>NC_143482.1:66705172-67029460 GCF_027475165.1 Benincasa hispida
CTGGAGAAATTGGTGTGAGGTCACCGCAAGGAGTCTTCCATGCAGGAGATTGCTCTCAACTACTTGGGTCAAGAGGCTTGCCCTGACCATTAGAACTTCCAGCAATTGTTAGGCACATGCCGGCAGTCATGCACTTAGAACTACCTTCAGCTCATGTGACTGATTGCCCTTCTATCTAGGGGTCAATACTGGCTTTCGGCACATTGCCTACACTTCAATATTGTTTGTAGCTTGGTCGCACAAGCTACAATACTCCCAAGGTAAAAAGGTTGCCTGTGAAAACACAAAACTCAACAAACTATTAGCTGCCAAGTCCCCGGCAATGGCGCCAAAAACTTGATGACGAAAATTAGTGAACGCAATATCTACGATGCATGTCTTAGGTTATGCATTGGCTCTCATGTGTTGGTGGTCATGTATTGGAATGAAATGTATGTGTTGATCTCATATGCAATGACTATGCATTCTTGTCCTAAGTTTTCTTGCGCTCTCACCAAGTATAATGAGAACGCAAGTTTCTCGGGTGATCCGAGGTCGAACTCAGGGACTTGTAGCTAAATGGTATGTGGTGATGTGTATGCAGCGAATAAATAAAAGAATGATGAGAGTGATAAGTTATGCACTACTCCTACTCCTAACTAACAGATTAAGCGGTGGAAGTATGAATGAGAGATAGAGACACGACAACTGTTAACGCATAATAAATGCACGAAAAAATAGATGAAAAGGTGAGGATGTCTTTACTACAACACTAAGCTAGACCGCAAGGGCAACCTCAGTCAACGCAAACTTATGTGATCATGCTATACACACCCGTCGCAGATGCACACGATGTGTAATAGCAAACAGAACTTATTCCTAAGTCTCCATTCTTGCTTATGCGATCCAATCCGCTCTCCCGAGACTTAGATTTGGTTTTTAGACTACTCTCCCAAGTATGCCTAAATGATGAATGATGTGCTCATAAGACAAGGTAATCGCATAAACCTGGCTGACGTAAGATTATTCCTATTCCTAGTGAACACTTGCTTACATTGCTTAATACGACCAACCACTAACCCTCCCGGGCAATTAGTTGCTGCTGATTCTACTCATAGACAAGTATTGCGGCCGCTTATAGACAAGCGTTGCTACAGCTTCACACTAAGCAAATAAGGTTTTCTCACAACACTCGCACAACGCACACCTTCTAGCGGTTTGCTACATACTTCATATTCCTATGCCACATGATTAAGTATGCGATACTCTAACAGTCTCACTAAGTGATGCAATGAAAGTTAAGGATACCAAGTAAATGAAGATGGAGATGGAATCGAAGGAAATATAGAAATGCATTGATCACAAAATGTATTAATTCCTTAAGCCAAAATGTAACAATACAATATAAGGAAAGAAGACAAATGGAGGGCCAACTGGAAGCAATGTCTTACTTCCAGCAGATGTGTGTCTAGGCTGCCAATGGTGCCATGGATGGGCATTGGAGTAGACTCTCTTGAGCTCTAACTCCGGCAAAGGCTCCGGTCATCACTCGGAATGATTGAAGGGGATGAAGAACTCTTAAGCTATCTTCGCACGCTTTAGTCTGGATCACAAGGATCCGCCTAAGGCAGAAAACCTCAGGCGAAAAACCTTGGATGATTTGAAATTCTGCTAATCGACTTCTATTTATAGAGTTTGATCGCCGACAGCATTAATGGACCTACTCTGAATCTGACACTAACGGCGTGATGGTCCTTTTCTGAATCTCTGCTGCTAATGGCATGGTAGGTGAAATGTCAACATCATCTTTTGATACTCCCGAGGTATGCATTCATGTTGCATTCCACCAACCTTTTGGTCTCCCTTCTATTATGGTCATCATTATGTCGCCTCAATCTCCCTGCGATGACCGCATTCGCTTGACGGCCGCAACTTCTATGCGATGGACACATGCGGTTGATGGCCGCAACATCCATGCGATGGACGCATGCGGTAGATGGGCGCAATATCCATGCGTCAAGCATATGCGATCGTGCATGCGATCATCTCCGCGATAGCCTAGCTCCCGCGTATGCGATCGATTTCTGCAGTTGCTACAAAAATAAACAATTGAACGCATAATAATGTATATAGTGGGTTAGCTAAGATTCTTAATGTCGATCGACGCAAACTTGTTTTCTCATGAATTTTTAACATAATCGCCACATATTCTACTTAACAGCCCTCATAATTCTAAACAAAAGGCTTATGATGACGTGCATTTCTACCCATTATCAAGTCTCGTGTCTTGTAGTTTTAAACAGTTTGTACGAATGCTTGAGATGTATAATATATGATATTTACTTCACTTTTTTATTTTTCTTATCTGAACATTTTATTTGCTTTACCACAAACCAATAAACTAAAATCCCTGGTTGTCTTTATGTTACTTAAGCATGTATATGGTGACATACAAGTGGATCATGTCTTAAGAGATAACCAAAATGGTCTATAGTATATGATTAAAGAAGAGAAACCTTATCCTAGTAACGCTACGAATGCGGCCCGCTTTGTGGAATAGTTACAAGTGTTGTGATTTATCACAAATGGTCGTAACGACCCGACCCCCTAGGACTTAGGTTAGACCGTTACTAAAATAAATGCATGCATAGAATTTAAAACGACGCTCAGTTATATTGAAATAAATGCTAAATAAACAAGAGAAGTTCAAAAGATATTTATTAAATGCAATTGTTAAAATAATAAAGGGTACCCATAATTCGTAAAGACTATTAAAAGTATATAAAAGAAATGATCCTTAATAATAAGTTTCAAACAATGAAACTAAAAATTAAGGGAAAAATAAGGACTCTAAGTTTCATGATGCGGAAGCGTAAAAACTAGTCCCAGTGGTACGATCACGGATTCCGCTGCGCCATCGCCGGTGCATCTCTACCCTTACTTGAAGCATCAACATAAGAAAGAATGAGTATTAAATATTCAGTAAGTAACCCCACCACTGGGGTCAAGTTAGACATCTATGTCCTCTAGATACCCACCTATGGCACATATACACATGAAACAGGTAAGAGACTAAGTCATATCCTACTGTAGTTAAGTATGTCCACTACCTTTAGTGAATCCCAAAGAAAACACAAACTGGTGAATCCCGAAGGAAACACAAAACTGGTGAATCCCGAAGGAAACACGAAACTGGTGAATCCCGAAGGAATCACAAAACTGGTGAATCCCAAAGGAAACACAAACTGGTGAATCCTGAAGCAAACACAAAACTGGTGAATCTCGAAAGAAACACAAAACTGGTGAATCCCGAAGGAAACACAAACTGGTGAATCCCGAAGGAAACACAAAACTAGTGAATCTCGAAAGAAACACAAAACTGGTGAATCCCGAAGGAAACACAAACTGGTGAATCCTGAAGGAAACACAAACTGGTGAATCCCAAAGGAAACACAAAACTGGTGAATCCCGAAGGAAACACAAAACTTGTGAGCATCTAAGTAATCAGTGTGGACATTCACACAGTCTCAATATTCAAAAATCAACACCGTACGAATCTATGACATACATGTAATCCTCGATACCATGGCTCTACCACATACACATAATCCTCAACAACATATTCTACAACATTCTTGTATACCTTAACATCATAGTTTCACAATATACAAGTAGGCCTTAACATCAGCAAATCAGATACCAACATATGGAAACACACACCACCTGATACTAACAATCAAATGCCTAGGTGTATATTTAAAAAAATTAGAACTCGTGCCAGAACATATTTTGATTCAGGTCATACTATCAATCAACATGCTAGCATTTACCATAACATACACTCATCATGCTAGCATACAACTAAAGCCTGGCCCGTGGGTAGTTCTAGTGGTAAGATTACTTACCTTAATCGAAATTCTGCAGATAAACTCAGACAACCAAACGATGACCGCGGTTTGAAGAAACGACCCTAACATATGAATACAACCATTAAGTTTCAATCCAAAAATAATTGTGACATCTCATATTCAAAACCACAACACCCAAAAGCTTACCCAAGGAACTCGATTAACAACCACTCCAAAATCTCCTTCCAACAGATTTTAACTCCCAATGGATGACAACTTGGAACCTTAAAGATACAAGGGCTAAGTCAAACTTAATTCAGTAATCAAAGCGTGCCCACAAACCAACAATAAGGACTATATCTCTTACCAAAACTCTTGTCGAACGATCTCAAACCCGCTGGACAGCTACTCCAACAGTTTCTTCGATTCAAATCTAAGGCCAAAAATAATTCGAATAAGTTTGTTGGATTTTATGTCCTAAAACTTGTAGTTTATAAATTAATAAATATATTCTGTTTTGTTTTTCGATAAAGTTGTTATTGAAATTGTAATCTTGAATCCAATAAACTAAGGTTCCGAGGCTATTTAATGTAATTTGAACTTTAGGTGTGACATAAATGTGGATCAAGTTCAAATATATAGCCAAAATGGTCTATAGTATATGAATAAGGTTGGGCGCCTTATTCTGGGGACACTATGGATGCAGCCCACTTTGTAGATAGTACAAACGATGTGATCCTGAATCGTTCATATAGAGATATGTGAGTGGGGGTATCCTATGTAAAGAGTTTACATAAGACTGAACCATGAAATAGTCACTTTTTACGTTCTAAATGCCGTTTTATGTATAAAACTGACTATTTCGTTAATTGATGAACTAGGTAACTTAATCTTAATCCTGAGCTAACTATGAACTCCTGTTCACTAGAAATTATTCTTAGATCTACATAAGTGAGGGAGCTCAATATCGCTGGACCAATAAGCCTCCCATTTCAGGGGTAAGATCGGGTGGATAGCTGGGAACATAGGGTGCAAGACAGAATTCACTCCTACCTGTTATAGGGATAGTAGAAAGGTTGTTCCCTTTAGTACTGAATCCAGGTCTTGAACAAGGGGCCCCACCCTCTCCTTGGCCCGAGAGGGATTCGGTTTATAGGTTGGACCTTAAACCAATTGTTCATTAGAGAATCAGTGGAGCTTAAGGAACAAGATGTAGTCTTGGGGGTAAAACGGTTTTTATGACCCAGTCGAGATTACGAACAACTTGTGAAGGATTAACTTACTCATCATGTTTATATCAAATGGACACAAATATATCTATAGTGAGGGGAGTGCAACTACGGGACTTTAATGGAATGACCCATTAGTTAACGAATGTTGATTAGCTCCGTCTAAAGAGTTTAGCTAGCTAATCTTGGATCGTTGGAGCACATGATCTATAGGTCCATTAGGTTCCCCTACTAGCTCATATGGAATAAACTTAGAATAGTATGATAGAATAATTCGAATTGTTCGAATTATGTAGAGAGAGAGAAACCGACAAGTATATGTGATATAATGGTCGGGTTTTTAAGCTTAGAGATACAGCTTGAATATTTAAATGTGATTTAAATATCAAGAATATGAAAATGTTCATATTCAGAAGCTCGGAAATGATGGAAATGATCAAAGATGTAAAAAGTCAAAGAGTTGACTTTTGACTTTGAAAAATCAAACTTTCACCAACCTTATATTCAAATTTGATTTGGATTTCGAGAAAATGAATGCGGATTCATGCTCGGGAGGTCAAAATTAGTCAACACGAGAAAAATCATAAAAAGTCAAAATGTTGACTTTTTGGTCAAAGTTTGACTTTAACCAAATGACTATTTTGCCCTTTGACTATAGTTAGTGGGAAAATCCAAACTTTTGTTGGATAATTTCACTAACAAAATAATGGGCTAGGTGTTGGCTTATAGTGGAGACTTTAAGCCCACTAAGATAATCGAATATAGGTGTTGGTTTTTTATGCATTTAGTTCATGCAATTGTTGCATGGATTTTTCTATAAACTGGGCTTTCATTTTGAATGAAAAGAGTTTTTGCAATTTTGAGAATTGGTTTTCATATTGGGGCTGGAAAAATCACAACTTTAAAAAAAAAAAAAGAGAAAAACCCAAACCTACCCAAATTCCATCTTATTTTCCATCTCTTTTCTCTCTCTCAGTTTTCTTCATCCATCAGGTCCCACAAATCGGTTCTGAGTCCAGAGGATAGTAGGTCAACTCTAGTGGTGGTCCGAAAGAGTTCGGGTCGAGATTCAACGAGGAAAAGCGGTTTTCGGGAGATTCAAAGGTAGTATCCTACACTTTTAATTCACTATTTTTTCCTTTAATTACATGCTATTTTCCTTTAATTTAGAAGCAATTAGAGTGTAATTAGGTCCCAATTCCGCTGCATATGTCTCGTATTCCATCAAAGTTAACCTTCATTCCAAACTTAATGGGGGCCCAAATTTCCACCCAACTTCACAAAAGGCTTACCTAAAACTGCCAGATCCGGTGAAACCCAAAAGTGACAGCGGTGGCGGACGGCGAACGGAGGGCGGCAGCGGGGCGGCGGACGCGCAGATCCGGTGGCTGGGCTCGGACCTGGGTGGAAACGACATGGGGCGGTGGTCCAAAATGGGAGCGGCGGCAGTCCGGCTCTTGCATCGAAGGGAGCTGCAGCAGTCGGCTCGTGCGGCGAAGAAAGGGTGCAGGTGCTGCGGTTGGCTCATTGTAGTGGGGGGGGGGCACTCGAACGAAGGGTTTGTGTGAAGGAGAAGGGTAGGTGTGCTCTTTTTATTTTTTAAAAAAATAATAATAATAATAATGATAATAATAAAGGAAAATGGTATAATTATAATTAAACTCTTTCCTTATTCCACTTTATACTATTTAATTCCTTTCCTTTTCCAAAGAAAAATTAATTCCTGCCATAAATTTTCAAATTGAATTTGAAAATTGAATAATTTGAATAATTTCCATGCCAAAACTTAAATCCTCGTGCTTATACTTTAATTTCAAAATTCCAAACATGCCCTTCAACTAAGGACAATTACTGAAAAAGAAAAATTACATTATTAATAAATAATAAAAAGGTGTGGGATGTTACATTCTTTCCCCTCAAAGAACTTTCATCCTCGAAATTTCATCCTTGAAAAAGCTCTGGGTACTGGGCCTTCATCTCATCCTCTCGCTCCTAGGTGCCCTCCTTGAACTGGTGGTTCTGCCACAGGACTTTGACAAAAGCAATTTACCAATGGCGCAATGTCTTTACTTCTCTGGCAAGGATCTCTATGGGCTTCTCCTCGCAGGTCAAGTTATCAATCAACTGCAAGGGCTCGTAGTCAACTACGTGGGACGGGTCTGTCACATACTTCCTTAGCATCGAAACATGGAAGACATTATGAACTGAAGACAATGCTGGGGGAAAAGCCAAACGGTAAGCTACAGGGCCAACTCGTTCCAGGACCTCGAAAGGTCCAATGAATCTCGGACTCAAACTTTCCCTTCCTGCCAAACCTCAGAATACCTTTCATGGGTGCCACCTTTAAGAACACTTTCACCCCGGTCTTAAATTCCAGATCCTTACGTCTTACATCGGCATAGCTCTTCCATCTACATACGAACCGTGATCTTCTGTATTGCCTCATTCGTGGTTTGCACCAATTCAGGTCCTAACAATCTCTTCTCACCTACCTCATCCCAACACACAGAGGACCTGCAACTCTTCCCATATAGGGCCTCAAAGGGTGACATCCCAACAGTGGACTAGTAGCTATTATTGTACGCAAACTCCATTAAGTGCAAGTGAGTATCCCAGCTTCTTGAAAACTCTATGGCACAAGCACGCAACATGTCTTCCTGTATCTGATTCAATCTCTCTATCTACCCATCAATCTGAGGGTGGAACGTTGTACTGAAGTCTAACCGGGTCCCCAAAGCCGGCTGGAGACTTTTCTAGAAGTTAGACGTGAAACAAGGATCTCTATTCGACACAATGGACATGGGCACTCCATGAAATCTTAACACTTTCTTCATGTATATCTGTGCCCACTTATTCACTGAAAAGGTGGGCTTTCCAAGTATGAAATGTGCTAACTTCGTAAGTCTGTCTACAATGACCCATATCACAATGAAACCTTTAACTATCCGAGGCAACTCCAGGATGAAGTCCATAGACACATGCCCCCACTTCCATTCCGGTACATTCAATGGTTTTAAGAAGCCTGTTGGCTTCTGCCTCGAGGCATTCACCTGCTGGCACACCAAACACTTACTGACGAACTCTACAACCTCTCTTTTCATATCATTCCACCAATAGTAATGCTTCAGATCCTGATACATCTTGGTGCTATCGGGGTGAATCGAAAATAGGGAACTATGAGCCTTTGACAACAACTCATCCTTAATGCCACTAACTGCTGGCACGCACAGATGCCCTTGATAAAGAAGGCCATCTTCTACTGACATTGAGAATTTGCTATCTTGGCCTGACTCCACTCTATGAACTCTCTCTTCCAAATAAGGGTCGTCTCGCTGCGCATCAATAATCTTCTGCATCAGGCTTGGTTGCACCGACAACTGTGACTTTTCCACAACTACTGCAATCTCTGCCCTTTCCAGTTCCCTGCATAAATGAGACTGTCTGGTAATGAAAGCTACAGAATGGGCCACCGTTCTGCCTAAAGCATCTGCCACTACGTTTTCTTTTCCCGGGTGGTACAAAATTTCACAGTCATAATCCTTTACTAGTTCCAACCACCTTCTTTGCCTCATGTTTAACTCCTTCTAAGCGAAAAAGTACTTCAAACTTTTGTGGTCGGTGAAGATCTGTATCTTCTCTCTATACAAGTAATGTCTTCAGATCTTGAGAGCAAAAACCACCACTGCTAACTCCAAGTCATGCGTGGGATAATTCTGTTCATGTTTCTTTAGCTGACGTGAATCATAAGCAACTACTCTACCCTGCTACATCAATACGCATCCAACCCCTTCTTGGATGCATCACTGTAAATGACGAAACCACCTTATCCATCCAGTACTGTAAGAACTAGGGCTGAAACCAGCCTCTGCTTGAGGTCCTGGAAACTGTTTTCACAAGCCTCATTCCAAATAAATGTTGCTCCCTTTCGGGTCAGTTGAGTTAATGGAGCGGCTATGCAAGAGAAGTCCTTTACAAACCGTCTGTAGTAGCTTGCTAACCCCAGAAAACTGCGCACCTCACTGACCGTGGTTGGATGAGCCCAAACCGTAACTGCCTCCACCTTTGCAGAATCCACAAAGACACCTTCCTTCGATACCACATTCCCTAGAAAGAACACCTGCTTCAACCAAAATTCACATTTAGAAAACTTAGCATATAGCTTATTGGCCATCAACGTCTCCAGAACTTTCCGCAAATGCTTCTCATGCTCGACCTTTGTCTTGGAATAAATCAAGATATCATCAATAAAAACAATCACAAAGGTGTCAAAGAATTCCTTGAACACCCTATTCATCAAATCCATGAACACTATTGGTGCATTCGTTAGACCGAATGACATCACTATGAACTCATAATGTCCATACCTCGAACGGAAAGTTGTCTTGGGTATGTCACTGCCCTTTATCCTCAGCTGATGGTATCCTGACCAGAGGTCATTCTTAGAGAATTCCGTAGCTCCCTATAACTGGTCAAACAAATCATTGATCCTGGGAAGGGGATATTTGTTCTTGACGGTCACCTTGTTCAACTCTCTGTAATCAATGCACAAACGTAACGATCCATCCTTCTTTTTCACAAAAAAAAAAAAACAAAAAAAAAAACAAGTGCACCCCATGGTGACACGCTAGGGCATATGAAACCCTTGTCCAACAACTCCTGCAATTAGATCTTCAGTTCCTTCAACTCTGCTGGGGCCATCCTATACGGAGCCCTGGAAATAGGGGTTGTGCCTGGCTTTAATTCGATGGAAAAATCTATCTCCCGCTGCGAGGGCAGTCTGGGAAGATCTTCTGGAAACACATCTGGAAAATCCCTCACTACTGGCTCCGAAGTCAAAGTGACTTCATTCTATCTGGTGTCCACCACACTGGCCATAAAGCCCCAGGCTCCTTGGTCGAATAGCCTACTGGCCTTCAATGCGGATATCACTTTGGGTAGGACTATGGTCCCAACCCCTTTAAACTTAAAACTGGCTCCTGTAAAAGGGTTAAAGATGACCTCTTTACGGGAGCAATCTATGCTGGCATGGTTAGCAGCTAACCAATCCATGCCTAATATAACATCAAAATCGCGCATATCTAAAACCTGACCATTTGTGTAGAGGATATGCGAACGGGGGCGTCCTATACAAAGAGTTTGTATAAGACCTAACCACAAAGTATTAACGTCTCGTTATATAACACCGTTCATGACAGAGACTTCACTTCACTAGGATGACCATAGGTAATATGACCTCAATCCTGAGTGAGTTGGGAACACCTGCCATTGAGGGCGGTCCTTTGATTTACATGGGTGCCAGTGGCCAGTTCGCTGACTCAAACCTACCACTTTGAGGATTCATCTGATTTGGGAGCTGGGAACTCAGCTACACAAGATGGAATTCACTCCTTCCCTGATGCAGGGGTAAGTAGATAGATAGCTCCCTTAAGGGCTGATTCCAGGGCTTGAACGATGTGGCGCCACACACCTTCTCATGGCCCGAGAGGTGTTCACACATAGTTAGACTATGTTGTATTGTTCATTAGAGGGATCAGTGGTACTTAAGAAGTGAGATGTAACTACAGGGGCAAAATGGTAAATTGGCCTAGCTGTACTTACGATCATCTGTGAAGGATTATCGTACTCATGATTGGTTATATCTGATGGATACAAAAATATATTTGTGGTAAAAAAAGTTCAGCTATCAGTCTTTAGTGAAATGTCTGGTAGTTAACAGATGGTGGATCTCGTGGCTAAAGTGTTTAGTCAGCTATTCACGTACCGTTGGAGCTTCGAGCCATAGGTCCATAAAGTCCCCTTGGTAGCTTGGATACAAGTTGAGAATTAGTTTTTGGGTCAGTTTGAAATGTTCAAATTGACAAGAGGGTGTTCAATTATATATGATATAATTAAACTGGTTAATTATGCATTATATGATTGACTAAATGTATGAGATACATTATATTGGAGGAAATTGGATATAAATATGTTTTATATCAAGTAGAGGAGAAAACACTATAGTTGATATATGATATCAAACAATAGGTTAAGAATATAATATGATTATATTATTATTTTATTAATTGGGTAGTTATGAGATAATTGGCCGAAGTTTTCACCGAATTCATGCGAAAGTGGGAAGAATAAAATGAAAATAGTTTTCATTTTGCAAGTGATACGCAAGATACGCTAAAATAACTCACTGTGTGGTAGTCTTGCATCGCTTAGTGTTGAGAGCCTATACGATAAAGCCCGCCTACTAAACGATCACACACTCGCGTTTCCTAAACGATCGCTCATGATTTCTTAAATGATCGCTTACCTTTACTAGACGATCGCTTAGCACAGCGAGGTTAACTAAACGATCGCTAACCTTTTGATAGACGATTGCTTAGCAATTACTACATGATCGTGTACCTCGACCTAAACGACTAAGCACCCAACTATGTGATAGTCTTTCCTTTCTCCCACTTGCTTGTTCGTAGTACACGATATCTTTTCCTCCTCCCCTCTACCAATTCCATCAAATTCCACCCTTTGGATTCTCACTCCGAGAATACTAAGGGCTTCAAGGAGGCTACCTGGGAGCGAGAGATGGAGTTGAGAGTTCAGTACCCCCAGCTTTTTCAAGATTGAAATTTCGAGGACGAAAGTTCTTTGAGGAGGGAAGAATGTGACATTCCAAATTATTTCATCATTTAAACTCTGTAATTTTGTGGTATTTGCGAAATATTTTCAATTTCGGAGGATAAATAGAATTGTTGTAAGGATGATTCAATTAAATTATTTGCTCAGAGAAGAATTTTGAAATTTAAATTTGATTGAAGGAAAACTTGGAACTTATGTCTAATTGTTTCAATTTCTAATTTAATTTGGAGCATTAAATTAAAATTTTGAGTTTCAAGTTATTTTTGTAATTTTTTGGAGAACATAATTAAATTAAATCAGTTAATTGTGATAATTGGTTTAAAGTGTTTCCTTCCAAAAAAATTAGGATTCTAATTCCAAAAGGATTTGGGTGTCTGGATTTTTTTTTAGAAGGAAAAGGAAAAGGGTTTAAGTTGTTTTAAATAGGTTAAGTTTCATTTATGACTTTAAAGAAAAAAGGAACAAAAAGAGGAAAAGAAAAAGGAAAAAAAAAAAGGAAAACTTTTTTTTTCTCTCTCTCCCTTTCTCTTCACGTGTGCAGAGGGCCTCCTCTCTCTTTTTTTTTTTCTGGTGAGCAAGCCCTAGCCGCCACTGTCAAGACCTGCAGCCACCGCGTCCTAGTGTGATAGCTCATAGAAATACAAGCTATTGTAGTCTTTTACTTAGAATTATGAGGGCTAACAAGCAGTATATGTGTTAATAATACCAATAATTCATATAGAAAAGTGAGCTTGCGTCAACCAGCACAAAAAATTCTCACTAACCCTATATCATACGTTACTCCACATCAAAGTATCTATTTTCCCAGATATTACAGGAATTGACTGCATGCGTCGACCTCAGAACGCCGCAAGAGAAACCGCATGTAAAGGTTCATAAAGACTAGTTCGCCGCATGGAATGTTGCGTCCATAGAGTGATAATCGTAATGGAAGATTGATCGCCAAATGGGTGGAATGCGTCTACACTTCAGGACAAACAAGCTTGAACGTATACCTAAAGGAACTCTTATCCAAGAGTACCTATAAGCGGAAGCGGATCTTTCCAATTCATTGTGGCAGAATTATTGCATATACATTTAAAACATACTAATGTGCATTCATAATGCTAAAGAGATCAAGAGATCATACCAGATGAAGATTTCTTCTTCACAGTGAGTCTAAAACCCAAACGTCTACCTCAAACAATCACCATTCTGACATAAGGAAAAAAAGAAGACACCACCACTCAGAGCCCTTAGTATTCTTGGAGTGAGAATCCAAAGTGTGGGCTTTGTTTGGATTTGGTAGAGGAAAGGAGGAAGAGAGATCGTACACAACGATCAAGCAAGTGGGAGATGAGGTCGTCTATCGCATAGACAAGATGCTTGATCGTTTAGGTGAAGTATACGATCATGTAGGGAAAAGTAAGCGATCATATAAACGATCATGTAGGAAAAGGTAATCGATCGTATAAACGATCATGTAGGAAAAACGTGAGCGATCGTCCAAACAATCGCTTAGGAAAAACTAAGCGATTGTTAGTAAATATCGAGAGTTAAATGATTGCTTAAGAAAAGGTAAACAATCGTTTAGTTAATAGCGCGCGACGGTGTAATCGGTAAGCGATCGCTAAGCAATATCGTATATATGAGCGATCATGCAGTCACTATCGTATATACACTGATTTTCTCAACGATGACACTATCTTTTTCACAATGTCCGTGCACACCGAGATCAACACACCATCAGCTATTTATAATGCGCTCATTTGTTATTTAGAATAGAAGAGATGCCTTCCCATTTCCTTTATAACCATCCAATGAATGTGATCTTATCATATTCATAACATATAAATTAATATCATATATTAATTATAATATTTTTCTCTACTAGATATAAATCATATTTATATCCAATTTCCTCCAAATTAATGAATCTCATACATAAAGTTAATTATACCATATTTAATTAACTCGTTCAATTGTATCATATATAATCGAACTCCCTCTTGTCAATTTGAACATTTCAAATGGACCCAAACACTGACTCTCAACTTGTATCCAAGCTACCAAGGGGACCTTATGGACCTATAGCACGAAGCTCCAACAGTATGTGAATAGCTGACTAAACTCTTTAGTCACGATATCCACCATCTGTTAACTGCCAGGCATTCCACTAAAGACCGATCGTTGAACTCTTCTTGCCATAGATATATTTCTATGTCCCTTGGATACAGTCATCGGTACGATGGCCCTTCACAGATGTTCGCAATTACAGTAGGCCAATTTACTGTTTTGCCTCTGTAATTACATCTTCCTCCTTAAGTACCACTGATCCCTTTAATGAACAATACAACATAGTCCTACTATGTGTGAACACCTCTCGGGCCATGAGAAGGTGTGTGGCGCCACATCGTTCAAGCCTTGGGATCAGCCCTTAAGAGAGCAATCTATCTACTTACCTTTACTTTGGGGAAGGAGTAGACTTCATCTTGTGAAGCTGAGTTCTCAGCTCCCAAATCAGACGAATCCCCAAAATATTAGGTTTAAGTCGGCATTCTGGCCACTCGCACCCATGCAAATCAAAGGGTCGTCCTCAATGGCAGGAGTTCTCAACTCACTCAAGATTGAGTTCATATTACCTATGGTCATCCTAGTGAAGTTAAGTCTCAGACATGAACGGAGTTATATGACAAGACATTAACACGTCGAGGTCAAGTGTTATACAAACTCTTTGTATAGGATGCCCCCGCTCGCATTTCCACTACACGAATGATCAGGAATAGACCATCTGTCAAAGGTAACAACATTTGTAACTATTCCACAAAGTGGGCCACGTCCGTAGTTTTACTAGGATAAGGTTTCCCTCCTATATCCATATACTACAGACTATTTTTGTTGCCACTTAAGACATGATCCACTTGTATGTCACTATATACACACTTAAGTTACATAGAGACAACCAAGGATATTAAGTTTATTGGTTTGTGGTAAAATAAAAAAAATCTAAATGTGTAAAGTCAAGTAGTGAAGTAAATATCATTTATATTATACATCACAAGTGTTCGTACAAAGTTGTTTACAAACTATAGGACATGAGACATTAGGGCACAAACCACAACAGTGCCTTAGGAGTATCAACAAGATAAGGTGATTTTGACATTGCCCATACCATGACAAATGTAGCAGTGAGTCAGAACGCAATCATCATTTTGTCGGCATTTAAGCTCTATAAATAGCACCTTGGACCTTCACTTCAAAACATCTGAGTTTCTGCCTTAAGGCAGATCCTTGTGATCACAAATGAGAGCATGAGCAGACACTCTTTGAGGATTCTTCACCTCCACAGCCCATTCCGAGTGACGACCGGGGTTTCGAATGAAAAGCAAGATAGAGCTCAAAAGAGACTTCTCCACCATCCATCCATGGCGCCGCCAGCAGCCTTGACGCATTTCGAATGAAAAGCAAGAGATTATTTTCATCTAGCCTTGCATTTCTCCTCTTATCTTTGTATTATATTACATTTTGGCTTAAGACATTAATACAGTTTGTAATCAATGCATATCTTAGTTCATTCAACATCATCTTCATCATCTTCTTCTTCTATATCATCATTTAGTTAAGCATCGAAGATAGTCGCATACTTAATCGTACAACCTAGAGATGGGATGCATGTAGCAACCCACTGAGAGGTGTGTGTTGCACGATTATAGTGAGTTAGTCCTCTTCACTTTGTGTGAGGCTGAAGCGACGCTTGTCCATGAGCTGTCGCAATGCTTGTCTATGAGCTGACTAGCCACAACTAACTGCCCGAGAAGGTAAGTAGTGGAACACACTAAAGCAAAGTAAGCCTTGTTCCTAGAGATAGGCACAATCTTATGCTCGACGCAACCATGCATTATAGAGATATAGGCATGCGGCTGGCCACCGAGAGATGTGTGATGCGTTAGTGTGGCGAGCTGGGATTACTCGAGCGACCTAACATAATGAACATTATTATGCGTTAACAATTGTTGCATCTCTACCAATTCTCATAGTTAAACTTCCATTGCTCAATCTGTTTAGTTAGGAGTAGGAGTAGTGCATAGTCCTTTAACTTTTATCTTTTTAATTTTATTCATCGCCTCAAACACATCACTTCACAAACATTATTGAGTTACAAGTCCCTGTGTTCGACCTCGGATCATCCCGAGAAACTTGCGTTCTCGTTATACTTGGCGAGAAATCAAGAAAACTTGTGATAGGAACGCATGTTCATTGCATACGTGCTTAAACGCGTATTACATATTCTCTAGTCCAACGCATGACCTCCGACACATGGAGATTAATGCATAACATAAGACAAGCATATTTTCCTCTCCTCCCTTTCCAACGAACAAGTTTTTGGCATCGTTGCCGGGGACTTGGTAACTAATAGTTTGTTAAGTTTTGTGTTTTCGCGGGCACCCCTTTTAGTCTTGGGCGTATTATAGCTTGCGACACCAAGTTGCAAATGATATTTGAGTGAAGGTGATGCGCTAAAAGTCAATATTGACCCTGAGATAGAAAAGCTATCTGTCGCACAAGCTGGAAGAAGTCTTAGAAGCATGTCAACCAACATGCGGCCAACAAATGTTGGAAGCTCCGATGGTCAGGACAACAAGTTCCTTGACCTAAGCAGTTGAGTCAATCTCCTGCAAGAAAGACTCCTTGCAGTGGTTTCACTCTAATTTCTCTAGGGATGTCTTCTACTCTATCTTTACTTTGCTTTCCCAGTTAGCTTTAAGTTTATTTAATTGATTGTCGCCATTTTGGATTTGCGGCTGCTTTCTTGGATGTGATGTGCATTCGCTTCGTGTGAGTGCGTTAATAATTTACTTTTGGTGCATTGTTTCGAAAGAAGTATCCTCTCCATCATTCAACGCATGGCTATTTCCTCCGCATAAGTTCTAAGTATTAACGCAATTGATACTCTGCTTATGTCACTTTTCTTATTATCTTTTATGTGTTATCCTTCTGAAATTCTCTTTTGACCGTTTTCTTTCTTTTGTGTTGAAAGATTATCATTCATGATGACACTTATAATTCACTATATCCACTAACTAACACTACATGGCTCACCTCACCTTAACAACTCCTTCAAGGTTTGACAGTTATAAGTTTTATTATGTGCAAACCTCTACTCAAACATCTTTTACCACATTCCTAAACAAGTTTGTTTTAAGCTTTTTGGCAAAGACCCGATCAATCTCTAAATTTGGGGGTGGCAGTGGTCCGGGCAAATGCGTCCATCACATTGCAGTGATTAAAGAAAGAAAGAAAAGTTCATAATAAAAACTCCACTGTCAGTGCAAGGGGGAGACCCAAGCTGATAAGAGTTAAAGTTGTGAAAGGTACTTACCCGTGTAGGTGATATTTCGCATGACACTCGTGTAGGTGATATTTTGCATGACACCCGTGTAGGTAAGCCAAAACGAAAGTAGGTGGCTGGAATCAACGCATGGGAACAACTCCTCTGTCTAGCGCAACCTAAATTAAGACAAGGTTGAGTTGAATATGGCACGCAACCGAAGTTGGATGCCCGCATCACACACGTGGGGGCAAGCCAAAACGAAGAGCATAACCAGGTTCAGCGCCCCAATTCAATAATGTATCGCAGAGCTTTGAATCTTATTAAACGAAAGCATTGTAAAAAGCTAAAAGCAAAGTTTCTTAAAATGAGTACAAAGTTTTTTAGCAGAGGCTTGCCAGAATTAAACTTAGAAAATATCTCTTCGAAGAAGTAGCTAATTTTGAGGGGAGTGTTGCTGCCAAGATTAGAGGTGCAAGTGATTCATATTTTGAAAAGCTGGTCAACGCAAAGGAAAAGCTAGAGGGTAAATTTTGAATTTCCCAAGTATAAGACATGCTTGAGGACAAGCATGAACCTAAGTTTGGGGGTATGATAGCTTGTAGAAATACAAGCCATTGTAGCATTTTACTTAGAATTATGAGGGCTAACAAGCAGAATATGCGTTAATAATACCAATAATTCATATAGAAAAGTGAGCTTGCGTCGACCGCACCAAAAATCCTCACTAACCCTATATCATGCGTTATTCCACATCAAAGTATCTATTTTCGTAGATATTGCAGGAATTGACCGCATGCGTCGATCTCAGACTACCACAAGAGTAACTGCATGCAAAGGTTCATAAAGACTAGTTCGCCACATGGAATGTTGCGTCCACAGAGTGATAATCGTAATGGAAGATTGATCGCCAAGTGGGTGGAATGCGTTGACACTTCAGGAGAAACAAGCTTGAATGCATACCTTCAGAGTATCAACAAGATAAGGTGATGTTAACATTGCCCATACCGCAACAAAGGTAGCAATGTGTCAGAACGCAATCATTACGTTGTCGACGTTTAAGCTCTATAAATAGCACCTTGGACCTTCACTTCAAAACATCTGAGTTTCTGCCTTAAGGCAGATCCTTGTGATCACAGATGAAAGCATGAGCAGACACTCTTTGAGGATTTTTCACCTCCACAACCCATTCCGAGTGACGACCGGAGTTTCGCCGGAGATAGAGCTCGAAAGAGACTTCTTCACCATCCATCCACAGCACCACCAGCAGCCTTGACGCATTTCGAATGAAAAGCAAGAGATTATTTTTATCTAACCTTCTATTTCTCCTCTTATCTCTGTATTGTATTACATTTTGGCTTAAGACATTAATCCAGTTTGTAATCAATGCATATCTTAGGAGTAGTGCATAGTCCTTTAACTTCTATCTTTTTAATTTTATTCATCGCCTCAAACACATCACTTCATAAACATTATTGAGTTACAAGTCCCTGTGTTCGACCTCGGATCATCCCGAGAAACTTGCGTTCTCGTTATACTTGGCGAGAAAGCAAGAAAACTTGTGATAGGAACGCATGGTCATTGCATACATGCTTAAACGCATATTACATATTCTCTAGTCCAACGCATGACCTTCGACGCATGGAGATTAATGCATAACATAAGATAAGCATATTTTCCTCTCCTCCCTTTCCAACCAACAGTCGTCGTTCGTCCTCATCGAAACCCAGCTACGCCGTGTTCTGTTGAGCGCACAGCCTCCTATATCCGCCGTTCTGCACACGTCCGAGAAGTCGCGTCGTTCATCCTCTTGGAAACCCAGCCATCCATTCCTGTCATCACATCAAGCCCAGGCGTTTGCTTCTGTCGTCGTGCCCAACCACGAACCAACGTTCTGGCACTCGCCATGCCCAGCACCAATCTCTATCCTATCTATCAGCCTCCATTGGTGGTAAGTCGCACGCTACCGCCAGTCACCGATCGATCTGCCACCACTGCCCAGATTCTTGCCGGAATCTTGAAAATCTTGGGTAAGATTTGTTTTCCTTGGATTTTGGGGAGTTTAATTCACCCATTTGATTTTGGGTTAAATTGATAACCTCTCTTTGGTTTCAAACTTAGATTCAAGATTTGGGAATTTTAGAGGCATCGTTCATCAAAGTAAAGACCATTCTTTTCAACGGAAAATTTTTGGAGTTGGGTAAGTTTTGTGTAAGTTGTGGTTAGTTATCCTTTGGACTTAGACCCTGAGGATTTATTTAAATCTTGGAGGTCATAGTTGCGAAACTAAACTTGTGGTTAATGTCATATGATTTATTCGATTTTTATCCAAGGGTTTTTTAAGAAGATTATTTGCGTGGACTTTTATAACCAATTTGAGGTAAGTGCTATTATTGCCAATGCCTTCATGCCAGGCAGCCCAGATTAGATTTATCAAGTTAATTAATGGACTTTAGAAGCATGATCTTGGTCTTTGTGTACACTTGTTGCATGACAGTTATGAGTATTAGGAGCATGTTTGATCTTCCATGTTATGTTATGATCTGTGCAGTGGATCAATACTAAAATTTTGTATTTGATGTGTGATTAGACCAGCAGAGGCGATTTACTGTCTCGCCTTGATGCATGTTTATTTCATAGGACCTATGGATCAAATTTCATGTCTTGACGGTGAGCCATCAGGCCACTAGACATGCATGAGCCGGTGGGTTCATTTGCATGTTACAATTTTTTGAATTGACAGGTTCACTTTCATGTTTAATTTTATGTTTTTACAGTGTGCCATCAGGCCATTAGACATGCATGTCGAGGCAAGATAAGTTGTTTCCTTGGTTTGTCTTTTAGAAACAATTATAGTTGTTTGACCCACTGGCCCAAACATTTTATGCTTGTGGATGCATAGCCCGATCCCGGTAATGGGATCACTTACTGAGTATTTTATACTCACCATTTATCTTTGTATGTTTTTCAGGTAAGGGCAAGGATATTCGAGCGACTGACAAGAGGAATCCGTGACAGTGCCAAAGGAACTAGGAATGCTTCTGCATTTGAATTTATTGTCTTCTCATGTTTTCTTTTGTAGTTTTCTTTTCATAAACCTTCCTTGACTGAGTCTAGGGGTTAGAGATTTCTTTCTCAATTAATATTTTCCTTCGTTTTTTATTTAAATTTTTATTTTCATGTTTAAGGGGTACCCCGATTCAAATGATTTGAAATCTTGAGTTAAAGTTCAACTAGATTCTTTATACATTTAAGCAGTCCAAAATCCTGTTATTTTATTTTATTTTTTTTTTCTTTTCCCCTTCAATGTGAACATTTATGCATGTATGCAGTAACGATCCCCTTTTTAGCTGTCTTAAGAAGTCGGGTTGTTATAGTACCATTAAATTTTTAATTACACAATTATTTGGAAGCTAGGTCACCATTGAGAAATGACTTTTTTACATCCATTTGATGTATTATGCTAATGCTATTAAGGTTTTGTTTCCTTTAAGAAATTCTACTAAATCCATGAAGTTCAATTTTATTTTTCTCTTTCCAAGATCCTCGATAGGCTCAATAAACCAAAGTAGGACTTTGGTCACATTTCCAGTTATCCTCTCCTCGAACAAAGGACCAACCGAACCTCCCCTCAAGTAGTCATCCATCCATTTAACTCTTATCTAGGCAAGCTCCATTTCACATGAGCATACTTCCTACCCAATAGAGTTCAACCATGGATCATATCATGACTATTTTGAGGCTTCATTACATCTTTGTTCGACACCGAGGATTTATATCAAACGTGGCTAAACTAGGGGACGGCTCTGATACTACTTATTAGAGATAACAACTCTCCAAATATCTTCACAATAGTATGATATTGTATCTACTTGGGACATAAGCCCTCATTGCCTTGCTTTTGGGTTTGACCCCAAAAAACCTCATACCAACAAAGATAGTTGTTCTAATTTATATACCCATGAAAATTCCTTATAAAATGTCAACATATTTTATAGCTTAGACAATATCATAAATTACCATCAATTCTACAACCTTCCACAAAAAATGATGGAATTTATATATTCTCATACTAGAAACAAGCTAGGTGATAGTCAAAATAATGTTATAGAGCCACACTCAATTTAAAAGTAATAATAATACTTTTCAACTTCATGAAAATTAATGGCCAAACATGATAATTTAATCATGCATAAACTTTGTCAATATAACACACATAGAATATTATTTCCATTCATGTAACATGCTAATAGACATGCTCAAGTAGATCACAATAGCATCTCATTTAAGATAATACAGTTTACTACTCATGAAATATTCAAATATACACTAATAAAGTTATATTGAATATCATACTATAAAGTAGCAATCAAATAAAATGGCTAAATTTTTATACCATATGTAAAAAATAAATTTTTGGAACAATCTGACAAACCACCACTAACGTGAGCTAACTAGATCAGAGCATGCCACACCAACCTCACCAATCAAAAGTAAACTCAACCCAACAGTTCAAAAAGAGATTGTAGTCCAACAGATCAACAGTCAACACCTCAAACAATGGAATGATGCATAATTTCTTACCAAATTTCCAATGTCTATAATATCTAGTATTGCAAATGTTATTTTCCTTGTTTGGATATTACACACAGCAAAACCTCACAATTTTCCTTACATAATAGCTCTCACTATGAGAATATTTTTCTACTTTATATTTCCTTCTTTTTGAGAAAATAGTCCCCTATATATTTTTCAACTAATGTATCGTTGGTCTTTCCTCAAAACCAATGGTGAATTCATTATTAGAAAGATTATTATAATTATTTCCTTATATATAGGAGCTCGCCTTTGAGCATATGGTTTGGACTTTTCTGGAGGCTTGTAGACAATTGGTCACATAAAAAATTAAAAAATAAAATAAAATAAAAAAATAAAAAATAAAAAAAAATCTTTGATTATTGTAATTGTATGTTAAGATTGCCCAAGTAGAGTTCAAAAAGTCTCTATCACGTTTAACCAAATTTTTAACACATCAAAATATCTTCAACATATGTGAAACTTAATCAATTCAAGTAAAAGATTACTAGCATCATCATCCAAATTGACAGTGATGGTTAACCACAAAATTCAATATCATACTACAAGACCCACATATTCTAAAAATTCTATCACAAGAACATAATCAATATAAATTAATCACTAATTTGTTCATCTCAGAGTGAAAACTATATATGTTGAGTTGTCTCTCTAAGTTACTCAAATCATGTCTCTAGTCGAATGATTTTGTCAAAATATTATTATTATTTAAAATTAATAGTGCACCTGTTTCCTTAATTTAGTTTACCAAAATTAATACTTTCTATCTTTTCTTAATTTGTTATGAAGGTCTCTCTTAATTTTAGATAATCCCTTATTAATCTCAAAACAAGAATCAAAGTATAATATCGCTCAAAATTTCTTCCCAACACAATTCATTCATAAAGAACAAAGCAAGTTTATAATTCAATTATGCTTATATGTTAAAAAGAGAAATTGTCCACTTAATTTTGTACCTCTTCAATAATTGAATCCAAGCTTATCCATAATTCCATTTCAAAGTTCCTCACCGACATCCAAAGAGATGGCTTTCTCCTCAAACAACAGCGCCATGCATCATTGCCTCAATCAACATCCACGTAGACTCCAGTTCGGATTATTCAAATTCCAAATTGATCGCCTCGGCTGAGATGATCGCAAATGTGGATTTCAATTCGAAGTCAACCATGAGATAAACATTTTCGAATCTGGTTTGAAGCAGTTGCAAAGATGAGAATGGTGTGAGATCCATTGACGGTTCCAATGTTCTTGATTTGATCTGGAGAGGGAGATCGAAGATGGAGGTGCAATCGATCGATATTCTTTAATTTTTCTTTCAAATTGTTAGTTCGTCAATTTCGAATCTCAATCATTATTGTGTCGTGAAAGATCCACTGTCTTGAAAGCAAAATCGGCGCGTCCTCAATTCTCAATCGCCAGAAGTCGGTTGCTCTCCAAGATTAACACAACACCTTTCTTAGACGTGAAGACTAAAACAACTATTTTTCCGTTTTATAAGAATCCAACAAAAATGTTTTTATAAATTAAAGGTAGAAAACGTTTCATATCTAAATTAAATAGGAAAACGCTTCATAATTAGTTAAATAAAGAAAAAATATTTTCAAATTAAATTAAGTGTAAAAATACGTTTAGAAATCTTTGACTAATTTTATGATATACGAGCAAATGACTAATTGATTAGTCATTTCTAACCAATAATATTACTTTATTTCCTTGGCCAAAAGTTTCAATCGATTTCTAATTTTTTCAAACCGTGATAAATAAGGGGGGAAAAGACTTTGTTAATTGCGATTTGTTTATTTGATATATTGTCGAATTTTCTTTCCAATTCTTTTGCCTTTTTTTTATTAATTCAATATATACTCTATACTTAATGATTTTAGCAAGAAAAAAAAAAGACGAAGAAGAAAAAATAATTATTTTATTTTATGTCGCTCTATCTTTAATGGTTGGGTTGTGATGAAAAAGTGGAAAATTAGGACTTTAAAAGATGAGATGACATCATATATGTGAGATATATGAGACGACTTTCAATAAAACATTTCCTATGAAAAATAATCTATTGAAATAAGAAAAATGAAATGATTTTCTTAGCTATCAACTAATATTGTTGCTAATATGATCATGGTTTAGTGATTATATATATATGTCTTCATTGTTTAACGAACTCAAAGCCACGTTTATCCTAAGAGAAACGTAATAAATAAATGGTACTTTAAAAAGTAGGACCCATTTGATTGTATTTGGTGTTTATTTGTGTTTAGTATCCACCATCTGGGACTCTCACTTCCAAATATATAATAAAAAAACGTAAACTAAATGACAAGCGAATGATATTTAATCTAATCACATTTGAAAATTACTTCAGCTGTTATTATTAATGTCAATATTGTTACCGTTATTATCATTATCGTTTGATTATATAAGGTAACGGTAGAGATAAATGTAATAGTAAATATGACATATTCATAATTTTAAGTAAATATAATTAAAAAAAAATAATTCAATTTCGTTTTCGATTGTGGCTCATTATGATTGATCTATCAATAGAATTCCATTACGTCAATATGAATTGATAGACGTGACCTCAATATAATTTTTCTTTTGAATTATTTTTTAATTATTCATTCTATTTGGAACATTAGCTTACATTTAACCTATAATTAGTAAGTTAGTTATACAAAAACTGGAAAAGGAGATATACTTTTCGAAAGAATAACTGTTGAAAAGTCTGTAAAATTCTTAAAAATTTATCGGAAAAAAAACCATTCTTCCTTATCTGAACATATGAGATCATCGATTACCTAAAAATTTAAGTTGATGGAAAAAGTTAAATTAAACATTATACTATCTAACAACTTAATTTCTTCTTGAAATTTTTACTAGTACGATAAATATATTTTCACCTATGTTTGCTCACCAATTTAAATATTTTTCAACGTTAAATTTCTAAAATATAAGTAACTAAAATTTAATAAGGATCAAATTAAAATTTAAGAAGAAAAAAAAAACAAAACAAAAAAACCTTGAAACGAGATATTTAGCTTGAAAATCATGTTGACGATTTTAAACATGCCTGTACCCTAAGTTTCAAAAGCGTGTTTTAAAATTAAAAGAAAAAATACAGCAAATGGACAAATGAAATTAATTATCTTATTTGACTTACATACTTATTTATTTATTGATGTTGTTTTTTTAGCGTTGATTAACATATGTACGTAATTGGGACATTTGAAATAAAACGAGTTTCGACTTTGGAGTTTCTTGTTTTTAAAAGCCAAATGAGAATTCTCCGATAGGGAAAGAGAAAAAGATAACAAAAAAGAAAGGCAAATGGGATGTAACGAAGAATAAAGCTTTTGATCCCATAGTTGAAATTATATATATAATTCATTTTGGTTTTTCCGACCCCTCCTATTTTGTTTCTTTACCTACCACTCCTCAAACCTAACACACACCTTTTTTGCTAAAATAGTATGGTTGGAATGCCTTAAATTTATTATTTAACGCTTCAAACGATTTAATATGGGATCTCACTGACCAGTCAGTGAGCCGAGGTCCAAAGACGGTACACCTTGGTGGGAGTACGGGAGCAGTTGCGCTCAAAACCTAAGTTAAATTCGTATGTGGTGTTATTTAATTATTTATGGTTATTTACAATTATGATCCTAGAGTTTAGAGAAGTGCACGATATAAACTCTCTAACCCTAAAGACACCATTTCATTCTCTAATTTACAATATTCTCTCTAACAAAATTGTTCTCTCTGCTCCGTGGACATAACTAACACACTATTAGTATATCACATAAATTTGTGTATCGATTCTCTATTCTTTGTTACGTTTTCTATATTCCTTATTTGTCAATTTTGTAACATGTATAGTTCATCTAAATTTTTGTATGAATTACCTTTACATTAATCAATTTATCCTTAGAATTTTGTTTTACATTAGTGCCAAAATTAGGAAAAATGGTTTGAGCTTTACGTGGCAATAAGAAAAAATGTGATTTGTGATATTTATAATACTCCGATGCATGCTTAAATAAGAGAGCAAATAAGTACAACAAATTAAGGATTTGGAAGTGGAGAATGGACTTGTTTTCCTTAGAGTTATAATGATGTGCTTATAGGAAGCAGATGACCTAAGTTATCCCAAAAGAGCTTTGAAACTACATTAGGAGAACCCTTTGACTACCTAGGCCGGGAATGTGAAGGTTGTGTCTTGTTTACCATTTTGCTAGGCTCAGCCTTAGCCTTAGTTGAGCACCTTCCACTAAGCTCATTTAGTTCTCATGGTGACGTTTTTAGTTGAGACATGTGTGGAACATGTCCATTAGGTAATTTGTTAGGCCTAGTCTCTCCTCTAGGTTCATTTTTGGTCTTGTGATCACTTATGTTCCTATTTTATGTCAACTCTAAGTGAGCGTTTGAGGCAATGAGTTCGTTATTATAATCCTAGGTTTTTATAATTGGGTTATTATAGTTTGTGTTTGGGGTGTAAATTATTTTAATTTAGGTTAGAATAGTATGTGTTTAAGATGTAAATTATTTTAATTTGATAAAGAAATAGTAAACATTATAACAAATAATAAAAATAAAATAGTATTGACTGTAGTTAATTGAGAAATACAAAAATAGTATTTACTGTAAATAACCTCCCAAATACCCCCTAAGCCTTTTCACCTAAACCTCTTAACGTTTTACTTTGATTCAATTTCACAAATCATGTACAAAATTCCTTTAATTTTATAACATGCCTCACATTCTATCATTAAAGATTTTTGAACTCCAAATTTAAAGAGAAAATAGAGACTTTGATCATTTGAAATAATGCTATAAATAATCTTTTTAAAAATAATCCTTTAACATAACTTTCATTTTTAGGAGTTCTCTCAATTTTATGGATGAATGTACTTCTCTTACTTGGCTATAGATTTAACCTAAATTTTCAACATAAACTTCTTATTTACAAACTAAATTCAAATCATAAACATTACATTAAAAGGAGGTAGGAAATCAAATGGTTAATTTGACCCATTAATTACATCTTAGACATTAAAAAAAACAAAAACGTAAGAGAAAAATTGGGCAAGAGAAGAAGTCAACATTCAACAGTCAACTTAATTGAAAAAAATAGAAACACAAATCTTGATCCATCTTTGGCTGTTTGCTTATTTCTTCCTCGAGAAATTTCATATCCTTTTTTCAATCTTCTCTTTCACACAACATTCAAAACACAATTTTCTTTTCTCAACGAAAAATAAACATTTCTTTTTAAAACAATAATTTCACTATATTACCAATAAATTCTTCAAGATCCCTCAAACAAATTCATCTTTTTCTCTCTCACTAAAACCAGAGGCCATGTCCTCCTCCGCCAATCCGTCGTTCGACGACGGCGACGGCTACATATTTTTCGGCCCCGCCCATCCTCACCGGAACCCATATGATTTAAACAACAAAATCATGCTCACCGCCATCATTTCCCTTTCTCTCGTCGTCCTTCTCGTCATTGCTCTTCACATTTACGCCCGTTATGCCCTCCGCCGCCAAGCACGGCGGCAGGCCGTCCTCCGCCGCCTCGGAATCCTCGCCCTCGTCGACTCCGGCGACCCTCCCCTGCCGCCGTCTCGGTCCGGGCTCGACCCCTTGGTTATGGCGTCGATGCCGGTCATCGTTTTCAAGCACCAATCGGAGAATCCAGATCCCTCGGGCGCCGCCGTGGAGTGTGCCGTGTGCTTAAGTGGTATCGAGGACGGCGAGACGGCGAGAATTTTGCCGAATTGTAAACATGTTTTCCATTTGGAATGTATTGATAAATGGTTTGGCTCGCATTCCACGTGTCCGATTTGTCGGACGGAGGCGGCGCCGATGATCCTGCCGGAACCTCGGGAGGCTCCGGCGGCAGCGGTGGCGGAGGGCGGTGGTGGGTCAAGCTCCCGATTGAGTTCGTTTAGACGGATTCTAAGTAGAGAAAGGTCTTCGCGAAGGATTCAACCTTGTGTACGACAAAGTAGAAACGACGACGTTCAAGACTTGGAAAGCCAGTAAATATCAATGTAAAGCTATTATTATTATTTTTTTTTTTTTATTGAGTTATATTTTTCCCCTTTCATCATTTCAAATAATAATAGTAGTAAAAAAGAAAAAAGTAACCATACCACGAAATATTTTTTGGGTTAAAATTTCATAGAGTGAAAAAAAGTATGTAATTATGTTGAGCTGGTATGAATTTACGTTATTGTACAATGATTTTTAATTTTTTTAGTGTCCGGTAAAATTATTAATCTGATTGTAAAGTTAGGCATGAAAACTTTGTTTTATTTGGTGAAGTGAGTTTTTTTTCTTCGAAATACATATTAAATGCATGTGTTTTGAGAGTAATTTTAAAATCGTTCAAAAAAATCACTCTGAAATAATCTTTTAATCATCTAAAATTAATTTAATATTAAATTTTATACTTTAAAATGTAATTTTCATATCATCAAATAAGTTTTAAAAGGGTTAAAAATAAAAATGATAAAAATGATTTTAACTATCTTATAATCACTCCCAAACATGTTTTAAGTATCATTGAGTTATGTTAACTTTAGCATGTACAATGTATATTGATTATAATACAAAAAGAAGATGGTCAATTTTTTATTATAATAAAAGAATAAAAAATAAAAAATAAAAGGGAAAAAAAAACTGTTTTGAAATAGGTTAGGAAGACTTTTGTGTTTGTAGACTCTAATTTTAATATTTATAAGCATCTTTCCTTCCCATGTGAACTTTGATTCTCAAACTCTTCGGCTAAGGCAGTTGAATTTCATTTTCAAATAACTCGGATTTATTGTTATTATTATTATTCTTTTTTTTGCTATTATAATAAATATAATTAAATTTATTATAGATACGTATTTTAATTGGATAAATTTCACCTTTTTATTCTTTTTATAATACAATTATATTTGTAAACACTAGTTACGTTCTATTTGGTCAATTTATCATCAAGATTTATACTTATGGTTTGTTTCTAAGTATTAATTTTGAAAATGTGTCATTTGGTAAAAAGTTGAATATTTGTCAGTCACTCAAAATAGTTTTTAAAAAATGAGTTTATGAAGTAAAATGGTTTAGGAGAAACACTTGAAACTAAATTTTAGACAAATGATTTTTTAATATTTAATGGTTAATTCCTCCCTAATTTATACACTTTTTAAAAATTATCAAATACCCTCAATAGTCTTCTACATGCTTCCATTATAGTTTTAAAAAAAATTGAAACGGACAAACAAGCACAATTTTTAAGAACTAAAAACCAAAACCGAATGAAGCAAACATAGCTCAATTAACCTATAAGATAGTTGATCATGAGGTATGTTGTTCGAATCCCCAAATCTATATTTTACTTTAAAAAATGAATATCAAACTTTAAAATGTTGTATTTGGATTATCCAACTTTAAGATGTTATAATAACTTTCTAAACTTTCAAATTTGTTTTCAATAAAGAGCTTGAATTTTTACCAAACCAAACCTAATTCAATTGACATACGAATGTATTGATAATCACAAGGTTTGTAGTTCGAATTCGCTTATCCCTATTGAACTATTTAAAATAAGAAAAATAAACCCTTGAATTTTCAATTTTGTAAACATGTTATTAACTTATTGGCCTTAACCAATTAGACCCAAAATTGATAGTTTAAAGGCATTGATTTGAGAGATGTAATAACCAATATTTGCTCAATAAAAAAGCAAAATTGGAATTTCTAATACACACCCCCATCCACAATTCACAAATCAGAGATGATCAATTAATCAAATACACAAAAAAACTAGATGAACAACAAGTTTCCTCTTTGAAATTGGAACATAATTCTCAAAAACAAATACCCGATTACCATGGGCCAAGCCCATGCCCGAGCCGAATTTCGACTCGACCCGCTTATGTCTTCACTCGGCCCCAACCCTACCGATGTTGTTTGGCTTGAGAAATTCCCATTTCTCAACACACTGCGCCATAAAATGAGACAAAATCAATCCAATTAAATTTCACTAAAAGAAAATGTTTGTAGATCCGTTGATGGATGGTGATTTCCACCATTAATTTCTTGATTTACAGATCTTTACCTGGATGGGAATCTGCAATTTCCGTAGCCTGAAAAGCAAGCAAGATCGAAATCAGAACACAAATTCAAATTCAGCATTCTACTTTACAGATCTGGAAAGTTTCTTGGAATTAAATAAGAGACTTCGAGCAAGAATTTTAGAGATCGGAGTGAAGAAGAAACATACTAGGGTTTAAGGAGGTCATAGCGGCGGAGTTTTGGAAGAAGCAACTGTCATCGGTCATGCCGTGTTTGCGGAAGTAATCGTTGAAGGCGAAGGAGGCCATGTTCTGGACGTCGGCGGCGTCGTAGCAGGCACCGCCGGGTTGGATTGGGGAACAGTCGGCACCGCCGGCGCCGCAGGCCCAGTCGAGGGCGGATTGCAGAGAGGCGTCGTCGGCGTTGTTCTTGGCCACGCACCAGAGCTCCGTGGCCACGCCGCTCTGATCTCTGATGGACGGCCGCCGGGGATCCGCGGCGGTGCAGGGAATGAGAAGAATGAGGAGAAAGAGGGAGAAATTGTTTGGCATTTTAGAGAGAAAGAGAGAGAGAGATTTGGAGATCGGGGGTTTTAGAGAGAGGAGAAAAGGGGGGTTTAAGAGGGAAAGTGAGGAAGTGACCGTTACGGAGATGGGAGAAATTGAACAACTAAAAGAGGGGTTGAAGAAGTGACTATGAGGGGAACATTCTAGAGATTTTTGCATTGATATCACTCAAATTTCACGTTTAAAATATCGTTTTATCGGGATTTTGAAAACAAGAAAGGATAATCTTTTGTTGATGTCACAACCTATTTGTCAATAGTTTCCTTAAGTTGCAAATACGAGCATGAGTGAGAGAGCAAAACGAACAAAAAAATGAAGGAGAAAGAGCTTTAACGTGTGAAAGCACTATTGTATTCGATTAGTTGAATACAAGTACGAGAAAGTGACACAAGCAAAAGATTATACATTCTTAATTTCAAATTTTAGATTGCATGAAATTTAGATCATTGATAGACAAATCTCGACATAAGTCAATAATCATTTGGTTCTTGATTTTACTAAAAAAAAAAAACTTATAAAGATTAATTCTACCTATTTGATTTTTTTGTTTGTTATCTTATTTTCAAAAATCAAATCAAGTTTTGAAAACTAATTAAAAATGAGTTTTTTCCTCTAAAATTTGGCTAGGAATTCAATTCTTTAATTAAGAAAGATGAGAAACTATCATAATGGTAAGAAAACAATCATAATTTTTAAAAAAAGAAAAAAGTTTAATAATTATCAAACTAGGTCTTATAACTAATAAGTTATTAGCATATTTATGTCTAACTTCAAATTTTATCATATCAAATGTGTGTATGTATATAAGAAATTTGAAACGTCAATTCTAACCTAACTTAGTAATTAATAAGTTGAAATCCTAACTTTTCCAATGGCTACCTAAAAAAATAGAAAGAAAGAAAAAAGGAAAGAAAAAAAAAAACAGAATCTACTTTATGTTTAATGAGTCATGACATATAAGATAGAGCTTACACTATAAATGTGAGTGAAGAATGAATATGCAAGTTTTAATCAATTGTATTCCGTTGGCCCTTTTGAAAACAAAGCTCGATAAATATGATATTAAGTTGAGTTTAACAATAGTGTAACTCAACTGACACTCATATGTATTGAGAACGAACCAAGAGGTCTCAAATGACCATCCTCACCCTCAATTTATACTTTTTTTATATATATAAAAAAGGTTGAGTTGTTAATTCAAGAAAATATAGATAAAATAACTATTCTCCCTCAAATATGAAATATCACTCTTTTTGTATCATTATTTTCAATTTTGTTTTTATTGTATCATTGGGTCAAGTTCTCAATGGACTGTCACTAAAATAGCCCATGATTGGCCCAATATAGAACTTCATCAAATGATTGGCCCAATCATGGAAAATATTGTAAGTATAATAATAAAAGAAAATTTGTTAACAAGGTAAATTATATGATTGTTGGAGAAAATTAGCATTATTTTTATTTATTTTGCGTAAGTTGGAGAAAGAATATTGAATCTACCAGTGGATGAAATTTTTATAGAATTCAATAATGGTAAGGTTGAAAATTTCAATCCATTAATAGGTAATTGATGTCTTATTTTTTAAATTATATTTGAGTGGGTAGCTTTAAATTTTACCATCTCACACATACCATCTATTTGCTAACATACATGTTTTTTTGCCATTAATCTCCATTTTCACATGTAATTTTTGGGATAATCAGACAAATATACCACACAACACAACTATTAACCATTTTATCACATGTTTGAATAATATAACACAAAATCAATGTTTAGGGTGCTGAGTTGAGGTAGGATGTCTGTAGAGTTCATATATCTGTGTTCATATGTCTGTGTTTAGGGTGCAAAGTTATTTGGTCTGAGTTCATATGTTTGTATTTTGGATGCAGAGTTGAATTCATATGTTTGCAGTTTTTTTGAACTCTAAATAATATGCTTTTATGATTATTATCTTTGTTTTGAAACTTTTTTATTCAATAATTCTACCCATCTTTGTTTGAATAAAATATGGATTGCAATTTTTTTCTTTTAATTTTTAAAACTTTTCTTCTTTCTTTCTTTCTTTTTTGGGCAATGAACAACAATTAACTCATCATATTTCTTGTATAAATATGATTAAATAAAATGAGAAACTAAAGCGAAATCAAAACTTTTGATTCTAACTAACTTTTTTCCATGAATTTCATTATCATCTTTCTTCTTTTTCTTCTTCTTCCTATTGTTGCAATATAGTTTTACTATGTCATTAAATTTTTAATTAAATCTCCCCTATCATCATAATAGTCAATGGAATGTCACCACATTTCTTCAACAATTTCACTTTCATTTCCTCTAAATTTGGAAGTTCATCAGAGAACAAATTTCCATTTTTTCACTATTTTTTGCTAGAAAATATTCCAAGAAATTATTTTTTCATTTTATGGTTTTTTTTTTTTTTTTTTTTTTGTTATATGTTACATACTTTTCAACTACATACATATTTTTCATTTAAATATTCTTAACACTAATTTGATATGTAAATTCATTACGTATAAATATTGCATTTAATGTAGACAAAATAATATTTTTTTTGTATATAATCAACAACCTTACAACATACTTTAACAGTCATCGGTCTTATAGTAATTGAAAGTGGTTGTCGAAGTTTATTATCGAATATTATTTTTGCTGGAGTTTGTAGTAGAAAGTAGTTGTCGGAGCCTAAAGTTGGTCACATGAAGGTATATTGGAATTGGTTGTTGAAGTTTGTCATTGGAGGTGGTTTTTGAATCTCAGAATTGGTCGAGTGATAGTGATCATCAAAGTTGATCATCGAAGATGATTTTCGCTAGAGATTGTAGTCGAAGTTGACTGTCAGGGCCTGAAGTTAGTCGCATTAAGGTGGTATTATAGTTGGTTGTTGGAGTTTGTCGTCAAAGGTTGTTGCCGAAGGTTGTTGCCGAAGCCTCAAGTTGGTCGTCGGAGTTGCTCGCTCAAAGGTGATCATCGAAATTTGTAGTCGGAGAAATAAGACTCCCATTTTAGGGTAAGACCGAATAGATAGTTGGGGACATAAGGTGCAAGACGGAGTTCACGCCTACCCAATTTAGGGATAGGAGAAAGGTTGTTCTCTCAAATACTGAATCCAAGTCTTGAACAAGGGGTCTCACCCTCTCACTGGACTGAGAGAGTTTGGTTTAGTGATTGGATCACAAACCAGTTATTCATTAGAGGATGGACTTAAGGAATAAGACGTAATCTCGGGGTAAAATAGATATTTGACCCAATCGTTATTACGAACAACCTATGAAGGGTCGACTTGCTGATTATGGTTAAATCATGTGGACATAATATATCTAGGGAGTGCAACTATGGATTTTAGTGGAATGACCCATTAGTTAACGAATGGGGATTAATTTGGTCTAATGAGTTTAGCCAATTAATCTCGGATCGTTAGAACTCATGATCTATAGGTCCGCGAGGTCCCCCTACTAGCTCATAACGGACTAGCTCTAGAATAGCATGATAAATTAATTTGAAACGTTCAAAATAGAATTAAGGGAATTAGTAATTATATGAGATATAATTATATGTTTAACTTTAGATTTAAACAGAATAGGAAATGTTATATATTTAAATATATAAAGATGGATATGTGCTAAAATTAATTTAATATTTGATATTAAATTAATTAAGTTTTATTTAATAATTAATTTATGAAATTAATTAAAATTTTCATTTTTTTAAAAATCAAAATAAATTTAATAAAATCAAATTTTGATTTTTTGAGATAAAATTTAAAAAGGAAAACAAAACAAAACACTTAAATGGAAAATGAAGATTTTCTATTATCCATCTTTTGAAGTAGCTCACACAAGAAGCAATATCTTTGCCTTGTCTTCTCCAAGCATGAGTTACAACTCATGCAGCTCTTTTCTTTGTATGTTGAGCTACAATATAAGGAAAAGATTGGAGTGAAAATCGGGCCTGCAATCTATAGAGATTTTGAGAGAAAATTTGGTTTGAAGAAAGGGTTTGAAGAAAGAGTTCTTCAGCTGATTTTCTGCAGTGAGCATTTCTCCTTCTACCTTTGATTCAAGCTTGTTTTGAGTTTCATAACTCAATCTAGAACACCAATAGAATAGTGGAGAAGATCTTGAGGTGGTCTACAACAAGATTTGGAGAAGATAGCAGCTGGTGAATAAGTTTTGAAGAAGTTCTACAAGAGGTATGTCTTGAAACTCACTTGTTTCTACAAAAACATGGTTTATATTTTGCCAAAATTAGTGAATTTGAGTGCTTAGATGATCTTTGTGCTTCCGCTACTATTGATACAATCCTACAGTTGAAACCTATGAAGATAGTTGTTGGAGTTGGTCATTGGAGTTTGTTGATAGTGTCAATTGGTCATTGGAGTTGGTAGCAGGAAAGCGGCCATCAAAGTTGGGTCACCGGAGGTGGTTGTCGGAGTTGGTAACGCGAAGGTTGTCGTAGCTCAAGGTTGGTCGTCGGAGCTGTAATCGAAGGTGGTTGTCAAAGTTCGAATTTCGTCAGGAGGTGGTTGGCGGAGCTCGGAGTTGGTCACCGGAGTTGTCATCAGAGGTGGTTGTCGAAGCCTGGAGTTGTCATCAGACGTGGTTGTCAGAGTCCGGAGTTAGTTCTCAGAGTGTGACAATGGTCAATGGGTGGAGCCATTGAAAATATGGGAAGAAGGGAGAGTTGAGGTGAGTTGGTAAAATATACTAACTCAACTCCACCAACATTTAAAGTTAATGGGTCAAACAATGAGTTGTAATACCAACTCAACTCAACTTATGTTGGTGAGCCAAACACTCCCAAAATTCGTTTATTAAATAATAAAAAATGTGGTATTAATGCACGCTACAAGAAATTTGGCATTTAATAACTTTTTAAATTGTTTTACTGAGTATTATGATTTATTAATCTAGATAAATACGTAGAATTTTTATTATTATTATTATTATTATTATTATTATTATTATTATTATTATTATTATTATTTGTAAAAATTCGTGGAAAAAAGTTAGCATCTACAGATTAGGAAATAATCTAAAATATTTATAAATATATAATAAACAATTTTTTTGAAAAGTAAATATGTAATAAACTTAGCAAATCGTGATAAATTTTGACCATAAATATGAAAAATGTTGTGATTTATTAAAGCATATAGATTAGGAAAGAATCTAAAATATTTTAAATTAAAATAATAATGCAACTATATCCAATAATATATTACAAGTGAATAAATTTGAAGATATTTTACCATGCCAAAAGTAGATTTGTAAATATATATATATATATATATATATATATATATATATATATATACACACGACATTTTCTGATAATAATTATATTATTATTAATTAGTATTAGGAATACTACCCATAATCTCAAGTATTAACATAAACCTTTTCTTTTTTTCTTTTTCCTCTTTTTTTTTTTTTGGTAAGGAAAAAAGTATTTTATTTTCTAACTCGATAAACTAAAAATGCAATTTCTATAATTTTCTTATTACACCCCTCCCATCCAAATAATAATATAATAAAAACAATAAAAATTAAATAAAATATCTCCCCTTTTTTTTTTCTATTTTCCCCCAACTTTCCATTCCATTTTATCCAAAAGCATTGATTCTTAATTATTTCCATATATAACTAATTCTTTTGCTCTATTTAAAGAGGATTGTTTTTTGTTTTTTTCCAACCTAAGAATTTGAATCCTTTACTCCATATGTTGAATTAAAAAAAAGAAAAAAAAAAAAAAAAAAACATGATCAGAAGTGAGCAAGAACAACATCGAGAACATAATGTTAACACTAAGGTGAACGAAGTACACCGCATAAAAGTCATAGTACATGGCTCCATATGTAATTATGTTCCAATTTTATTCTAGTGATCGTCGTTATGGCTTTGGCTCTCTGGCTTGCCTACCGCCCAAAGAACCCTGAGTTCTTGGTGGTCGAGGCCGACATAAGCAAGTTGATCGTGCGACGAAAGTCGCAGTTGTTGACAATAATGGAATTCACCATCGTTACAAGGAACACCAACAAGCATATTTCTATTTACTATGATGACTTAATTGGGATGGTGTTGTATAAGGACCAACAAATAACGCCAAAGATAATGTTGTCTCCATTGATTAATGAAAAGAAAAGCATCGTGGAGATATCGCCGACGCTCGGCGGTGCAACGGTGCAACGGTGCCAGTGACAGAGGAGGTGGCGAATGAGCTAGTGAGAAGTGGGAATGAGATTTGGGTGAGAGTGGTGTTGATGGGAAGAGTCAAATGGAAACTTGGAGCCATCAAAATTGGTTATTATGAAGTTACTGTGAAATGTGATGTGTTGGTGAATAATACAAAGGAAGGCTTGATAGGTCCACTTCCTTTGCCTCATTCTACTCCTTGCAAAATTGATTTTGTCTAAGTCTAGAGAAATTAGATCTTGTGGCTGACAGTTTTATATTATAGTGCCTATAGATCGTTTATCTGTTTTTAATTTGGTTGAACTTCAATTGAGAATCTATGATGAGTAACTAAAATATTTGTAATATTTGCAAATATGCTAAAAAAAAATTTAAAAAAAAAAAAAAAAAAGAATCATTCTTTTTTTTAGCTATTTCGATTTTGAAGTATAAAAACGGTATAGATCACATTCCATTATAAAAGATATAAATAATACAACTCACTTCAATAAGAGAAATCAAACACGTAACTATGTACATTATTTGATATATCAATATTCACGTTACATATTACACTCATAATAAATTTTATGTCTACCAATGGTCTATCAAATTAAGTACGTAATGACCAAAAGTAAATCTAATAACACAATTCAAATAGTAGGCAAATCTCAACCAAACAAACGTAAAGTAAATTTAATTTGAATTACATTATCTAACAAAGAATATGTTAATGTGATATCATTGTTTAGGTTTCGTGTTCATCGGAGTTTACAAGACTTTAGTTTTCTTCTACGTGGGTCTACTTTTGCAAAATTAAAGAGTATTGCTAGTTTTCTAAATTCCAATTAATTTTCATTTTTTCAAACTTTTGGAAATGCCCCATTTCAATATAGATACAAAGGGTAGAAACGACCTTTTTATTTTTCAATATACGAAAGAAAGGAATAAATGAAATGTATTATTAAAATACACAACGCCTAAGGTAAAGAGAAGAAAAAGATGGGAAAGCCAGAAGAAAGCCACGAGATGTGGAACTTTACCTTTTTAGTAATTACTATATATAAAATTATACAAAATTAAATGAAGCTACACAAAAAGAAAAAGCTGGGGCTACAACTCCTTAAATTCAGCCTCCCAATCAACATTTTCTTTTCTTTTTTTTCCCCCTTTTCTTTTCCAAATTTCATAGAAATTTTGAAATCCCAAATTCCCCCCCCACACATATTTATAATTTATATTAAATATAAAATCTTACTTGTTTTGTTTCAATATGAAGCATGTAGGAGCTGGTCGCCTCGGGTTCGACCCGCATCCGAAGCTTCAAACTGCGACAATTTGGCAAAAACGCCGACCAACGGCGCCGTATTATAAGTGCAGGCCTCAGTCTGCATGTAATTCCCTCTCTCATCGGAAAAATTGTCCTGGCAATCAGGGCCGCCGACCACCGCCCCAACGACGACGTTTGGGTTCGGATCGCCCTTGCCATACCAATTGTCGTAGCCCTGAGTGCAGCCGATGAAGGCTTTGTTTTCTCTGTACGACACAATCGAGGCTCCTCTGTGATGAACTCTAGTCGGAAACTTGGGGCCAAATCCGACGAAGTAGCTCATGTTCATAGGGTTGGAACCGAGAATGTAATCTGTTTGTTGTTTTGCAAAGGCGAAAAGGTGGTCAGGATCGACGGGGCCGGTGTGGCAGTTGAGACGGTTGTTGGATCGGCGGAGGTAGTCGGAGTAGACGGTGAGAAGAAATGAGGCTGTAGAAACGTATTGCATGTTGTTCCATTGACGGATAAATAAAAGGCCAGCCGGCGTTCGGTCGACGTTGCTGGCGTTGTTCTTGTTGAGGATAGTGCAGAGGTAATACTCTGCTTTGGATTGGTATTGCTTCAGGATTTTTGCTTGCTCGTTGTTATTGTTATGCCTCCCCTGCATTAGCAACTACAACACAACAGACGAAATGGCCAATAAGAGTCAAATTACTGATTTGGCTCAAATTGCCAAAATTTGTACTATCAAACTTGATTTTAGTGGTTTAATTCATCTAATTTAACAATAATATCCATTTAATCTCTAAAACTTCAAAATTATAAATTTAATAAATTTATCTATAATAGATCAACTGAATTTTCTTTAAAAGAAAAGTTAAATTTTTTAAGAATTTATTGAATACACAATTAAAAGTATATGATTTATTAGATACTTTTAAAAATTCATGAACCAAATAGATACATAGTTCAGAGTTGAGAGACTAGTAATTTAACTACTTTCTTTTTTCATTTAGTTTTGTTACTTCATAATTTTTCAATTTACTTTTTTATATTTTGACAGTTTTTATTATCAATTAATCCCATCAAACAAGAAAAGGGTTTCTAATGTTCCCTCAAGATTTCTAAAAGATAAACATAAAAGTTACTCTTTTTTTATTTAGATTGACTAATTCTAAAGCTAAATTTATATCATCAACAATATATATAGTTGAAAAATAGCAAAATAGTAGGAAGTAGGTGCATAAAACATTTATTATAATTTCATAGATTAAGAATTTAATCCTCCAACAAATGTGGAATTGAAAGCACAAAGGATTAAATTGAAAAATTTTAAATGGTAGGGACTAAAATGAAAGACACCTAAAGTAATAAAAAAACATAAGGACCAAATAGGAGGGGAATGAAATAGGTTGGTTTGGTTAATTGGTTGGAGCAGTAGGGGTTCAAAAGAACAATGATTAGGTGCCGTCTAAATTTTACTTAACTATGTGCATCTCCTTTCTTACATACAAAGAAAACATGTTAAATCAAATATATTTTTAAAAAAATTATTTGCCACATGTCTAAATTTTATTGGATAATCTTTTGGGATGTACAAAGATAGGTGCCACCAAAGAAATACAAATTAATTGGAAATTAAAAGAGACACGTGGCAAGGTTTGAGTAGGTAGAAGGGGAATTAATTGGTATGGTATAGGATGCACGTGGCTTTGTGCTCCATCCAACATGACTCCAACTCTAAAACTCTACCCTTGGTGTCCCAATGGGTCCTTTAATTAAGGGCCACTCCATCTCTGACGTCAAAAAAAAAAAAAAGCTTGTTAAACGGTGACAGTGTGACACATTTTCCCTTCCTTCCCCTTTTCCCATTTATCACTCCATCTTTTAACAGTCAATCAAATACATAATCTCCTCCAATCCCTATGTTTTACCTCCAAACTTTAGATTAGGAAAAAAATACTTAAAAGTGAATTTCAAACTCGAATTGTCTCACTTCAATTTTTTTTAATAAAAGTAAGATACACAAAGATAGATATATCTACTCTAAGATTCGAGATTTCTAAACTAGATGGATCGAACTTAATCAAGTTTAAAGGTATAGGAGAGAATTAGAAATAAAAACTTAAATCCTACCAAACTTTTATATCCACACAGTCTCGAAAATTCATCACCCGTTATGAAGAAATAAAAATACATGTCAACACACATCAATACTATTTGGGTCCACTTCATAATGCAACAAAAACTATCAATAAAAACACACCACATAATAAAAGTATAGATATTAATGGGTATTATTCGAGTGAAAATCGGGTATATAGAATCAAATTTCTAATAATTTTCTAATAATGTTTTAACTAGTTGAACCATATTCAAATGAATAGATAGAGAGCAAGACAACAATAATGATGAGTGAAATTTAGTTACCTTGGAGGCCATGAGTTGGACGCCAGCATACTTAACGTCCCAGCTGAATTCAGAAATGGCCCAGCCAATGCCACCGAAGCAGTGAGCCTTGTTAACGACGTACTCCAAATACTGTCGATTGTCGGTGGCTTCAAACAGCCACAGCGCAGCCCACAGCAGTTCATCTTTATACCCACTCACCGACGCGTAGTAACTCTTCACTGTTCCCACACTTGCATCATATTTCCCTCTGAATTTATCCCCAAATTCAAACAACTTCACACCAATATTCAACATCACAATCATCAGTTCTTTTCAATTAATTAATTAATTAATTAATTTAAACTTCCTCTCTCTCAACTAATTTCTGTTCAATTTCTGTTACCTGTTGCGCGTGATGGAGCAGCAGGTGTGAATAATGTGAGTTCGTTTTTCTGAACACGATCGACGCCGCTGCCATCGCTGCCGCCGTCTCTCCGGCTAGATCTGACCCTGGCTTCTTCCCGTCGATTTTGTATGCTTGCCGTGACGTCGTCATGTCCTCCGGTCTCTGCCAGCAGTAATGATCTGTATCTCCATCTCCGACCTGTGAATTGATGTTTATGAAGCAATGTGATTCGATTAGTGGCGATGGTAGCGAAATTATGATAAATTGAGAATGAGAATATGAGATTCACCTCTGCCCATAGCACATTGGGGCTAGTGTGTGCTTTGATGAAATAATCCGTTCCCCATTTTATCGCCTCGAGAGCGTGCTCTAATTCTCCAGCAGCTTCAATTTCTTGTCGGTACTCAATCACGCTCCACGATAGCATCGTTATCGTGAAGGCCATTGGGAGGCCGAACTTCACATGATCACCGGCGTCGTAGTATCCTCCGACTAAATCAACCTGTAACACGGAACGATTACCAAAAGTTAAGCTAATAGAAAACGAAAACAGAGCAGCCATTGAAAATTTCGAGGAACTGACTCCTTGTTCAAGACCGTCGGTGAGGCCGGAATGGTCTCGCCAGTTGACGCGCTGGTTGTACGGAAGCCTCCCTGATCGCTGAGACTCGAAGTAGAGGAGACTCTTGGACAGAGCGTCGGCGTAGTCGAAAGCTCCGGCGGCGAAGGTCCATAGAAAAGAGAAGGAGAGGAAGATCAAGAGGAGGCGTTTGTTGGAAGACGTTGGAGGTTTAGGAGGTCCGGTGCGGCGGCGGCATTGCGTCGTTGATGTCGTCGGGGCCGTATTCTCCTCCTCCATTAGCGGAGTTGAGTTTGGTTCTTCTTCGCCGTTGAAATTTGCTTTTGGGAGCGAAATGGGAGAGAGAAAAAAGTGATTCTCTCTCTCTCTCTCTCTCTCTCTCTCTCTTCACTCGCTTTCTCACACTTTAAACCTGATGAAGTATGTTTCTGATTTTTGGTTTAATTGAGCTAGTCATGACATTCGCATGTGAATCTCACGTGAGGTTTTAAAAAACCTTTTCATTATTTTGGTCCCTAATACTCTCGCTTTTACTTTATTATTCACCTTCAGTTTTTGTTGATTTTAATTCTATACTTTCAAATTAAAAGAGGAAAAAAAAACAGAAAATTTAGGTGCATTATGAGATGTTATGCAGCGTCTAGATAGCATCCATAAAAAGATGTTATATGTTAATTTTTTAAAATGAGTTTATTTTATTTTTACTAGGTAAAGGCAAAAGAATCATAGGATTAGTTGCCACCATTGCCTTTTCTTATTCCCTATTTTCGTTCTTTACTCTTATGAAAGTGACCATTGTCGTCTCTCTCATTTTTTCTAAGTAAAAATTTAGCAAATGGATCGTACAAAAAAATATTTTAGCCCAATAAATATGGGTATAGGAATTCAAACCTACAATCTACATATTCATTACTATTGCATTTTTTTTAAAAAAATACTAATTTATACCCCAACTTTAAGGTTGTATCAATTAAATTATGAACTAATCAATTTAAATCCTAAACTCTTGTCGGTATATTAATTTATGTTTTATTGTGTTATGTTTGGATTAACACGGTGTGAATCTTGTAATTTTATCAATTTAATTTCTAAATTTTCATAAGTAAATCAATTTTTAGATTCTTAGTTGTGGTTTCTCTTTAAAATTGTCTATTGATAAACTCTAATTATCTATTTTGTTAATCCAACATACGAAGAATTCTACACGCTCTAAAAAATTTATAAACATATTATTTCTAAAAGTAATCTTAATAATAGGACTCTTTTTTTTTTTTTTTTTTGCAACATAATAATAAGACTAAATTGATTCATTTATGACAAAATCGGTAATTTAATTGATTGAATTATAAGTTTTATACGATGCATATAAAACTAAACATAAGTGAGGATGTAATTTGATAAACACACAAAAATAAATTGATACAACTTTGAAGTTTATGGGTATAAATAGTTAATTTTTCTCAAAATAAAAAATAGTATTGTTCAAAAATGGGTTTTGTTTTACTCTAGACTACAATTATCTTTTTTATATTAAAAAAAAAAAAAAAAAAAAAAACCTTAGGTGGGCTGCACTTATCTATGATGCAGCCTTTGCTGCATCCAATTTAAAACTACCACATGTCAAGTTCTTTTTTTAAAAAATAATTTTCATATGTATGTAAAAAAAAATTTGGAGTCTATCATAAATATTGATCAAAATAAAAATTGACTAGAGTGAATTTCCTTTTACTTTTAGTTTGAATTAGAAGAGAAGCGTGATTTTTGGAAAATTTGGGCCCATAATGCCAAATGACCCATTTTTTTTTAAAAAAAAAAGTCAATTGACCCTCTGCTAACGTCTTCACGGTATGAGATTACAAAATTACCCCTCCTTTTGTCTCCCATACGATATCCCTCTCTTCAAACGTAATGGTCGTCCCAGAAGGTGTCGCTAGAAATTCTCGTGTGGAAATGTGGCTCAATCTCGCTTTGCAAAATCATCGTCCATCTGCTGCTGTAATTAAAGTTCTTAGGTAAGTGAATTTAATCTTTGTCATGCATGTTGTGTTGTGTTTGTTTAGGATTCGTTGGGTTGGAATCAGCTAGCACGTTGTAGGTTTCGGGGTTTAGTAATCGGTCACGTCTGTTTTTATTTTGGGTTTCAATGCATTATGCTTGGGTTGAGAATGAAGAAGATATAGTGGGAGTCAGATAAAGTAAGAGCGATATAGAGGAGAGCGAGATCGACGAGAGAATAATAGGCGAGAGCGAGACAAGCTAGAACAAAGACAAGCAAGAGCAATTATAACTTGTTACTGATTTTTTCTTTTTAAGAACCTATTAACTGATAGATTGAATGTTCATATCATGCAGGAGTAATTTAAGATGTCAAAAACTTTGAAAATACGTGAAGTTGATAGGTTTTTCGGGCAAGTAACAAGTCTGATCCACATTGCGAATGCCAACAAGATTGTGAAGGAGAAGCTTACTAGAGGACAGTTAGAGATGCTCAAGAGAACAGTTTTTGGGCGATTTTTAGATATTGACCTCGTATTCAACAGCCCACTTATCCACCATATGTTGTTGAGGGAAGTGAAGAAGTAAAGAGCGGACTCGATTAGCTTCTTTGTTAGAGGAAAGATCATCATATTTTCAAAAGACGATTTTTTGTTGAATACTGGATTGTGGCGGTCCTCTATGCGAGTTGTTCAGAGTGAAGAGTCCTCACAAGAACTTGCAACAAGGTACTTTGGTAACCGGTCAACTTTGAATGCATTCCACTTGAATTTACTAGAAGAATAATACAAGAATTTGGAGTTTGAAAACGACGATGATACTGTTAAAATCACCCTAGTGTATTATACAAAGGTTGCAATGATGGAAACAAGCATAAGATGTTAAGGACATAGATTATTACAACAGTCTAGATTGGGGTACGATTATTTGGGAGAGGATACTTGATGCCCTCAATACTACATTGAATAATAAGGTTGGTCTATATAAGGAGAAGGTGAGAGGAAATAAATATTATGTTGTGAAGTACTTGCTGTGTGGATTTCCCCAAGCATTCCAGGTAAATGTTCCTTAACATAAGTTTACCTTTGGTTTAACGTTAACATAGTTATAAATATATGTTGTTTCATATTTAGGTGTGGATGTATGAGATCCTATCATCGGTAATAGGGAACGTTGCCACTCGAAATAGCAAGGTAGTTGTGCCTCGTATATTATGGTGGTCATGCTCCCACTCGGTGTCATTCAAAGTACTCGAGAGATACATTTTTTAGTTTCAAAATGTAAGTATAATCTAGAAACTATATGTTTATTTGGTTGTTAAATGGATATTAACCATCTTACTAGGTTGGACTATTAATGGACAAAAGTCAAAGAGGGTCTTATCATGTCCGATGCTGAGAAGGAGTTTCACCCTAGTTGATAGACGGGTCGTAAGACAAGTACATTCTAACACCAAGAGTTTGGAAAGCTCTAATTGTTCAGAAAGTGGGGGTAGTTCGAATGGGGAGGATAGTTCAAAAGGTGGGGAAGGTGATTAGCAGGATAATGTCGAATGTGGAGTGAAGGATAGCGAATCTGATGATGACATAAACATCCACCAGTCCACTTACACCCCCAGTGAGAATATGTTTCATGATGTGTTGGTAGGCCACGTACGTCCTGAGTCTGAGGAGGAGCGTTCTAAGCCCAAGAAGGAGCTTTTTGAGCCTGAGGTTTCAAGCCGCAAGGAGGAAGCCAATGTTAATCCTTCTATATATTCGTATCTACAAAGTATTGACAGCTTAATATCGAGTTTAGATGGTTGTGTATCAAACCTTGAGGGAGACACGAGAGACATCAAAGCACAATTGTCAGTTATTATGTCTCTGTTATAGTCTAAGGGTTCCACGGTGTTTAAGGCGACGAGGTCACTCACTACAGACAGGCCACAATGCCACTATGTCACTCTTCCCTCCTTTATCTCACTCACCCACCCAATCTTTATATAGGTCACCCATCCAACCTCTACATAGGTCACCCACCCAACCTCTACCTAAGTCACCTGTCTCACCCCTACCTAGGTCACCCACCCCACCTCTACCTTGGTCACCTAACTCACATGTATAACCTGATACATCTGTTGGGATTGATGTCATAAATCTAGTGTATCTCGCAGTTTGTAGTTTTTGTTAACATAATTTTTTTATCTAATTAAATCAGAGGTATTTTATTTGACATATAACCAGCATTAATTCAATCCAATAAACTAAGATCCAAGGTTATATGATGTCACTTGAACAATATGTGGTTGACATACAAGTAGTTCATGTTCAAGTAATAACCTAAAATGTCTGTAGTAAATGGATAAAGGTTGGGTGCCTTATCCTGGTAACACTGCGGATACGACCCACTTTGTAATTGTTACATGAAATGTAAGTGTTACAAACAATATGAACTATATTGTTCATGTAGAGACATGTGAGTGGAAGTATCCTGTATAAAAAAGTCTATACATAGACCGCATCGTAAAATAATTAGTTTCTTTTTATAACACCGTTACTTGAAGAAACTAATATTTCACTAGGATGACCATAGGAGATTTGACCTTAATCCTGAGTGAGTTGTGAACTCCTGTTTATGACGACCGTCTTTTGATCTATATGGGTGAGAGTGGCCATGATAGTCAACTTAATAAGCCTATCATTTTGGGGATTTGTCTAATTAGGGAGCTGGAAACACAACTACATAAGATGAAATTTACTCATTCTCATCCCTTGGAAAAGCAGATAAATTGCTCCCTTAATAATTAGTTCCGAGTCTTGAGCAATGAGGCCTCAACCTCTCACTAGCTCAAGAGGTGTTAAATTATAGTTAGACTATAAATTGTTTGTTCATTAGAGTAGTCAGTGTTACTTAAGTTGTTAGATGTAACTGCAAGGATAAAAAGGTATTTTGACCCAGTTGTAGTTATGAACATTTGTGAATGGTCATTGCTCTGTTGATTGGTTATCTCAATGAACACAGAAATATAATTATAGTGCGAATAGTGCAGCTATCAATCTTTAATGGAGCGATCGGTAGTTAATGAATATTGATTAATTGGATTAAAGGAGTTTAATCAATTGATCTCATATCATTGGAGTTTCTAATATGTAGGTCCATAAGGTCCCCTTGCTAGCTCACAAAATGATAGTAACGAGGAATGATTTAAATTGTTCAAATCAAATGAGAGAATTTTATATTAATAAGATTAATATATAATGGTTAATTATAGATATGATCTAGAATATAAATTATGTAAGAGAGATATATTTGAATAAGATTCAAATATTAGATTTATATGAATTAGATTCACAAATAGATCTATACATATAAATATGTGATATTTATATGTTAATTAACTCCATATTAAATATGATTTAATATAGTTAATTGATTAATTAATAGTTAACTAATTGATTAAGAAATAACGGAGATTGGAGGTTAGCATAAATATATGATATTTATGATGATTATTAAATTTATATTAAATAGGATTTAATATATGATTATTTAATTAATTGACACTAAGGTCATAAAAAGAAATTCTTGGAGAAGGGATTAATCCTTCTCCATATAGATACATCCTTATAACCAAGGTAACGTTTTTTTATATCACACAAAAACCTAGCCTCCACCTTCTTTAACTTCTCTCTATAATTCTCTACCCTTTTCATCTCAAAGTTCTTGGAGACCACACTTCCAAGTTCTTTGAATTCTATAGAATAGTAAGATAACCTCGTTGGTGGTGTCCTTTGATAACTGACAGAAATGCCAGTTATTATAAGCCTTTTATTTAGAATTATGAGGGATAACAGGTAGAAAACGCAGTGATCATACTTATAATTTGTGAAAAATTGAGTTTTGCATCGATTAGCACCTAAATTCTCACTGACCCAATATTATGCGTTATTCCGTGGCAAAATGTCTATATTTCTAGCTATCGCAGGAATCAAACGCATGCGTTTGAAGCTAATAATCACAGACAAACGCATGCGCTGAAGCCAGTCTACCGTAAAGACGACGCGGACGACAATCACATGTGTCTAATGCATGGAAGTTGCGGTAAATACATGCGTTTAACGCATGGAGGAAGTGGTGAACAAATAGAGAATGCGACCACGGATTGACAACCATAATAGAAGATCGCAAGATTGGTAGAACGCGTTGATAACTTCAGCTAAATTCAGCTCGGACGCATACCTTGGGAGTATTAACAAGATAAGGCGATGTGACAATGCCCATACCGCGACAAAAGCAACAGTGAGCCATACCTTCATCATTACAGCTGTCGGCGTCCAAGCTCTATAAATAGCCCTTGAGACCTTCATTTTAAGACATCCGAGCTTCTGCCTCAAGGCAGAAGTTTGTGATCACAGATGAGAGCCTAAAAGAGATTTCCAGTGAGAATTCCTCATCTCCACAACCCAGACCGAGTGACAATCGGAGCATTTGCTGGAGATAGAGCTCGAGAGAGACATCTCCACCATTCAACCATGGCACCACCGGCAGCCTTGACTTAGATTCTTTCATCTCCCTTCTAATCTTTGTATTGTATTACATTTTAGCTTGAGATATTAAGATATTTTGTGATCAATGCAAATCCTAATTCCTTCATTACTGTCTTCTTCATCATCTTCATTTCTATCATATTTTATCTTCAGTGTTTATTTATCAAAGTCAATTGAATGCTTAACCGTGTAGCCTAGAGATAGGACACATAAAGCAACCCACCGAGAGGTGTGCGATGTGCGAGTATAGTGAGTTAATCCTCTTTTCCTGGTGAAAGGCTGTAGCAACGCTTGTCTATGGGATGTCGCATTACTTGTCTATAAGTTAAATAGTCGCGTCTAACTGCCTGAGAAGGTAAGAGATGGAATGCACTAAGCAAGGTTCGCATTGTTTCTAGAGATAGGCACAATCTTATGCTCAACGCCTCCATGCACTATAGAGATATAGTCATGCAGCTGACCACAGAGAGGTGTGATGCGTTAGTGCAACGAGCTGGGATTACTCTGGCGATTTAAGATAGTAAATATCACTATGCGTTATTGGTTGTTGTGTTTCTACCTATTCTCATTGTAAACCTCCCAGTGCTCAATCTGTTTAGCTAAGAGTAGGAGTAGTGTATAAGTCATTTAAACTTTCTTTGCTTAATTTTTTTTATTCCTCGCTTCAAACGCATCACTTCACAAATATTATTGAGTGACAAGTCCCCGTGTTCGACCTCGGATTACCCGAGAAACTTGCGTTTGTGTTATACTTGGCGCAAGTGTAAGAAAACTTATGATAGGAACGTCTGGTCATTGCATTCTAAAATTAATGCATCATCATTCCGATGCATGACCTCAAACGCATGGAAGCAAACGCATCAGTTATGTCTAACGCATGATTTCGTGTTCAAACCTATTTGTCCTTAATAATTGAAATAAAACAAAACGTGTTCCTAAAATATCCCAACATCCTTCTACGTAGGAGAAGTTCGAGATTATTGGCAATGGTGGAAGAAGAAAACTAGAGGAATCATCAAAGGTAAGTTGTGATTTCTCCTATTCTTCCTCTTTTAAGCATGTTTTTGTTTTCTTTAAATGTTTATCCTAAAATTACATGTTTTATTTTTACTGTTTTTATTTCTTTAAAAATCGGATTTCTAAATGTAGAGCATTCACACACTTCCTCAGGAATTCGATTCATTCAACATCCACCTCACTCATTCCTCTTCCACCCGTAGAGCCTAATATCATGACCTCACCTATCACTTTTCCGCCCACAGAGCTTGTTATCACATCCTCGTCTATTTCTCACTCGATCGACATTTGAATCATTTCGACTATGTTCAATAGGTTGCTCAGCCGTGAGCAGTTCACTGCAGTTTTATCGATTATGCCCATAGTTCATGCACTTACCATATTTTATTTGTCTGCGATGTTCTCCTCTCGATAGTATTCTTCATACTCATTGTTACCCGACGTGTAACACTCTTCTAGGAGGTGCAATATTCTTTTCCACATATACCAAAGGATCTTCCATTCAAATATGTGATCGAGCAGATTTACAGGCTCTACATAAGCAGCCATGAGGAAGTCAACACTATAAAATCAATTGCAAAGACTTCGGATAGGGATGTTTCATTTTCAAGTGGACAATTGCATGCAAACATGGGATACCGAGTAAGTCAATGTTATCCAATTGATTGTCCCACACATGGACTCTATAACAATCAATCGGCTCAACTCAATATCGTCTACCCTTATCACACTCACTTGTTAATCAATTTTCACAGACGTCTGAGTGTAATGTCGTTCGAGATGTCCAATAATTTCTCCATTCATAAAACCATGATTGGATGAGGCCTCAAACATGTTCCAATAAGCACATTATGGGCAGTTATCGATATTCTTTCGTCAAGGAATTGAAAGACTCTACATTATTGGACGTGATGTTGTTGAATCCTCGTTCTGTTTTGTAAACACGCTCCCACCTTTGAAGACCGCTATCCTCCAAATATTTCGTTATAACACCATCTTGAAAACTACGAAGTTGGTCCAAGTGTGCTTGAAACTCTAACATGCGGAATGCCCTAGCTGCATCCTTGAACATCCTAACAACCATACTATCCTTAAAGTTCGAAATAATATTATTTTCTATGTGGTACGTGCACAATCCATGAAATGTTGTAGGAAAAAATGCACGAATGGCATTGCCAATAGATACCGTCCAATCGAACATAAACATCAAGTTTGGAGGTTCTCTAATGGCACACTTCAAATTCGACATAAACCATTTTCATGTTCGATCAGTTTCATTGTCCATTATGGCATATGATAGTAGGTATACTTAGTTGTTACCATCCATGGAGACGCTAACCAACATGGTCCCTTTGTATTTTCCTTTCAAATGTGATCCATCACAATTATCACGGACCATGCAAAACCTCTAATACAAGGCCCTAATACCATAAACATGTACTTGAAATGCACATCATTTTCAAGTTCGATTTTAAACCTTGTACCTGGGTTCTTCATTTTTAACGTTTCACCATAAGCATGTAAAATGGCATACGACTCTTCTGAAGTACCCTTAGTGAAAGCATAAATGGTTTCCCTTGCACACCACGCCTTATCGTAACTTATGTTTACACTGTACTTTTTCCTCATATCCTCAACGATGTGACGAGGTCTATAAACACGTCATATGCTTGTAAATTTGTCTTTGATTAGCTGGCTAATTACCGCAGTCATTGCTTGTCTATGGAATGGTTCAAATTTCCTATAGAACATGTGTGTGACCGCATATACTTTGTGATCTTAAATATATCACACCCCGAGATTTTCACTGCATGAAGGCTCTACTTACAACTCTCCCCAATAATTTGATAGTGAACAAAAACTTACTTGACTTCCTTACTTTATATTCAAAATCATTGTTTATGGACAGAATAGACAATCTCATTTGCAAGTCACTCTTACTAAAAAACAGATTGACTAACTTCAATATCTGTCTCAGATGAAGAGGTACTAGGCATAATCAATTCTCCTCTACGACATGAAGATATGGAATTCAATCCTGCTAATCTCTCATTAACAGTCATTGCAAATCCACACACCTCTGTAGGATCACAATCCATATAATTCAATCATACCGATCTCTCATTATCAACCACGAAAGGATCACGCTCTTCTAAAGGACCAAAATCCATAGAATTCAATCTTGCTGATCTCTCATTACCAGCCACAAAAGGATCACACTCTTCTGAAGGATCACAATCCATTGAAGTAAATCTTGTTGATCTCTTGTTACCAAGCACGGTCTGTTACATTGAGTTTCTCTTTCAACGTCCCATGGATTAGTGTCGTCATTGTCTATTGATAATGTTGATGGTTGAGTGTTCATAGACAATGGAATATCATCATGTTCTTGTTTAAGCTTATATGATTCCTCGTATTATTTATCTACCCTCGTATCATCATAACTCACATTTACATTTCCGTCATGCTTGATTTTAGCATTACAAATAGCTGAACTCTACAAAGATCTTCTTGGAAAAGAAGGAAATGAACATCACCGTCGTTTTGTATGTACTGTGGAGAGGCTTCATAGACAAGCTTATATTTAACTCCCATGATAACATCAAACTCTAAAGAACTTACATTTGTAACCCTATAAATGTGAGATTTAAGTTCTTCATACTTCAATGTAATAGGCACAATAATTCCTATTAGCTTACCTCCAATATACAAATTTTAGTTTTCATCTCAATCACTTCCGTAACGAATTAGTAGACATTTTTTTTGTCATCCTACAAAGCAAGAGAACATTTTTTTTTATTAAGTTGTACAAGCAAACGAAATCGTATAATACACATGGATCTCTCTCGTTGTGGCTCTCTCTTACTCTCGCTTTCACGCTCTCTCTCGTTATTTCTCTCAAAACCCTAAACCCTTGGTAATGATCGCTCTCACTCACACTCCTTTCGTTATGATATTTACATACCTTTTTGAGACCACGTTCCAACAAACACCAATGAAACCACGTTCTAGAAAAGTTTGTTTCGTTATGAAAAACCCATTATGAAAATTCTATTTGGTTTTGAAAAACTCCGTTATGGAAAACCTTATTCAATAAAACTTTGTACAATAAAATCATAGTACAAATAAAGTTTAGATTTTAAAGAACTCATTATATGTTTAATGTGTTAACAATTTAAGGTTTTAGACAGATGATTTTGTGAAAATTGTCAAATCATTCGTACACCGACAAATGACACATCGCGATGGAAGAGAGACAACAAGAACAGATCCATTGTAGCGAAAGCGATACCAATATTGTAAGGGAAAATTCTTGTAATCTCATACTACGATGACGTCAGCAGATAGTCAATCGACATATTTTTTTTTTTAAAAAAAATGGTAATTTAGCATTATGGGCCTAAAGTTTAGGTCATCATCCCAAATTTCCTGTGATATTTGGAGGGCTATTTTGGTTGGATTACAGTTTCTAATGTTTATAGTTGAAAAATGCGTTTATATCTTCGTAACTTTGACTGGTTTGTTGTTCATGTTGGTCAAAAAGTCACTTTTATCCCTTTCAAAATTTCACATCTATTTATCATTGAGAACCTTTTTTTTGTTGTCTGACTTTTAAATTTTGAGGGACAATTTTGGGATATAATTGTCAAATGGTATGGTATAGTAATTTTTAAAAATTTAAATTCTCCCACAAAAAACAAAGGTGTCATGATCATAAAGTACAATATATATTTTTTGAGCCAAGTAAATTATTGTTAGGCAGACATTTTTAAAACGGGAAAAGTTACATCGTCATTCCTCTAACATCAACATACAAATCATTAGAGATGTTCGTGAGTGGAACTTGGTTGAATCGAGTTGATGCACTTTTTAGACTCAACCCAATTATTTAGATTCTAAGTTTCTTCAATTCATACAACTCTTATTAAACAATAAACCTAATTATAAAACATTGTAAGTTGGTTTAGTTTGGGTTGAACGAGACATTTATTCAAATTTTTATTTTAAGAAAAAGGTGAAATATTAATGGGTAAAATACTACTTCCATAAAGTTTTCATTTATTTGAACCTAACTCAACTCATATAAAGCTAATTAGTAATCTAACTCAAATCATATAGGTTGGGTTTGGTTGTTCAGATTTTTTGGTCTCGAGTTTTTTTTTTTTTTTTTTTTTTTTTTTTTTTTTTTAACATCCATACAAATTACATTCCAAATTTATTAACCCACCAACGACATGTTACATAGACCAAAATTTAGTATTTAAAAGTGAAAATAATTTTTTTTATAATTAATTTCGAGATATTTTATTATTATTATTATTATTATTTTGTATTTGATCCTACAAACAAAAAAAAAAAAGGTGAAAAAGTTAGGTAAGAAATTTTACATTTGTATTTTAAAATTAGTAAAAATTGATTATTAATATGAAAAATTTCATCAACATTAAGGATCGGTTTTTTTTTTTTTTTATGGTTATGCAATGACTTGATCTTTAAAAGTATGTTTTTATTTTTAAAAGTTAAGTTTACAAATATTATTTTCATATATCATCTCTCTATATTTTAAGAGTGGATAAGAATTCAACCAAATTTTAAATACTAAAACAATTAGTTTTTGACAAAGAATTCAAACTTTTAAATATAAAATATCAAAATCCTAATTACAAAATTGTGAGATAATAAATACAATTTAATTTATTTATTATTTTTTTTTTTTTAGAAAAGCAAAAACTCAAATAGATATCCAAGAGGGTCTTAATAAATTGATTTGAGGGAGGGGGAGAAAAAATAATTTAAACTTGAATTATTTCACATGATATACAATGATATTTATTTTGTCGCTTTTATATAATTCAATTTAAACATTTTTTTGGAAAAAAAAAAGAAATCAATTTAAACGTAATAAGAGAGAGGAAAATAGGAAAAAACAAAAAGAACGTAGATGGGCCCACGAGTTGAAAGGAAAAGGCAAGTTAAGCATGATCGTTGTTCATTACGGCAATCTGACGATCACATCATACGACCATCATTACCCCTAATTATGGAAATTATCACGCAAACCACTCCTTAATTATTTCTTAATCACGTATGACGTAACTATCATATATAATATAATACAAAGGCTAAAATTACAAAAACGAACCAAAAAAAAAAAAATCATACCTGTTTGATACTTTCACCTACTAGTTTACACTTTTGGATCAATCGGTGATTTAAAAAAATCGAGCATAACTCAATTGATATTCGAGTGTACTAAAAACTACGGGATCTATGATTCGAATTCCCCTATTCCAATTGTACTAAAAAGAAAAACTATATTCTTTTAAAAAATTATAGTGTTATCACTTATATTTCATAAGGCTTTAAAACTATGTTGAAATAGAAGTTTATTTAAATATTTGTTTGGTAAAAGTTGAGACTTTGTACGATGACAACAATTCGAAATGAAAATGGAGGATTACCATATAATTTTAAGTAATTATTATATCTCATTCATAGCTTCAAATTTCATCAAACTTTCTAATTGATTTTCACTCTGAAGACTTGTTTTTTTAATGAGTTTTGTCATTAGATTTCAGATAGACATTGAATATCATTGTTCGTTTCATGGAATTTTACTTTCTATAATTGAATATATTATTGTTTAGAGAACTTTAAATTAACTCATCCAATATATTCTAATACCATCCATATCTACGATTTTTTTATATTTGAGAGGTGAATGATAAAAATATATTATAAAATTAATTAAAAGTATTAATGCAAATAAGTGCATTTAGCTTTCAAATATTAATTATCCGATGTATTCAAACATTTATACTAAATTATTGTAGACATGTAAATATATGATATTTAAATTATAAATATTTAATATTTATTTTATATCTATAAAACAACATAAGTGATTCATCGTCATTATTAATAGTAATTCAATCGAAATAAAGTTTGTATTATCAATTTTGAAGTCATCAATTCAATATCTCACTCACCTATCGTAAAAATAATAATATATACTAAGTTAAGTTATGCTATTTGATAACAAATACTACCAATGTTTCACGGAATAATATATATATATTTATAATTATTTAAAAAAAAAACAACAACAACAACTACAAAAAACGAATAAGAATAATTCCAACTGTAATTCAAAAAGAAGAATAAATCCAACCGCTATGCTATTATTGTATTCAATCGTTTCAATATAATATTTCAGATTATTTTCCACCTTTCGAATCGATTACATTTGTTTTTTGGTTGCAATATATAATGTATTTAATTTTTTTTCCTTTCGTTCTCCAATTTCATATTTAGTTTATCTTTGGAAGGCTGATAATAAGAAAAATACACCTCATCTAAAGTAATTTAGATCTCGTTTGGTAGTTATTTTATTTTTTGTTTTTTTTTAAAGTCTATTGGACACTACTTTCATATTCAAATTTCTTCATTTGTTCTACTTTTCACCAATAGTTTAAAAACCCAAGCCAAATTTTGAGAATTAAAAAAAATAACTTTTAAAAAAATTGTTTTTGAAATTTTAAATTTGGCTGAGAATTCAACCATTATACTTAATAAAAATGCAAATTATTGTAAAAATGTGGATGAAATAGGCTTACTTTTAAAAAACAAAAACAAAAAATCAAATAGTTACCAAATGAGGTATTAATTAATGGAAATTGCCACCTAATTTAAAATTGGTCAACTCAACATGTCATATCCCTTTTCTATTAGTCAATTAACAATCAAATTAACCCATGAATCATTTAGAAGTATTTTGCAAATTTCAAAAACTAAAATATCCGTTTTGAAACCTTGTGACCAAATAAATACTAATATCGAATATAGAGAATGATGTGCATTTTATCGATTTATCTTCTATTTGAGTTTGAATACAAACACATTTTCCCCTCGATTAAAAGGGGGAAGATTTTAGATTTCTAAATAACAATTAAATGTATGAATAAATTTATACATATAACATCTAACAAGGGATGCACATGAATTGGATTGGATGATTAGAAAGATTTTAAATTCGAATTAAATTGTTAGATCGTTTTTTCTTATGGATTTAAAGTACTTTACTACAAACTTTAAACAAAGAGAAAGGTTATAACATTCATAATAGAAAAACATTAAGAATTCGACGAAGCCCTATAAATTAGAACTTATAATACACATAATAATGTAAAAAATTAATTTATATTTGTTTTGAAACTTTTATAAAAGAAGGGCATTAAATAATAATATGAATTTAAAAAGAAAGAACGCAACGTGGGAGATACCGAAGGAATGGAGTTAATAAAAAGTTAATATTAATAATAAAGAAAGAAAATAAGAGATTTGGGACAGTTATGGTGAAGCAGACGGTTGGATCCGAAATCCGATCTGACTATTCATTCCTACGTCAAATACAGTAAAAGATAAGTCAAAGATTTTAATAGTGATGGACTCGGATCCGGCTACACGCAATTTTAAGGCGGGGGCAAAACAGTAAATTAATGAGGGTGGAAAATAGAAAATTAAAAATTGTTGGCCTCTATCTGTAACCTAACCACTTATTACGCCTCATTTGATTTTTCCTTTTTCAAAATCAAGTTTATAAACCCTCTTTTTATCTTTAAATTTTATGAAACTATTTACAACTTAAACCAAATTTTGAAAACTAAAAAATTTATGCCCGATTTGGTAGCCATTTTATTTTTTTTTAAATTAAACTTATGTTCTCTTGTTTTCTTACAATAATTTATATTTTTATTAAATATAGTAATTGAATTTTTAGTTAAATTCAAAAAACAAAAAAAAATTCTTTTAGTTTTCAAAATTTGACTTGGTTTTTTAAAACATGTGTAAAAAGTAAATAATAAAACAAGAAATTGAGAGGTGGTAGGGATGTTTGTAGTTTCAGAAATTAAAATCTAAAAACCAAAGGATTTCAAACGAAACTTTATTACTAAAAGTTCAACTATTTTGACTTAAAAATATGCATATCACGACAATTATATTGTTGGGCTCTATCTATGATCATTAATCTCATTCGATAACATTTGAGCTTTAGTTTTTTAAAATTAATCCTATAGATACTATTTCTAACTCTAAGGGGGTATTTGAAACAGAGACTATCTAAGATTATAATAATCACCTCTTGCTAAAGTAAATAGTATTTTGTAATCCCTAATTAGCTATAGTCAACACTATTTCAAAATTTTCACTTGCTATAATATTTACTATTTGCTATAGATTTTACTATTTTATATTAATCGTTTTTTAATTATTTGCTACAATATTTACTATTTCCTTCTCAAACTAAAATAGTTTACATCTCAAACGCATACTATTTTAACACAAACTAAAATAATCTACACCCCAAACACAAACTATTATAAACCAACTATAATAACCAACTCTTTACCCCAAACACTCTCTAAATTTTTTTTAAAAACAAAACCAAATTTTGAAGACTCAAAATATTAGTTTTAAAAACTTGTTTTTCTTCTAAAATTTGACTAAGAATTAAATATTTTTTACTTTAGAAATTTGTAAACCACAATTAAAAAAAAAATTAATAAAAGAAAATAGACTTGATTTTCAAAAATAAAAAACAAAAAGATGAAATGGTCACCCAATAGACCTTAGCTATTTGTTTTTTTATTGTTGAAAATCAAAGTTATGAATACTAGTTTCACCTTAATTATTTTCTTAACATTTTTAATTCATTTGCCACTAATGTTTAAAAAATAAGTCAAATTTTGTAAATTTTGATTCATTTGGATTCATATATTTTTGAAAAGTGACTATTTTAGTCTATTCATTTTCATTAAATTTTTTTTGTCACTCTCCAAAAATTGAATGTATAAAATCTAAAATAAATATTTTTAAAAGAAGACAACAAAATGAACTAAAAATTAAAATTAAAAAAAAATACATGGATTAAAATAAATATCTTTAACATACAAGTATGAAAATGAAAAAAAAAAAAAAAAAAAAAAAAAAAAAAAAAAGATGGACTAAGGTATAAAGGTAATATTTAAACCAAAAAAAAAGGCCATAAAAATAAATTGCAAATATTTAGGAATTGTCGGTGGTAGGAAGACCGGCCACCGGCGGTTCCTGGTTCAGCTGCTGTATTCACGGTAAGGGACCCCACGAAGTTAAGCACCCAATCTTTCTGGGTCCTATCGGTGGTCCCCACTTGTCCGGCCGACACCCCGGAGCTTATATATAAAATATTATTAATTAATTTTTTTTACTTTAAGTGTCAAAAAAAAAATCTTTTTTAAGTTTAATTTAATGCCCTTTCCCCCCCTCCTTTCCTTTTCAAAATTTAAATTCTGTTCATCACTTTAAAATTCCAACATTTTTTTTAAAAAAATATACCCTTTTTTTTTTTTGTAATTTGTATTTATGGGGTTTTTGGAATATGCCAATTTACTTACTAATTTATGCAAATTTTGTTTGTTTTAGTCATTACTCGTGTTTTTACTATATTTGTAGGGATTTGTAGGGATATGTTTTTGATTCATTCTAAGATTGTTATGCTCTTTTGTTTATTATTCTTCATTGTTGAATTATTCACTTGATTTATTCTTCCAATTTTGAGCAATTATTGATGAAAAAGTTTGGATTTCGATATTTAATAATATTTTGAGTAAGTTATATTGTTTTCTATAATTTTGGAATCTCTTAATTTAGGTGGAAGTTACACTTAATCACTTATAGAAAATTTTCTTTTTAATTATGACAAATTGAACTGTCTAATGCACTTTTGTTTTAATCAAGTTGAATGATATTTTGACCAAGTTTCATCATTTCTGGATTAAAAAAACTGAGGAAAAATCTGTTCTTTTTAAGGATAGTTTTTCCAAATATGTTTTACTTTGAATTTAATTCCTAAATTATAAAATGTTACACTTTTTAGTAATAAATTTCAAGACTTGCACGTTTATTTTTAATTTTCAATGATAGAACATTTTTTTTTTTTTATCATCAAGTTAATTTTATATTAATTAATTTAAAAGAATAAATTTTGTTCCCAATCATTTTCATCATTATTAAAATTAATTTTAAAAATTATAACATAATTATTTTAAATTAATTAATTGGAAGTTAACACTAACAACTAAAAGTGGGCATTAGTGAAGCTCATAAGTGAAAGTATAAAATGATAAATTTAAGTGAAAATGTAATATTTTAAAATTTACTATTCCAAACCTAAACTATATTCGAAATTTATGGACTTTGATCTAATTTCCCTTAATAAAAAACACATTCCATTAGTTTTTGAGTTTGAGAGATTAGTCATTAAAAAAAAAATCAGAATTCCTTAAAAACCTTAACCTATTAATTTGAATGTGCAACCTTTTTGTGTTATAAATTATAATAGACTATGAGATAGTTAGTCTAATAAAAGGGATTTTGTTCAACTTTTTAAGTCAAAATAAAGTATGTGGCAAATTTCTATATAATTAACCCCACTTTAATGCCATTTTTTCCTTGTCTTTTCTAAAAAGTAATTGAATTGGAGTGGGAAATAGTATATATATACTTTTGTGGATATTAGTCAAAAAAGTTTGCCTAACTGACACATGCTTAGACTAATTAATTGCTTCTTGATTTCATTGTTGAAGATCCTCAAATTAAATCATACACATATGAAGTGTTTAAAGCAATTAAATCTTCATAAAGTTGAATAAATGTATAATGTCAAAACATATACATAATTTTGTCCTTCATCATTAAATTTTATATATTATTAATGAAAGTTGTTTTAAATTTTATTATTATCTAACATTAGACTTATTTAATTGTGTCCACCATGTAAATAAGACAAATTTGTAATAGGGGCATGTCTGATTTAAAATAAATCTACTACATCAGCATATATCATACATTGTGTGATGTTTCATATAATGACATTTTTTTATAACAACAAGTTAGTCCTAAACTTTTAAAATTATCTAATAACTTTTCTATTATACATCCAATTAGTTTCTTCTAATTTTGTATTTAATAAGTCAATGACCTATTGATGTATTTCAAATTTTACATATCTACTAGAAAAAAAAAATCAAATGTATATCTAATAGAATAACTATTTTTTAAAACAAAATATATGTTGAGATTTATTGGACACAAATTTGAAAATTTAATGCTTTAATGGACATTTCAAAGTTTAATAGCCTATTAAATAGAAAATCGATTTTTCTAGGATCTATAAAGTCATCTTTAAATGTTTAAATGCCAAATAGACACAAAACTCAAAGTTTAGAGACTAGACTTGTAATTTTGTCAATATCAATTTTTTTATCACCTGATGGAACCAATGAATTTCTTAGTCTATAAAATATAATCGAACTATACAAATAGTATAAATATGATTAAACGACGTTACTTGATACTATTGAACTACCTTTTAGTCTCACCTAGTATTAAGCTATCATTTAGTTTTATACGTTATGATTAATTTATTTCTAGCAAAGTTATAAATATGTGATTTTGCTATATAACTATTTAATAAATTTGAAAGTTAAAGTGAACATCATCATTTCCCACCGTTTCCATGCCCTTCCATTTCCCATTGTTTCCCATCGTAAGATATAATTATAATCGTTATACTACGAATGATGTAGAATATAATGCTCATCTCACATATGTTTTTCAATTTTTACCTATTACCTATCACATTAAACTAAGATTCAAATATCTGTGGATATGTTGATATACCGTAAATTAAAGATTTGATAACGATATTAAATATTCATTAATACCTTCAACATCTTTTATAAATATTGTAAAATATAAAGTTTAATCTATTGAGTCCAATATAAATATGAGTACTAATAACAATATCCACCATTTAAGTTTCAAGTAAAAATAACTTAAATATTAATTCAAATAAAACTTATAAATTTCGTGACTAATTATTCGTCAATATGCATATTTTATTGATATATCCATAAAATTAAAATATCGATATTGTTATTTTAATTACTCCACGAAATTATATATTTTTTTTAATGAAAATAATTTATCTAAGTATATATATTCTTTTTGGAATGAATTTCAAAGTTTTTGAATGAAAAGAAAGTTTTTTTTTTTTTTTTTTGAAAGATATAGTAATAATCAATAAGAAATTAGAATATCCATGTTCGGAATACAAGAGAGAGTATTGATGCGATAGGATTAAAACTGAGAGGTCTTTAAATTTATAAACGCATGGCTTTATCTAACCGAATCCAAGTACAAGTTTAATCAAAGTCCCGGGGAATCTAGGATCAAACACATTGATCACACCTAATAATATGGTGGAATGATTGCTTTAATTTTGTCGCGAATTGTCCTCAAATATGTGATGAACTTGGCTGTTTAATTTATCTTAATACCTACACTAGTTGTTAAGTGGTGGGTGTGAGTGATGATGCGATGGATGTTGATGAATATGCGATGATAATCATAACTTTGAATGAAGCGGCTTGCGGTGAGAAAAGTATGAAATTTCAATAAATAAAGTAGGGTTAAGAAATATATTCACTATCATTTTCTAAGCAATACATAAGCCATATGTTCATACGATTTACTCGTAATGATAAACTACACCTCTCAATGCATTAAGCCACAATACCCTATTTCTAGGATGCATGCGATGAATAAAGAAAAATCTATTTTTATTTCTAAAGGTTTTTCTCCTCTTGTTTAATGAGATCTAAAATATTTTATTTTTTCAAGCATTTATTAGTTCTATCTAGAGTAGTCTCTTGAATTGATCCAAATAGTTCATGAAGCACGCATTAGACAAGATGACCGTTTACTTATGCATTAATTAGTACATGTTAGTTTTATCTTTGCCAAACCATCATGAATTTAGTTGCTCGTGCTCGATGCTAAAAAAATGAATAGGCGAGAAAATATAAAGGCAATCATATTGATAATGAAGGGTTTTCAATCTAACACAACAATACAAACAATATTAAACAAAAGTGAAATGAAAAGACAAGGATAGAAAGTCAAGCTGTAAGTTGCAATTGCGAGTCCTTTGGCTCTTCTGGAGATTGCTTCATGACAGCTGTGATGATGGTGACATCCTTCTTCCTCCTTTTCAAGAGAAACTTTGAGCTTTCACTCAAAAATTCCTCACGGAAAAGCTTTGGAGAGAGTGGTCAAGAATGGAAAACAGTAGAGCTCGACCAATTTCTTGGTTATGTCTCTTCTTTCTTTATCTTTGATCTTGTGGGCTATTTATAGGCGTTGAGAAAAAGGTTATGCGTCTCTATCTAATGACTATAATGACGCCATGCATTAAATTCTTACCCTGCCTCGCGTCAGAAGTTCATTGGCTTTGTCGCGAATCTTTCACATCAGCTACCAACTTGATCTTTTTTATTTAACTTCCACCGCCCTGTCACATTTAAGATCATATTTTCTCTTATCGTGTGGAACTTATATGATGCCAAGCTGGGCATCAAGATTTTGCTATGTGCTCATGTGGTCGTGGCTTGTTTCTTTTGTTGGTTTCCTCATTCTTTTTGACAAAATCTTGCGTTCAAAAGCACAATTTTATAATTTTTCAATGATTATAAGTTTTGCATGCTTGCGATCGTAGGATTTGCAATGATTTTCTTACAAGCTAACACATTTTCCTATAACTTTCCCTAATTTTTAAAAGAGGTAAAATAACTTATATTTTTACAAGTTATCAAACATCATGTTTGATTACATGACAAAGCTAGACCAGAGGATGTACAATCCAACGACCACTCTCCCTATTTCTAGACGTCATTTGGCTAAACAATGGGCAACACAATTAATCCCACATAATAAATGCAATGTTTAAAGTATTGATTCGAGACATCCAATCTTTAATTTCATCCAAAATAGCGCCAATTGGAGAATTTTTCAAAAAATTATTATTGATGGCCTTCACTAAAATTTAGGAATCAAATTCAACTAGGGGTGTACATTGGTCGGGTTGGAGGCATTTTGTACACCAACTCGAAAATTCGAGTTCACTTTAAATGAACCATATCAGTTCATTTTTGAAGGGTCAACCCAACCCAAAATTTTCAGGTTGGGTCTCCATTTTTTTTTAAAATTTTAAATTTTGAATTTTGATTGTCATATTACTTTTTTAATATATATATATATAGCAGGGCGTCGCGGGCTGCCACGGGGCCTAATCTTTGTACGCGAACCTTCCGTCACGAAAAAACGCAAAAACGGACCCAGGGGTTAAGAACTATGAAAAAAAGTTGTGTGCCAGACGGTTTTGAGAGTGGAGCTCGTTTGGTGCCCCAAACGGTCCCCGGGTATATATATATATAGTCGGGTCGGGTCAACTCGACCCCTAAATAGGTAAACCGAGATCCAACCCGAAATTTAATTTTTTAATATTTTTTAACCCAACTTAACTCAAAATAAAAACTAATCTATGGATTACCGTTTGAGTTGGGTAGTCCAAATTGGTCGGGATATTGGGTTTTTTGAACCCTAGATTCAGCCCAAATATTAGATAAACTCATCTCAAAAGCCTCTTTAAGCCCACATAATAAAGCCAAGGCGAAATCACACGAGTCCCTATTCCACTCGATAAGGAAGTCGAAGCATCAACATTCAACCGGACACTCCCTCCAACCGGCGGCAACCATCGGGCGTTCCTCTCACCGTCGTCATAAAAAATGCATCCAGTCACCCTTTCCACGCCTCTCTTCGGATGAAACTGCTGACAAAAATCTAAAAAATAGGTCACCACCTTGTCGGGCAATCTCGTCAGATCTCGCACTGGTCTATCCCAAAGGACGGCGTTCCGGTCAGTCCACAAACGCCAACACCCCACACAAAACTTCTCCAACTCAGTTCACGACAACTCCGCAGTTCGGAAGCAAATTTCTTCAAACGAAGCACCCACCCCATCAATTTTCATCACAGGATGATGGAACGCCCTCCAAAGATAGAATGCTCGTTTACGACTAAAAAAGGTATGTTTCCACGATTCAACATCTTTTCCACAACACACACACACCATGGGTTATCTGAAATGTGTCTCTGATAAATATTCTCGTTAGAGGGTAAGATGTTGTTGAAAGCCCTGCACATTAAAAGTTTAATTTTGAGAGGAATTTGATTGCCCAAAAGGATCTCCACCATTTCAAAGGCCGAGCTGAATTACTAGAACTAGGCTGATATTGTTCTATAAACAGATGATATAGACACTTTTTGTTGAAAAAGTCTCATTCTTTGAGAAGTTCCATATTCAGACATCCGACTTCGTGTTTTGCAAATTGGAATAGTACAGATTTTCTCCACATCCTTTTCCCAAAATAAGCTTCGTAACAAAGAAATATTCAAGCCACCTATCTATGTCATGAGCTCACTCACCCTCATGTCTTCTTTTCCTTGCTGAGGCGGAGTAATAGGCTTAAAAGTATAAAGACGAGGAATCCAGGGGGACTTAAACACCAGAGTCTCAATGCCTGGGCAACCACTTTTATGAGAACTTCCTTACCCCCAATAGAAAGCAGACTTCCCTTCCAACCTGCCATAGCCTTATTCACCCTTTCAATTATGAAGTTAAGATCACGCCTTTTGTTTCTTGAAAAATGAGACGAAAGAGCAAGATATTTCCTAAGGTTAGACACCTCTGTCATAGGAACGCAGTTACTCATCGAAATACGAGTTTCTCCATCCACTTCGGGCTAAATATAATTGAGGACTTAGAATAATTGATGCATTGACCCGAAGCCCTTTCATATAAGTTGAGAATCCCTCTAATGGCTCTTCCTTCCTGAACATTTGCATTATAGAACAATAAGCTATCATCAGCAAAAAATAGGTGTGACACTAAAGGACTATATCTAGCAATTTTACACCTAGAAACCATTTCGTTATCAACGGCCAAAGATAATAAGTGAGATTGACCTTCGACACACAGTAAGAATAAATAAGAGGACAAAGGATTCCCTTGTCTCAGCCCTCTCTCAGGATGAATCAAACCTCTAGGATTGCCATTAATCATAATGGAAATTGTAACATAAAAGACATTCCATAATTAATTTCACCCAACTCTCATCAAAACCCATTTTTCTCATGATACCACACAAAAACGGCCATTCCACCCTATCATACGCCTTACTCATATCAAGTTTCATTGCCACCATGCCATTTTTACTATCTCAACGCTATAATATGATGTATGCATTCATATCCCACCAGAAAATTATTAGAGATTAGTCGGTTACGTACAAAAGCACTTTGATAAGGCGAAATAATTTGGGGAAGTATTCGTTTAGAAAAGCTTTCTTTCTGGTCACAGAAGAAAACTTTTCTAACGCATATTTAAAATTTTAAACCTACACAAAGTTTAGAGGCGTTTTTGTAAAATCTAACCTCATTTGGGTGTAACTTATAATTATCCATACATTCTACTGTAATTATATTAAACCACAAGGAGTATTTTGTAATTACCAGAAAGAAAAGTGAAAGAAGTCGAAAAATGGTGAGTTTAGGAACGCCGTGCTGTTTATCCATTGTTCTCCCTTGAACTCGGCATTGTCAAATTTCTTCATTTCTTCACCTCCGGAAATCCCAATAATGGCGTCCGATATGAACAACAGTGAAGCAGATCATTCGGTGGAGCTTATCCTTCGGGATGAACCTCCGTCAATGCCCGATGGTGTTCCGATCTCAGAGGAGATTGCTCCTCTGTTGACCCAAATTGAAAAGCCGAAGATCAACATCTTCACCATCTCTTATCCTCTAAGAAAGCACATGATATAGCTCATACTACTCACTTCTCCTTCAATTTTGATCAACTATTTTTCCGTTGCCGATTTTGGTTGCGTAGATGTGAAAATTAAACATCTCGATGTACTGGCATTATGGTTTCTCAACTAACTTTGCGCACTTCGATTTTTATTTCTTTTTCATTTCCGTGCAATATGTGTTATTCTAGTTTGTCTTCCTTGTTCCTTGAATTATCTACGATATTATGATTTTGAAGTAGTGTTGGGCCACTCTGGAAGGCAAGGAGATTGAATTTAGGTATCAAAGCTTAGCTGCTATTTTCTATTATTCACTTTGGGTATAGACTATAGGGTTCTCAACAGTCTGAAATATGCTCTAGTTGAATACATGATCCATTAAAGGTCTGTTAGAGCTTATGCACTCGTTCAGTGGGTACTTGATATGACTTAGAATAAGTCATAATTAATCAAAGTATTTGCACCAAGATGGCACCTATGGTCGATTGGGCCCTTTCCACATCTTTTTGTATCATTTAATGGTTGCATTTCTAGGGAGAAATGAAGTAATTCAAGCTGTTTAAAATTTTGAAGTCTTATGATAATTACTGTTTTATATGTATTTTCAGGAGCAAGTGAATCAAATCCATGATAGTGAGGTATCTTCACTATCCCAATCAATTATTTGGATTTGGGGTGGATCAAGATACTCTGGTCTACTGTGTGCTTCTCTATCCTCCATCTTCTACTTTGCCATGGAAGTTCTGATGGGTGTTTTTTCTAGTTGGTAAATTTTTTTTCCTATGTTTGTATATTACAATAAAACGTGGTGTCTTAAACAGTGAGAGAATTGCCATTTCCTGTTCTTGTAATTTTTGGTTTGTGTATAGATCTTAGGTTCATTATTTTCTCTTTCTTGATACATGTACACCTCTGTCCATATACTTCTTAGATGTTAACAAAGTTTTTTATCCCGACCAATTAGTAGATGATATGCTTTCTGGCTGAGATTTTGTATTGTTATTATTATTAAAATTTTCACTTGTATTGTGATAACTGGCAGAAAGCCTTTTATTTAGAATTATGAAGGTTAACAAGTAGAAAATGTGGTGATAATCTTTAGAATTTATGAAAAATTGAGTTTTGTGTCGATTAGCACCTAAATCCTCACTAACCCCAATATTATGCGTTATTTCGTGTCAAAGTGTCTATTTTTGTAGCTATCGCAGAAATCGAACGCATGCGGTGCGTACATCGCATGGAAGTTGCGGCCATCAACCGAATGCATCCATCGCATGGAAGTTGCAGCTATCTTCATCACTTGGAGATTGCGGCCACGGAGTGATGACCTAAATAGAAGTGTGACCGTAAGATGGGTGGAATGCATTGATACTTCAGTTGAATCAAGCTCGAACGTATACTTTAGGAGTATCAATAAGATAAGATGATGTGATATTGCCCATATCGCGACAAAGGCAGCAGCGAGACATAACGCAATCATGATTGCTGTCAGCGTTTGAACTCTATAAATAGCCCTTGGACCTTCACTTCAAATCATCAGAATTTCTGCCTTCAGGTAGAGGTTTGCGATCACATATGAGATCATGAGCGAGATTTTCGTGAGGATTCTTCATCCCCATAAACCAGTCCGAGTGACGATCGGAGCTTTTGCCGGAGATAGAGCTCGAGAGAGATGTCTCCACCATCCATCCATGGCACCACTAGCAGTTTTGATGCAGAGTCTTTCATTTCTTCTTTGATCTCTATATCGTATTACATTTTAGCTTTAGATATTAAGACATTTTGTAATCAATGCATATCTTGATTCCTTCAATGACATCTTTTTCATCGTCTTTATCTTTATCATCGTTTACCTTCATCGTTTATTTATCAAGGGCGATCGCATACTCATTCGTGTAGCCTAGAGATAGGACGCATGTAGCAACTCACCGAGAGGTGTGTGTTGTGCCAGTATAGTGAGTTAATCCTCTTTGCTTGGTGAAAGGCTGTAGCAACGCTTGTCGATAGGTCGATAGGTTATTGCAATGCTTGTCTTATAAGAGATGGAATGCATTAAAGCAAAGTATGCATTGTTCCTAGAGATAGGTACGATCTTATACTCGACACAACCATACACTATAGAGATATAGTCATGCGGTTGACCATCGAGAGGTGTGCGATGCTTTAGTGTGACGAGCTGGGATTACTCGAGCGATTTAAGATAATAAACATTAATATGTGTTAACAGTTATGTATCTACCAATTCTCATTGCAAGTCTTCCATTGCTCAATTTGTTTAGTTAGGAGTAGGAGTAGTGTGTAATCCATTAACTTCTTCTTTTTATTTCTATTCATCGTCTCAAACGCATTGCTTCACAAGCATTATTGGGTGACAAGTCCCTGTGTTCGATCTCGGATTACCTGAGAAACTTGCGTTCTCGTTATACTTGGCGAGAAGGTAAGAAAACTTGTGATAGAAATGCATGGTCATTGCATACTAGATTAACGCATACTTTCTATTCCAACGCATGGGCTTAAACGCATAGCTTAAGACATGCAACACGCATAATTGCGTTCAACAAATTTTCAATCAACAAGTTTTTGACGTCGTTGTCGGGGACTTGGCAGCTAATAGTTTGTTAAGTTTTGTGTTTTTGTAGACACCCATTTTAGTCTCAGGCGTATTGTAGCTTGTGCGACCAAGTTGCAAACAATAATTGAATGAAGGCGATGCACCGAAAGTCAATGTTGACCTAGAGATAGAAAGGCTATCTGTCGCATGAGCTGGAAGCAATCTTAGGCGCATGTCAACCAACATGCATCCAACAATCGTTGGAAACTCCAATGGTCAGGACAATGAGTCTCGACCTAAGCAGTTGAGATCAATCTCCTGCATGGAAGACTCCTTGCGGTAGCTTCACTTCAAATTCTCCAGGGATGTCTTCTACTCTATCTTTACTTTGCTTTCCTAGTTAACTTTAGATTATTTATTTGATTATTGCCATTTTTGATTTGCAGCTGCTTTCTTGGATGAATGTGCGTTAATAATTCCACTCGATGCCATGGTTCGGAAGAAGAATCTTCTCCATCATTCAACGCATGGCTATATCTCCGCATGAGTTCTAAGTACTGACAAAAATGATATTCTACTTAAGGTTCTTTTCTTGTTATCCTTTATGCATTATCCTTTTGAAATTCTCCTTGTCCGATTGTGGTCCTTTGCGATGCATCTATGATGGTACATATAATTGACCGCATCTGCTAACTAAGCATCGCAAGGCTCTCCTTACTTTAGTAGTCTCTTCAAAATTTGACAGTCTAAGTTTTATTTTGTGCAAACCTTTGTTCAAACATTTGTTACCGCATTCCTGTTGGTTTTGTCTTTAGCTTTGCGACGAGAGCGTTGCCAACATCTAAGTTTGGGGGTGGCAGCGATCTCGAAGAATTGCGTTCAGTACATTGCGATCATTATCAAAAAAAAAAAAAAAAGAAGAAGAATTATGAAAATAACAACTCCACTGTCAATGCAATGGGGAAACCCATGTTGATAAGAGTTAACCCCATTGTCAATGCAATGGAGAAACCAATTTTGGTTCTTTCTCCCTACATGAGTTTGAATATCTTTAAATTCATATCTTTATTGATTGTGGGTTTACTCTTTCAAACTAAAAACTTCATAACTTAATGAATCCTTGTCTGTTGGATCTAGACTTCTGATAGTTAAATCTTCCCAATCTTGACTCTTCAATAGAATTATTGGGGCCAACCTCTGAGATCTGAAAACGGAGGGAGAATTACACTTACGAAAATTACCAAGTGTTAATAAGTTCTTGATCGAAAACGGTAACTAAATAACTATAGGAATATGAGTTATTCTTGAATTAGTATTTAGTTAAGAATGTCTTGCTTCAGTAAAGGAGTATTTGACTGCCCCTTGATAGCATCTATTTTGGCTTACTAAAATATCGTTACAAATTGAAATTTGGATACATTATTACTTTGCGAAAACATCATTGGATTTAAAAGCAATTCACCAATAGAATTTGTTTACACTTTCAGAGATAGACTAGCTTATTAATATAATTACTGGCTTTTGAGAAACTTAATGGGGACAATTACGCTACATGAAAATTGAACTTGAATACAATACTAGTAATAAATGATTTGAGGTTCATTTTAATTGAGAAATGTCTTCCTAACCTCGGCTCAAACTCAAACCAAACTATTCGAGAAGCATATGACAAATGGACAAGGACAAATGAAAAGGCCCGAGTCTATATTCTTGCCAACATATCTGATGTTTTGGTGAAGAAACACGATTGCATGCATATTGCAAAAGAGATTATAGAATCTCCGCGGGGATGTTTGGACAGCCGCCCTTCTCTCTTAGACATGATGCCATCAGGTATGTATATAACTGTGGCATGAAAGAAGGGGCCTCTGTTAGAGAACATGTCCTGGACATGATGGTCTATTTCAATGTGGCAGAAGTAAATAGAGTTGTCATAGACGAGAAAAGTCAAGTAAGTTTTATTCTAGAGTATTTTTCGAAGAGCTTTTTATAGTTTCACACAAATACGATGATGAACAAGATAGAATATAACTTGACCACTCTTCTCAATGAGCTACAGACTTATCAGTCCTTCTTGAAAAATAAGGGACAAGAAGCAGAGGTAAATGTTGCCACTACGGATAAAAGAGGATCACCTCTAAGTATGATTCTTCTTCTTCTAAGAACAAAAGCGTTCATATGACAAAGAGTAAGGGGAAGAGGAAAGCTCCTACTGACCGCAAAGGCAAGACTAAAGTTGCAGACAAAGGAAAATGTTTCTACTGTAACAAAGACGGACACTGGAAGAGAAACTGCCCGAAGTACCTTCTGGAAAAGAAAGCGGAAAAACCAAAACAAGAAAATTAGTTTATGAAGAATGCTTATAGAAGAAGAGATAACTCTCAGGGTTGTGAACAAGGGAGACTATCTCAGTAAAATCAATGGGAGTTCCGGAAGTTGTGTTTAAAAGATAGATCCATTATATTACATAATGTGATTTTTGTTAATGTAATGAAAGGTCATATATCTATCTTTTGTAAGAACATTTGTATAAAAGTATCTTTTGACATAAATGAAGTGTTCATAGCAAAAGAAGTATTTTTATGTTCTATTGTAAAAAACTTCTATGTTAAAACCGATAAAGGTCATTTCAAATATTCAGATATTTAAAATGGCTGAAATACAAAAGGTAAAGGTTTCTTCAAGTACTTATCTTTGGCAATTAAAAAGTTAGTCACATAAATCTTAATAGGATTAAGAAAATAGTTAAAAGTGGTCATCTAATTCAATTAGAAGACAGTGTTTTAACATTACATGTGAGTCTTGTCTTGAAGATAAGATGACCAAAAGATCTTTTATAAGAAAAGGTCTTAAAGCCAAAGAACCTTTAGAGCTTGCACAATTAGACCTATATGGTCAAATGAATGTCAAGGCACGAGGAGGGTATGAATATTTCATCGGTTTTATTGATGATTATTCAAAGTACGGTTATATTTACCTAACTTTATCATCATTCTAAATCTTTTGAAAAGTTCAAAGTATATGAAGACTCGTTAAATAAAATAATTAAGACAATTCGATCAAATCGAGGTGGAGAGTACATAAGGTCTGAGATTTTCAGAACTATTTGATAGAACATGGAATCCAGTCACAACTCTCTACACTTGGCGCTTCAGCAGAACCGGTGTATCGGGAAGAAAAACAGAACCCTATTAGATGTAGTTCGGTTGAAAGATGGGCTATGCTCAGTTGCCTAAATTGTTTTGGGAGTATACAGTAGTGACTGTTATATACGTTTTCAACATCATTCCATTAAAATATTTTCTGAAACTCCATATGAGATGTGGTGAGGTCGTAAAAGCTATTTATGACAAGTAAAAGATGTTTACATATTTATAATTTGGAAAAGACCAGCATATATATTAGTGCCAAATCCTAAGGAAGTGGACCATCATTCAAAATAGTATGCTTATCCATAGGCTGCCCAAATATAGTATACTTCTTCAACCTCTAGAAGAAAATAAAGTATTTATATTGACAAATGTTACTTTAATTGAAGAAGTATACATGCGAGATCATAAATTACTGTATCAAGTTTCCATAGTAGTTATAGAAAATAAACAAGAGTTATTGATTAAGCTAATCCTGCAATAAAAGTTGTTTAGAGTGTTCAGATGCATCTTTCTCAAAAGAGTTGAGAATGTCTCGATGTAGTGGGCGAGTTGTATGATAGCCTAGTCATAACATGAGTTTAGTAGAAACTCAAGCCACCAATCCTTCGTGATAGCGTTGAGACTCAAGAAGTTGAGGGTAAAACATGCATTTTCTATTTGTTGATTAGAATTATACTATATACTGATATGTTTACAGGGGTCCTCTCCCCTAAAGTATTTGAGGGTCACCTAGTAAGTCTAGGACTACAGGCTATACAATCTAGGGTAAATGGGAAAAAAACAAAGGGTATATGATACCTAGGAACTGTGGGTATATGATGCCCTAGTTTATTGTATTTTTCTCTAAAAACTCACGACAAACTGTGGGTATATGATGCCCTAGTTTATTGTATTTCTCTCTAAAAACTCAAAAACTCAACATTATGTGTATAAATGTGTGTAAACACTGGAGTTTTAGCTCAAGTGGGAGTTTTTTTAGGTTTTATGTCCTAAAACTCGTGGTTTGTAAACAATAAACTTATTCTGTTAATCAATATAGATGTTATTGAAGTTTGATTCAATAAAGTTGTTATTGAATGTTTGAATTGCTCATTTTCATTTTAGAAATAACCTAAATCCAATAAACTAAGATCCATGACTATTACGTTAATACTTGAACTTTATGTGGAGACATAAGAGTGGATCAAGTTTGAGTAAATAGTCAAAATGGTCTATAGTATACGAACAAGGCTTGGTACCTTATTCTGGAGACACTATTGGATGCCACCCACTTTGTAGAGTTACAATTGTTCTAAAGTGCTACAAACAAAGTGATCTAGTTCGTTTATGTAGAGACACGCGAGTAGGGGTGTCCTATGCAAAGAGTTTGTATAAGATCGGACCAAGAAATTAGTCACTCTTACTTTATAACACTGCTGTTTAAGACTGACTATTTTAAAGCGATGACCTAGGTTACTTGACCTTAATTCTGAGCTAACTATGATCTCGTGTTTATCCAGGATTATTCTTAGATTTGCATAGGTGAGGATTGGCCCAACAACACCGGCTCAATAAGCCTTCCATTTCAGGAGTAAGACTGGATAGATAGCTGGGGACATAGGGTGCAAGATGGAATTCATTCCTACCCGCTTTTAGGAATAATAGAGAGGTTGTTCCTTTACGTGCTGACTCTGGATCTTGAAAAAGTGGCCCCACCCTCTCATTGGCCTGAGAGGGACTTAGTTTAGTGATTGGATCACAAACCAATTGTTTATTAGAGGATCAGTGAGACTTAAGAAACAAGATGTAATCTCGGGGATAAAACAACTTTTTTACCCAACTGTTATTACGAACAACCTATGAAGGGTCAATTTACTAATTATGGTTATATCGAGTGGACAGAAATATATCTACAGTGACGGGAGTGCAACTACTGGGTTTTAGTGGAGTGACCCAGTAGTTAACGAATGTTGATTAATTAGGTTAAAAAGTTTAGTCGGTTAATCTCAGATCATTGGAGCCCATGATCTGTAGGTCTATTGGGTCCTCTTACTAGCTCACAAACAGATTAAATCTTAGAATAACATGATGAAAGAATTTGAAACGGTAATATTTAAATTTGATTTAAATATTAATTACATGAAATGATCATGAAATTGGTATTTTAATAATTTAATATGGGATATTAAATTATTTTAATTAATTAATTAAATTTTATTTAAAATGAATTATTTGAATTAATTTGATTTAAAATTTAAAATTTAAAATTTATGAAAATTCAAAATAAATCAATTTTATTTTTAATTTAAGTTTTAGAAATTTAAATTAAAAATTTGAAGATTGATTTTTGAAATGAAAAATTGATTTAAAACTAATTTCCATTTTGAGTGATATTTTGAGTGGGTTTTTCCAATATTTAACACTAAATTCCCACTCAAATCTCACAAGAAGGACCTGTCAATTGGCTATGCAGTCTTCTTCTAGAATGGCTGATTTTGCAAACAATCAAGTTTGAAGAAGAGTTCTTCAAAACCAGAGAAATCATACTTTTTCTCTTAAAATTTTTCTCATTCTTATTAATTTTGGATCCCACAAACTAGTTTAAGAACCTAGAGAGTAGTAGGGAAGATTCAGTGGTGGTCTACATCTTTTGGAGTCAAAACTGAAGCTGTTTTCATGGATTGAAGGAGTTCTACAAAGGTATATATGAAGCCTTCTTTTTAGTTCTTGAACATGCTTTCATAATTGCTTAAATTGATGAATTAGGGTGCTCAATGATTCTGTTTGCTTCCGCTAATTGCGTGCTAACTCTAACACTAAATGGACTATAAGGATATATTTATATAGAGAATGGGTAATCCCTTCTCTAAGTATTTCCTTTTATACCCTTAGTGCTAATTAGTTAAATAACCTTTATTTAGTTATTTGACACATTAATTAAATAACCATATATTAAATCCTATTTAATATACATTTAATTAATTATCATAAATATCATATATGTATACTAATCTTTAATCTCTATTATTTCTTAATCAATTAATTAACCATTAATTAATCAATTAAATAACTATATTAAATCATATTTAATATGGAGTTAATTAACATATAAATATCACATATTTATATGTATAAATCTCTTTATGTATCCAATTCATATTAATCTAATATTTGAATCTTATTCAAATATTTCTCTCTTACATAATTTGGATTATAAATCATATCTATAATTAATCATTATATATTAATCTCATTAATATAACATTTTATTATTGGATTTGAACCATTTAAATCATTCCTCATTACTATCGTTTAGTGAGTTAACAAAGGGACCTTATGGACCTACAAATTAGAAGCTCCAATGATATGAGATTAATTGATTAAACTTCTCTAATCCAATTAATCAATATTCATTAACTACCGGACACTCCACTAAAGATGATACCTGCACTCTTGACACTATATATTTATTTTTATGTCCATGGATATAACTAATCAACAAAGCGATGACCCTGACAAATGCTCATAACTACAACTGGGTCAAAATATCGTTTTACCCTTGCAGTTACATTTAACTTCTTAACTACCACTGATTCCTTTAATGAACAAACAGTTTATAGTCAAACTATAAATTAACACATCTCGAGCTAGTGAGAGGTTGAGACCTCATTGTTCAAGACCCAAAACTAACTGTTAAGAGAATAATTTATCTACTTTCCCAAGAGATAGAAAGGAGTGAATTCCATCTTGTGTAGTTGTGTTTCCAGCTCCCTAATCAGACAAACCCCAAAAATGGTAGGCTTATTAAGTTGGTTAACATGGTCACTCTCACCCATATAGATCAAAAGACTGCCATCATAAACAGGAATTCACAACTCACTCAGGATTAAGGTCAAGTCTTTTATAGTCATCTTAGTGAAATATTAGTTTCTTCAAGTAACGGTGTTATAAAGAGACACTAATTATTTCATGGTTCGGTCTATGTACAAAATTCTTTATATAGGATACCCCACTCACATATCTTTACATGAACAATATGGTTCATATTGTTTGTAACACTTACATCTCATGTAATAATACAAAATGGGTTGTATCCGTAGTGTTACCAGGATAAGGTACCCAACCTTCATTCATTTAGTGCAGACCTTTTAGGTTATTATTTGAATGTGAATCACCTGTATGTCAACCACATACTGTTCAAATGATATCATATAACCTTGGATCTTAGTTTTTTAGTTGAATTAATGCTGTCTAAATGTAAAATAAAATACCTCTAATTTTATTAGATAAATAATTTATGTTAACATAACTACAAACTGCGAGATACACTAGATTTAGAACATTAATCCCAACACTCCCATTAGATTAGCTAGTTGTATTCAAATTAGCAAGATTTAAGCAAAAAAAAAAAAAAAAAAAACACTTTTAACGGTAAACACTCCCTTTTTGTTGAGGTCCCAAATGATCTCACTTTCATGACGCTCTCTTGGTTGTTGATTTGAAGGATAGCCTCCACATCCGTACTAATAAAACTTGATTGAATCAATTATTCATTCCATCCTTCGTTGTCATACAAAAGATAAGCAACATTTCTCCTCACAAGACATAGAGGCACCCAAAGAAGTACTTTGCTCCCCTCCCTCGAAAGCCAAGGGTTACTAGAGATTTGGATAAACTTCCCATTTCCCACCTTCCAGTGATAGCCTTTCTTAAACAAAGATCTTCCCCACAGAATGCTTTTCCAAGTATATGACGGATTACATCCTAAACCTAGAGTTAGAAAATTACCAGCTTTGAAATACTTACCTCGGAGCACCTTAGTAAGTAAGTTGTTGGGTAGCCTAATGATTTTCCAGCTTCGTTCAGCCAACATAGCCTAATTGAAGATATGCAAGTCACGAAAGCTAAGACTTCCTTTTCCTTCCTACCACACATACTGGTCCAACTGCAGTTTGCTTTAGCTTTATCGCTAGTCGATGCTCACCACAATCTCTTAAAGATTAGCAAATATCCTCAAACAAGGTTTTGGGAAGTAGGAAACAACTCATCGTATAAGTCAGAATTGCTTAAGCCACATCTTTAATCAACACCTCTTTACCACCAATAGAGAAAAACTTCTCCTTCCAACCTTGGAGGACCTTCCAAACACGATTCTTAATATTTAGAAATACCTCATTCTTATTATTAGAGATCTGGGAAGGAAGACCCAAGTAAAGCCCCAAAGATGTTGTGAACTGGATCCCAAGCCCATCTTCTATAGATTGGATGGCATCATGACTGGTATTCTTGTTAACCATGAACATAAATTTATGAAAATTGATTGTCTATCCTGAGGCCTTTTCTTATGTTTCCAACATAATCTTATCAATCACCGATCATTTTTTGTCACCTGAAAAAAAATACTGTTATCTACAAAGAAAATGTGAGAAATAGAAGGACAATGAGGGTTGATAACCAAACCTAAAAACTTTGCTTGTCGTTCCTTCTCTTGGAGATGGGCTGAAAGACCTTTGGATCAAATAGGAAAGAGATATGGCAACAGTGGATCTCCCTGATGCAAGCCTCTGAAAGGCTTGAACTATCTTTGGCTATTTCCATCGAGTAGGACTGAAAATGTGTCTGTCTCAACGCAGTTCATAATCAACTGAATCCATTGGTTGCAAAAACCCATTTTTCTCATCACCTGTCGAAGATAACTCCACTCCACCTGATCATACACCTTGCTCATATCAGACTTCAAAGCTATCACACCCCCTCCCAAACCTTGTCTCCCAAACTTGGAAGAAGACGTGAAGAAAGCTGATATCACATTTGAGATACCAACTGCTCAACTTCATATCATTCCATAAATAGCTAATAAATAGGAACTTAATTAATTTTTTGAACAGTTATAGAGTTTGTACTATTATACTGTTATCTACAAAGAAAATGTGAGAAATAGAAGGACAATGAGGGTTGATAACCAAACCTAAAAACTTTGCTTGTCGTTCCTTCTCTTGGAGATGGGCTGAAAGACCTTTGGAGCAAATAGGAAAGAGATATGGCGACAGTGGATCTCCCTGATGCAAGCCTCTGGAAGGCTTGAACTATCTTTGGCTATTTCCATCGAGTAGGACTGAAAATGTGTCTGTCTCAACGCAGTTCATAATCAACTGAATCCATCGGTTGCAAAAACCCATTTTTCTCATCACCTGTCGAAGATAACTCCACTCCACCTGATCATACACCTTGCTCATATCAGACTTCAAAGCTATCACACCCCCTCCCAAACCTTGTCTCCCAAACTTGGAAGGAGACGTGAAGAAAGCTGATATCACATTTGAGATACCAACTGCTCAACTTCATATCATTCCATAAATAGCTAATAAATAGGAACTTAATTAATTTTTTTGAACAGTTATAGAGTTTGTACTATTATACTGTTATCTACAAAGAAAATGTGAGAAATAGAAGGACAATGAGGGTTGATAACCAAACCTAAAAACTTTGCTTGTCGTTCCTTCTCTTGGAGATGGGCTGAAAGACCTTTGAAGCAAATAGGAAAGAGATATGGCGACAGTGGATCTCCCTGATGCAAGCCTCTGGAAGGCTTGAACTATCTTTGGCTATTTCCATCGAGTAGGACTGAAAATGTGTCTGTCTCAACGCAGTTCATAATCAACTGAATCCATCGGTTGCAAAAACCCATTTTTCTCATCACCTGTCGAAGATAACTCCACTCCACCTGATCATACACCTTGCTCATATCAGACTTCAAAGCTATCACACTCCCTCACAAACCTTGTCTCCCAAACTTGGAAGGAGACGTGAAGAAAGCTGATACCACATTTGAGATACCAACTGCTCAACTTCATATCATTCCATAAATAGCTAATAAATAGGAACTTAATTAATTTTTTTGAACAGTTATAGAGTTTGTACTATTATACAATATTAGCTTTAACAATTCTAATGACTTTTAAAGATAACCCAATTCGAGTCCCGCATTGTGAGAGAGTAGCAGTTCCAGACCTTGGATGGCTTTTCTCGAAACGTTTCGCTTTCCGCTACCTGGGGGGAGGGGAATTAAACTATTGGAAAACGTGAGCTAGAAAGCCTAATGAGTGGCATCCTTCAATAATGAAAACAAGTTTGATTTAAGGAACACATTTGTGGGAAAACAATTTTCACACCAAGACAATCATTACAACAATAATGCAACCCTTCCAGCCTGGTAACTGGATAACCCTGCCATGATCATGTATCTCCTCTCCTGTGAATTCACGATATGAATGATGTGGAAATAATTCCAGTACCCTTATAGCTCACTGAATGTGCACATGTCGACATTATCCCGCTAGACGTGCTGTAGGCATGCTAACAATTCCCCAGGGTACAATCTCAGTTTCCAATGCAAGCCATAACAAGCAAAATATCATGCATTAAATCAACCAATAGAATCCGGAAAACACACTTTCCGATCATGCCAATTTCCAAAGTTTACACACACACACACACACACACACACATATATATAATCCAATATAACAAAATAATAAAACCCACTCATAGTCCTCCTGTTTATCCTTCAAGAATTTGCCTAGCACAACTCCTGGCCCGGTTTCCTTAAATTTCACTTCTTTTCAAGAAATCCCAAATTAGTCCAAAAATTTCTCCAATAATTCTATTCTAATCCAAAAATAGCTTAAAGTAAAATAAACAGCTTACCCTTTTTTTTTTAAAAAAAAAAAAAAAACTAAAATAGGCTTTTTTTTTTAAAAAAAAAAAAAAAAAGCCTTTGGGGGCTATTTGGTGGGCTGATGGGTGCTGGGGCTGCCAGAAGGTGTTGACGCACGTAGTTGGGCGTCAGACGTCGCATAAGGTGGGTAGGGACCCAACGCTGGGCGTCTGCGTGCCTTGTGTTAGGTGTGAGTGCGCGTTTGGCATGGAGCGTCTGTGTGCTGGCGATGACACACGGGCAGGGCGGCTGGGCGATGGGTGTTGCACTGTGCTATGTGTTCGACTAGGCCTTCAACCTTCCAACGTTGATTTCTCTTCCCTCACAACTCCAACTCAAACGGTAGTCTAGAGCTTCTCACTGAACTCCCTTCTGGACACTTTCACACTAGAATCACCCAAAAGGCACGAGTGAATTGTGAGAACTAAGCTCCCCAAACTGCCCTATTTATAGGCGTCTGAAACTCCCCTCAGTTTGACACCTCCACCTTATTTGCATGTCCAAGTGCTCTTTCCTCAAGCTGCCAACGCCTACCCTTACCACCTTTGCTCTGAAGTGTCTTCACCTCCCTTGGCCAATGCAAAGCCTCCATTTGCATGTTTTCTCATGCTTCCACCTAGACTTGGCTCAATCCTAACTCTCTCTTGCTTAGCCACTTGTCCCGATGAGTTGCCAACCTATCCTTGCTCTCTAAGACACACCTTGTCAATGCATGCTTCATCCTCATGGCCGCATAGCATTAACCAACACTTGGCTCCTTCTTGTGCCCATACTAAAGACTATCGTATGCTTCATCCCTTTGCCTTGCACTCTTTCCATGCATGACTTACCCTTGAAGCATAACCTCTTAGGCCAATGCATCCTCATGTGCTCACCCTATAGGCCATCACATGCTTCTCCAACGCACAAACACAACCAACACATGCAACCTCTTCACCTAGGCCAACCTTGTCATTTGTGTCCATGAGGCCTTCCCTAACCTCACAATGACTTAGCCATCACATGGCTTCAACGTATAGGCATTGCCTTACCTCCTCATACGATCAACTAACCTCTATTTACCTTGGTCGACGCTTTGTCCTAGCCTAAAAAATCCTTGTGTGCCGCATGCCCTTACTCTCGACCACCCACATCATGCGTTTGACATGTTCTTCATGCCCCGCCTAAACAACTTCTTTTTACACCATTTCTCGGCCATCCACACCATGCATCCACCATGGTCTTACCAAGCACAACACTCCTTGCTTGGTGTCTTGGCCGCAAGCTTTACCCCAACGCATGGTATTCTTAGCTTCCCACACTTAATAAGCTTACTTAACCTCTATTGACAATGTCAACACCTAGACTTCAAATGGCAAGGCCATTATTTTGCACTCCCTCATCCTAATGCTTGGTATCAATGTATGCCTCCCATAGTTAGCCAAAATTTTATCACCTAAAATCTTACTTAACCACAACATAAGTTTTAGCCTTTAAGGTCTAGTTTCAACACTTAAAGACATTCATCTCCTCTTTTATCCTTTTTCAAGTTTCCTTACTAACCAAGTTCTAACCTAATTCAGGTGAAATTCAGGGTTTCACATTTACCACCTCTTTAAAAAAAAATTTCGTCCTCGAAATTTAACAAACATGTATGCACACAAATCAAACAACCAATTTTATTTACTAACAAAGTTTGATTACAAAGATTGTTTCTACACTACTCCTTCAGATTCTTGCCCTTGATTCTTTTAGTATTGGGCATCTCCTCATCTTGGGTAAAAGTATACAGTTTTCCCTGTGGTTGGCTGTGCTCCTCGATCTCATTTTTCTTTGCTCCACCAACATGTTATCCTCCTGAACCTGAGGGTTTGATTCCTTGATTTATAGTTTGTGACACACTTCCCCCTTCACGACCCACTACTTGGGGACACTTCCTCTTAAAATGTCCTGGTTGTCCACACCTATAGCAAGTATGTACTTGCTTCAGACATCTTCCCCAGTGATATTTATTACAAGTTAAACATCTGGGTCTTTGGTTAGCACTTGCCACAGATTCTCTTAATTGATATGGATAGGGTTGTCCAAATGATTTCCCTAATTCGCTCGCTCCTCTAGAGCTTGATCTTGATTTTGGGGTTCCCTTCCATTTAAACAAACTTTTATTTCCTACTTCAGGAGTATAATTCTTACTTTCTTCTTTATTCCACTTATTCACCGATGACGGACTACCTTGTAGCCCTTGTTCCTCCATTGACATACTTCTTTCAGCTCTCATTTTCGCTTTGACCAACTTTGAAAACTCTACCATGCTGCAATTTTCGTCACAGACATCCTAATCTCCTTTTTCAATCCAACCTTAAACCTTTTACAACGTTCTCTCTTGTCCTCAATAATATTTAAAGCATACCTCGAAATCTCGATGTACTTTAATTCATACTCCGCTACAGTCATACTTCCTTGTACGAGCTGTAGAAATTCATCTCGCTTTGTATCATGAAACGATCGAGGGTAAAATTTTTCATAGAAAGCCTCCCGAAATTCTTCCCAGGTGGGTTCACCCTTTCCTCTTCTTCTTCCTTTTACCACCTTCGACCAATCTTCCGCTAGCTTTTGCAGTAAGAAGGTTGCAAGATTTACCTTCCTATCTTCTGGGCACTGCATTACTTTAAAACACTTCTCTATTTAGTTGATCCACAACTCAACATCAGCAGGGTCATTTGTTCCTTAAAAAATAGTAGCTCCCAACGACCTTAGTCGTTATATCCCATACTTCTTCTCGGGATCGAGTTGTATGGTTCCCAAGCTTTTATGCAGACATTGAGTGAACCTATTTAATAATTGTTCTTCATCCCTAGTTCCTTCTTGGGAATGACTGGATTCACTTTCACTCTTTTCTCCTGACCTACTAGTATTGGGTTGGTTTCGACGTTTCCCACTTCTCAGGATAGTTGTCTACAAATTGCCAAATATCGATTAAGTAAAAGCCTAACAGTCTCAAAGACTTGCCACACATTAGCTACACAAGATTTCTATTATTTATTCACAAGATCGATTATTTATAGATCTAAGTCTATTTACACTAATTACATTATTTACATTCTTTCTCGATTTCTTAGTTCCTTTTTCCTGATTACTTCTAATCTCTAGAAAATCGTTTCTTTAGAAGGCTTTTCTTCCTCCCTCCAAGGACATTCCCTTTGTGCGTGTCCGAGTTGTTGGCAGAATAGACAAAATTTACGGGAATCTTCAACACAAACCCCACATGAAGATTTACCGTCAAATTCTATAATTATTCTGTGCGGGATGTCAGTTTCGGTACTCCAAATAGAGCCAACAGGTGCAGTGATGTCATATATTGTCTCTGGCATAAACCTCTTAGTTTTATTGCCTATAGGTGCAGTGAGTTATATTTTATTTTCCCTCAAAACCTGTTCCTGTCTTTCTCTATTTTTCTTTTAAAAGTAGACACAATTTTTCCTATTATAACTGTGTTTACCACAACCAAAACAAATACCGGTCCCCATCAAACATGGATCTTTATGGTTTTTTCCACACTTGGGACATCCAGGTTCTTTATTAGATTAAGATAAATTTATTCCCAGACTGATGATCTGGTATCCCAAATCAATATCGAGAAGTAAGGACTATTTATTTTGATGTTTCCTCTACTTTCTCTAGAGTTAGTATTGCAGGTAGCATCATTCGTTCTGGATTCCTACCACCACTGGGGTCTGCTACTCGGATACATTTCCTACATTGAAAGTCATTTTAAGTTATTTACTAAACTTTAGCTAACTCTTTCTATTCCCTTCAGGGTTTCCTGTAACCCTTTTTCCCAAGCCTGATACGAGCTAGCCAAAACCTATACTAAGTTTTATTCTTAGAGTCTTTCCAGAACCTTATGCTCTAATACCAACTCGTCACACCCCCTCCCGAGCCTTGTCTCCCAGACCCGGAAGGAGACATGAAAACAACTGATACCACCCTTTGATACCAACTGCCCAACTTCATATCATTTCATAAATAGCTAATAAATAGGAACGTAATTAATTTTTATGAACAGTTACAGAGTTTGTACTCTTATAAAATATTAGCTTTAACAATCCTAATGACTTTCAAAGATAACCCAATTCGAGTCTCGCATTGTGAGAGAGTAGCAGTTCCAGACCTTGGGTGGCTTTTTTCAGAACGTTTCGCTTTCCACTACATGGGGTGGGGGGGAGTAAACCATTGGAAAACGTGAGCTAGAAAGCCCATTGAGTGGTCTTTCAACAATGAAAACAATTTTGACTTAAGGAACACATTTGTGGGAAAAAAATTTTCACACTAAGGTAATCATTACAACAATAATGCAACCCTTCCAGCCTGGTAACTGGATAACCCTGGCATGATCATGTATCTTCTCGGGTATTCTTGTGAATTCACTATATGAATGATGTGGAAACATTCCAGTACCCTTATAGCTCGCTGAATGTGCACATGTCGACATTATCCCGCTAGAGGTGCTGTAGGCACGCTAACAATTCCCCAGGGTACAATCCCAGTTTCTAATGCAAGCCACAACAAGCAAAATATCATGCATTAAATCAACCAATAGAATCCAGAAAACATGCTTTTCGATCATGCCAATTTCCAAAGTTTACACATATATTAAATAACACACACACACACACACACACAAATATATATATATATATACACACACACACACAATTCAATATAACAAAATAATAAAACCCACTCACAGTTCTCTTGGGTTCTCACACCGAGAATACCAAGGTATCCTCGTGGGAGTGTCGAGTTTTCTTTCGAGGGTTGAGTATCGAGTTTAACTTGATTGTGATCGAGGATATACCAGCATGCAACGGTAGCAAATAGAATCAATAAGCACTCTAATTATATTTTATTTGAGTTCTAAAAACATGCTGTACAAGGGGATTTGAAGTAAACATACATTTGATGAAATCTTCCAATTCCAAGCTGCTTTTCACTCCAAGTCAGCTCCAAATGGACAGTGAACCACCAAGAGATCTTCTTTACTATTCTCAGCCTTGAATTTAAGTGTAGAACTTATATTTGAGTGAATTTGGTGAGTGCTTTTATGGGTTTGAAGAGGAAGAAGAAGATGAAGCAGAAATCAAAATTTCAACTTCCAAAATCTGTTAATCTCAAGGGAATGAAGGTGTTTTATTACTAAGCAACATGCAGGCAATCTCTAAAACTTCAATGCCAACAACTCCTTCAACAATGGAAGTGGAAATTTGATGTGATAAGCAAGGAGGAACACCTCCTACTTGGAGGAAAGTGGGAATAATCCACTCAAACTTCAAATTTCCAAATTTCCTATTTTTCAATTATAAGTTTAATTAATTCCAAATGAATTAAAACCTTGATTTAACTAATTCATAATTTAATTAAATCAAAATCCAATTTCTTAAATTGAAGTAAAAATTGGAATTAATTTGAATTTATAATTAATTAAACATATTTATTTAATTAATTAATTTAATATCAAATATTAAATTAATCACGCACCTAATTTTAAACATGAATCCTATTCATGTAATTGATATTTAAATCAACGTTTAAATATTATACACTTTCCAATTTCATTTAATTCCAACAAATTAAACGTTAATTATTTCAAATATAATTATGAATTTGATTTTAAACTGATTCAAACTCAAAAACCCTAATTTCAATTTGAATAATTCAAATTGATATAATTCAAAATTCACTCAATTTAATAATTCAAGGTGTTCATGTTTTACGAACTAGTAGAGGGATCTTAAGGACCTACAGATCATGAGCTCCAACGATTAAGATTAATTTGCTAAACTATTTAGACCGAATTAATCAGTATTCATTAACTATCGAGTCACACCACTATGGCTTGATAGTCTCTCCTCACTATAGATATATTCGTGTCTACACGATATAACCATAACTAATAAGTCGACCTTTCACAGGTTGTTCGTAATACTGATTGGGTCAATGTACTGTTTTACCCTCGATATTATGTCTTGTTCCTTAAGTTGCAACTGATCCTTTAATAAACAATTGGTTTATGATCCAATCACTAAACCGGATCCCTCTCGAGCCAGTGAGAGGGTTGGGTGAAGGAAATCAAACTCGAGATTTCCATGAGCAGTGAAAAATAGATCATTTCAAATTACAATCATGATTGAATATTACAAATTACAGTCGAAATAAAAACATGAGGTTATACAATCAATATAGAAATTACAGCATGATAACTACAAATGAACAAGGCGAAAGCTACAAACATTTATAGACTCGTCTCCACGCTCCTTACACGCTCGAACATAGCAACCTTGAACGCTCGAACAACACGACCGCTCCGCAGCATGAACACCGCATACTCGTCCTCTACGATCGCCTTGGTTACAACACTCCAGCAAAAACACGAACGACCTCCATAGAACCTCAACAGTGTCAAGTTGAGTAAGACATTACCAAGAAGGTTACCTTGGTATTCTCGGTGTGAGAATCCAAAGAGTGGGCTCTATTTGGACTTGAAATGAGGCAGATGAAGGAGGAATGAACAATCGTGTACACGATTAGGCAAGTGGGAGAAGATAGAAACCTATCGTATAGGTCGATGCCCAATCATTTAGTTGAAGCTAAGCGATCGTCTAGTAAAATCTAAGCGATCGTTTAACTCATCGTTTAGCTCAGTGTCTGTCTCCTACAAAACACTACACGATCGTTTACTTCACTTAAGCTGTCGCTTAGTAAATCTGTATTTACATAACAAGCTTCCATGAGTTTCTTTTTTTCGAGAGAGAAAAAATAAAGCATTTTTCCCAAAAAACTTACTAAAATTAGGAAAATAATTTTTCTTTTATCTCACGGTTACCATGAACCACTAATAACCACCCACTCAATTGGTTATTAAAGAAAAAGATTTAGTTATCCAATAATTATTATTATTATAAATATAAATGATAACCAACTTATCATATTATATTTATAACCTATAGTCTTAATATTTCATCTCATGAAACATAGAAACCATAGTTCTTTTTCTATTCTATGGTACTTAATATAAATCTCATTTACATTGATTCTCCACTAGATGTATTTCATACATCATACGATTATATCATATATAATCAAAATACCTCTTGTCAATTTGAACACTTCAAATCAACACCAAGAACTGATCTTCAACTGAATCCATTGAGCTACCAAGGGGCCCTTATGAACCTGTAGCTTGAAACTCCAACGGTACGTGAATAACTGACTAAACATTTTAGTCACGGGATCCACCATCCGTTAATTTCCAGGAACTCCACTAAAGACCGACAACTAAACCCTTCTTACCACAGATATATTATGTGTCCATCTTAACCAATCAAGAGCGCGACAACCTTTCACAGATCTCTCGTAAGTACAACTGGGCCAATAACCGTTATGCCCCTGTAGTTACATCTAACTTCTTAAGTACCACTGATCTCTCTAATGAACATAAGTCATAGTGCTACCATGACTGAGTCCTCTCTTCCAAAGAGAAGCTGTGGCCATTATGTTCAAGCCCCGTAATAAGCCCTTAAGGGAGCAATCTCTCTACTTATTTTTGCTTCGAGAAATGAGTGAATTCCATCTTGTGGATTGAGTTCCTAGCTTCCAGATCAGACAAGTCCACAAAAAGATAGGCATGTTGAGTTAGAAATCTGGCCATTCTCACTCATACTAATCAAAGAACCGCCCTCAAAGGCAGTAGTTCCCAAAACACTCAGGATTGAGGTCGTGTCATCTATGGTCATTTAGGTGAGATGCAAGTCTCTAGTATCAAAGGTGTTATATATAGAGTCTAATCATCTCGTGGTCTAGGTCTTATACAAACTCTTTGTATAGGACACTTCTACTCACACGTCTCCACATGAATGGTCAGGATCTACCATTTGTAGTAGTTTACAATACTTGCAAACCTCTACAAAGCGGGTCATATTCGTAGTGTCACCAGGATTAGGTATCCCACCTTAATCCTTATACTACAGACCTATTTAGGTTACCACTTAAGGCATGATCCATTTGTATATCACATATACATGCTTAACTTCACATAAGATAACCAAGGAGCTTTGTTTATTGGATATGAGTAAATGCCAGAATTAAATAACATTTATTTTGTTCATGTGTATCTTTACAAAATAACGAGACTCCGAGAGAATTAAGACACCAATCCCAACAATCTCCCACTTTTCCTAATGACTCGAGAGACTAATGTACAATACAATATAAAAATGTACAATATACAATAAACTAGGGCATACCCCAATATCATCTTCCACTTGCTTTAGACAAGATGCCACATGTCTTGCAGACCCAAGCTCTCCAGGTGACCCTCAAACACTTTAGCCGTGAGGGCCTTTGTAAATGGATAAACAACGTTGTGCTCCGATGCGATCTTTGTGACTATCACATCACCGTGATGCACATTCTCTCTGATCAGGTGATATTTTCATTCGATGTGCTTACCCCGACGATGACTCTGAGGCTCCTTTGAATTTGCCACAACCCCGCTATTATCACAATACAGTGTGATAGGCAAATCCATATTTGGAAAAACTTCCAAATTTGAAAGGAATTTCCTCAGCCAAACATCTTCCTTAGCTGCTTCACAAGCGGTTACGTATTCGGCTTCCATAGTGGAATCCGCGAGGCATTCTTACTTGATGCTTCACCATACTACAGTCCCTCCATTCAGAGTGAACACTGACCCCGATGTCGATTTGAGAGAATCTCTATCGGCCTAAAAGTCAGAGTTTGTGTATCCTGTAAGGATCAGATCCTTATCTCCATACACAAGCGTGTAGTCCCTCGTTCTCCGAAGATACTTGAGGATTTTCTTGACCGCTATCCAGTGATCAAATCCTCGATTGGACTGATACCGATTGACAATCCCTACTGCATAGTAAATGTCGGGTTTGGTACACAATATTGCATACATCAAGCTTTCTACAGTAAACATAGGGAATCCATCTCATCTCCTCAACCTCTTGAGGTGTCTTAGGAAATTGATCCTTAGACAAAATGATTCCATGCTTGAAGAGTAACAAACCCCTCTTGGAATCCTGCATCATGTACCTGATCAACATTTGATCAATGTACGATGCCTGAGATAGGGCTAACCATTTGTTCTTGCGATTGTTACTTAGAAATTGTTCTTATGTCACACAACGCATGGATGCAAATGATGCAAGCAAGGTACAAATCCATGTGATACTACTTCTAGATATGCGTTAATTAACAATGTTCTTTTAGTATGCTGTGCGTTGTCACAAGTTTCCTTGCGTTGAAACCAGGTATAATTTCACCGCAAGTTTCTCGGTGTGAGGTTATTGCGTTATGCTTGTGATACATGCGACCAGAGGTTTTTAATTAATAAAAATTCTTGTGTACAAGAATATAAACATGCGATAAAGTAAAGTAAAGCGGTAAAGATGCGATAATAAAATAAATTGCGTTAAAGTAAATTTAAGCTAAGATGATAAAAGATACAGGTTTCATGATACAAGATACTGAGGTCAAGGTTGGCTGTGAAGATTATGCAAAGATCATGTAATGCGGTGACAAGTCTTATGTGTGAAACAGAAAGAGAAAAGATAATTAGTATAAACATCGCGAGTTCTTTAATTGCGTTATAGGCATAAATATGGTTCTGCATTTCCCTTGACGTACACCTCTCGGTAATCGGCCACGTTCCCACATTTATGTGGTGAAACAGGGACAAACGTAATGAACGCAAGGTTGCTTCCATCCTTGGAAGTACTTCTTACTTTAGTTAACACATTCTTCTAACCTTCTCTCGACAGATCAGAATGGCATCTTCACTTCTGCTCTCACAGGTGAAGATGCCGTCTAGCATGCTTTAGCTAAACGTTCTTATTTCTTTAGCACAGAGTAAGTTACTTGTTTAATTCATATTAATTACCAAGGGATTAAGAAGACTTTATGAAAAAAATCGATAAACGGAGGAACAGAAATAGACAGAGAAGGGGATATGAAATCGATCGAGACATTCAATATTTCTATTCAGCGTCTGATACATAATTTATGAATGAAGAGATTAAGAAGATGAAATACAGTGATGAATAGAGTTAGAAACAAATACAAATAAACGCCAACGTCTTGGCGCCGATCTGTATGGAGATTTGCTTGCCAATGTGGATGGATCGTACGGACGGATGAGCTTCCCTCTCAAGCTTGCTCAACCGGTAGCAGGGATCTGAGTATAGAGCTTCACAGTGGGGATCTGGCAGAATAGCACTGAGACTCACCTCTCGGCCTTATCTCTCTTCTTTCTGGATTTCTTCCGTTCAGTACTCAGCTCAGCCTTTTCTCTCCGTAATTTAGCAGCAATTAGCCCTCGTATCAATTATACTCGTATCAAGTATATCTTTCTCTGAATTCTATGGGGGTATTTATAGGTGAAAAGCTTTGACTCTTAGCTTGTGGATCCCACTTTTTGTTATGGAAATTTCGAAGATGGAGGAATAAATATTCCTTCTGTTATGCAATCAGACCGTCAAATCTGCACAATGGTTAGTTGTAAGAATTATGTGGCATCCAATTTATATGATTTTTTGCCTGGAATCTGGAGGCCTACTGTGGAGGAAAATGTGCGGTTTGAGATTAAGTCGGTCATGCTGTAAATGATTCAAAATGCCGAGCAGTTTGGGGGTCTACAAGGTGAAGACCCACACGCCCATTTGACCAGCTTTGTCGAAATGTGCGACAACTTTTCCTTACCTGGCGTAACCCCAGAGAGTATAAGACTGTATCTGTTCCCTTACACCTTGAGGGTTGAGGCTAAGAGGTGGGCTCACTCACTGGAGCCAAATGAGATAACTTCATGGGACCAACTGGTGGAGCAGTTCATGAAGAAGTTCTTCCCACTTGCCGTCAATGCAAGGCGACGAAAGGATGTGCTGAACTTCGAGCAGATGAAGAATGAGACCCTAAGCACCGCCTGGTTGTGATTTAGGAGATTGGTGAAAAAATGCCTGCATATCGGGATCCCCGATTTTGTCTTGATGGAAACTTTTTGTAACAGCCTGAACTGAGCAACGCAGGCTATTGCTGATGCCTCCACGGCAGGAGGTTTTATGGATAAAACATACACAAAGGCTAAAATCATCCTCGACCACATCTCGCGGAATATGGATGACTAGATCAATGATGGATATGGAGGTCGAGGTGCCGAGAGAAGGAAAAATGAAACAGCCATTGTCCTTTCAGAGACAATGACCGTGTTGGCCGCTCAGAGGGCCACGGTGACCTCGATCCTTCAGTCAATGGCAATTAACCAAGGAGCCATTGCTCAACAATTAGCGCAACCTACTGCACCGGCTCAAGTGACTGTAATTAGTTGCGTTAATTGTGGAGGGGCCCACGGAGCTGACATGTGCCCATTGACTCTTCAGTAAGTATGCGCCATCTAGAACAACCCCTTTAGCAACACCTATAATCCGGGTTGGAGGAGCCATCCTAACTTTGGTTGGGGAGGCAATCCCAACCAAGGGGGGGCAGTTAACCATCAAGGGGGCAGTAGAGGGAATCCTTCTTTTCACCACAATTAAAGGCAACCAAGGCAACGACACAGCCAACAGTCATCATCATTAAACACCTCAGGAAGCTCATTGGAGACACTACTGAAGCAATACATGGATAAAAACGATGCAGTGATGCAAGCGCATGCGTCTTCAATAAGGAGTCTGGAGATCCAAGTAGGCCAGCTGGCCTCTAAGCTGAGAATCGAGCACCGGGAACGTTGCCCAGCAATTCAGAAGCCCTGGGATCTACAGTAAAGGAGCAATGTCCTTAGTACTACTTCTTAGTTTTTCGAGCGTTAAATAGTAGTACCTGTTGACCTTCGGTGAATGTCCGATCATTTATGCAGTCATCTTGCAACTTCTTGGTTTTTTCCTTATAGATCTTGGCATTTTCATAGGCGTCCCTTCGCCATTCGACCAACTAATTGAATTGTAGCTTCCGGACTTTCCCCGCACTTGCTAAATCAAACTGCAGCTTCTTGCATGCCCACATCGCCTTATATTCCAACTCGAGTGGCAGATGACAAGCCTTTCCAAAGACCAGGGCATACGGGGACATGCCAATTGGTGTTTTATAGGTGGTCTTGTATTCCCACAATGCTTCATCGAGCTTGGGTGACTAATCCTTCTTGGAAGTATTGACTACCTTCTCCAGGATAGTTTTGATCTCTCAGTTAGAAATCTTTGCCTGCCCATTAGTCTGTGGGTGATAAGCAGTTGCAACTCGATGGCTGACATTAAATTTAGTGAACAGGTTGACAATTATGCAGTTAATAAAATGAGAGCCCTCATCGCTGATCAAGGCTCATGGCGTCCCATATCGAGCAAAAATATTCTTCTTAAGAAACTTCGCCACTGTGGTCGCATCATTCTTTGCACATTCGATAGCCTCAACCCATTTTGATACGTAATCAACCACAACCAAAATATAGTGATGACCTTCTGATGGTGGAAACGGGCCCATGAAGTCAATTCCCCAAACATCAACTAATTCCACTTCTAAGATTGATGTCAATGGCATTTCATTTCTCTTTGACATATTCCTTGTTCTCTGACATCTGTCGCATTACACAACGTGGGCTGGGGCATCCTTGAACATTTTTGGCTAGAAATAGGCACACTGTATGACCTTTGCGGCAGTCCGCTGCCCCCCAAAGTGTGTTCCATATGGAGACTCATGACAAAGCTCTAGGATGTGCTTGACTTCGTGCTCAGGGACGCATCGACGTAATATATGATCAGGACTAAGTCGATATAGGGATGGGTCGTCCCAGAAATAAAATTTGACATCATGTCTTAGCTTCTTCTTCTGGTAGTTGACCACAAACAATAAAATTCCCGATGTCCGCATACCAAGGAACATTAATGCCTACTGACATCAGCAACTCATCAGGGAATCTTTCTTCAATATCTTTTTCATTATCTTGAACCTCGCAATTCTCCAGTCTTGAAAAATGATCCACGACTTGATTCTCGGTGCCCTTCCGGTCTTTGATGTTTAGATCAAACTCTTGCAGTAGCAACACCCACCGTATAAGCCTTGGTTTTGCATCCTTCTTTGTCATCAAGTACTTAATCGCAGAGTGATCCGTATACACCACAACGTTTGTTCCGATTAAGTATTGTCGGAATTTCTCCAGTGCAAATACCATTGCGAGAATTTCCCTCTTTGTGGTTGTATAGTTCTCCTGCGCATCATTCAATGTTTTACTCGCATAATAAATAGGATGCAATACCTTGTCCCTGCGTTGACTTAACACTGTGCCCATAGCATATCCGCTCGCGTCACACATCAATGCAAATGGTTGTGTCTAGTTTGGTGCCACCAGAATGGGTGCGGTGATGAGCGCATCTTTCAATGTGTTGAATGCTTTAGTGCACACGTCATCAAAGTTATATTCTCGGTCAGCTTCAAGGAGCGCACTTAGGGGCCTTGCGATGTGGGAGAAGTTACGAATAAATCTTCTATAAAACCCAGTGTGTCCCAGAAAGCTCCTAAGTGTTTTCACGTTCACTGGTGGGGGTAATTTGGAAATTGCGTCAATTTTTGCCTGATCAACTTCCAATCCTGCTTTAGAGATTTTGTGACCCAGAACTATTTCTTCTTCCACTATAAAGTGGCATTTTTCCCAGTTCAAAACAAGATTTTTTGCCACGCATCTCTTCAAGACCTTTTCAAGGTTAGATAGACAGGAGTCGTAATTATTGCCGAAGACTGAAAAATCATCCATGAATACCTCGATTGACTCCTCCAAGTAATCTGAGAATATTGCCATCATGCATCGTTGGAAAGTGTCTGGTGCATTGCAGAGTCCAAATGGCATGTGTCGAAATGCAAACGTACCAAATGGGCACGTGAATGTTGTTTTAACCTGATCTTCTGGCGCAATTGCTATTTGATTGTACCCTAAATAGCTGTCAAGAAAACAGAAAAATTCATTCCTCGCAAGTCTGTCTAGCATCTGATCAATGAACGAGAGAGGAAAATGGTCCTTTTTAGTGGCCAAGTTTAACTTGCGATAATTCATTCTTGTGGGAATTAATTCATTCTTGTCATTAGTGACAACTGTCATCCCCCCTTTCTTTGGAACACACTATATTGGGCTCAACCAACTGCTATCAGATATCGGTTAGATGACTCCTGCGTCCAGCCACTTCACTATTTCCTTCTTTACGACCTCCCTCATAGTCGGGTTAAAGCAGTGTTGCCTTTCTACCGATCCTGTCTTTCCTTCTTCTAGACGAATCTTGTGCATACAATACGAGGGGCTGATTCCTCGAATGTCCACCAAGGTCCATCCTAAGGCTTTTTTGTTATTTCTTAGGATCTGTATGAGCACATCTTCTTTCTCCTTACTTAGTGATGCGGAAATGATAACTAGTAATGTGTTGTTACTTCCTAAGTAAGCATACTTAAGGTGCACGGGCAACGACTTTAACTCTAGTACAGGTGGCTCTTCCAAAGATGGCTTAATGCATTATGATGTCTGTTCAGATAACTTGAGCAGTTCAAAATTCGATTCCACAAGAATCGCAACGCTGTCCTCCTCCAATATTACGCCAGTTTCAAAATCATCTTCCTCCAGCTTCTTCAGGGGTTCGTGCCAACGTTCTTCTCGTAGTTCCTCAATATATTGGCAGTTTTCCATGTCACCTGGGTACTTTAACGCATTGAACATGTTGAATTTCACTTCCTGATCATCGACCCTGATGGTCAATTCTCCTTTCTGCACATCGATCAATGCTCGCCCTGTTGCGAGAAATGGTCGACCCAGGATGATAGGGACTTCTCTGTCAGCTTCATAATCCAATATGAAAAAATCTATCGAAAATATAACCTTGTCCACTTGCACGAGCACATTTTCTATCTTGCCCTCAGGATGCTTTATTTATCTATCGACCAACTATAATGTGATAGTGGTTGGTCTTGCGTTGTCGATATCCAGCTTCCAAAAAATCAACAAGGGCATTAGATTTATACTTGTCTCTAAATCGCACAGCACGTTCCCGACCATCTTCCTTCCTATCGTGCAGGAAAATGTAAAACTCTCAGGGTCCTTCATTTTAGTAGGGATATTGTTTTGAAACAACGCGTTGCATTCATATGTTAACGTAACTATTTCATTTTCCCCAATCTTTCTTTTATTGGCTAGGATATCCTTGAGAAATTTTACATAACTCGGCATTTGCTCTAGTGCTTCTATTAAGAGAATGTTAATGTGTAGCTATCAGAGGACATCTAGAAACCTCTGAAATTGTTTTCTATAATCTTTCTTCTTCAGCCTGGACGGGAACGGTGGAGGATCCCGCCTTTCTCCTTGTTTAGTTGGTTGCTTACTGAGGTCCTGTTCTTGCTGTGTTTCATTATCTGGAGATTGCGTTGATTGAGAATTCAAGTCTTGAGAAGCTTCATCTTTTGTAGGTGAACTTGCTTCTGAACTGGTAATTTTTCCACTATTAGTTGATTGATCATCATTAACAGTCAAATCTATTAGTGTTGTCGCATCTGGTACTAATGGCATAGGGGCTGTTGTTCTGCCACTTCTCAATATTACTGCGTGACATTGTTCTTTACCTCGCTCCTTCGATGCTTCTGAGTTGCTGTGCCGCATACCAGGCGCATTCTTCTTTAATTCCCTCGTAAATTGATCTATCTGCTCTTCCAGTTCTTTAAGGGAGTCAGCTTGCGATTGTCTCATTGTCTCGCTCTTTTCAATGTAATGTTTTAACGATGATTCCAGAGACAAGGTGCTACAAGATGTATCATATAAGAATGGTTGGTCTCGGGGTGGTATACCTTGAGAATTACCTGGGTTACAGTCCAGAGTAATGAAGACCGAAGGGTTGCCTCTATCCCCTTGATAACTGTTCTGATAGAAACTATGGCTCCCCTGGTTGTGATTCCCGTCCCAATTTGAAGTTGGGTGATCCCACCAACCAGGGTTATAGATGTTGCCAAACGATTCATCATAGACAGAATATATAGGTTGTTGATTCCATGGGCAGACTTCTACTAGATGTCCCTCCCCACATTGGACGCAATTCATTGCGGCCACATGAGTCACCGCATGAACTTACGCTGATCCTTGAGAGAGAGTTCTCTGTTGATTAGCCACCGTCTGGAGAAGTGAAGTCACTGTGGTCATTTGATTGACCAGTACGCTTATCGCATCAGTTGACACATCGACACTTTCTACTCTTTCTTATTCTAGACCTCTTACCTCAAGCCCAGTATCAATCCACTCATCAGAATGTTGCGAGATGGGATCCAAGATATTCTTTGCTTCCGTATATGATCTGTTCATTAATCCTCCTTTTGTGGAGGCATCGACAACTGCTTGCGTTGAATGGTCTAAGCCATTATAAAAGGTTTCCATTAGAATACTATCGGGAATCCCAATATGCGGACAACTCTTCACTAACTATTGCAATCGCACCCAGGCGGTGCTCAAGGTTTCATAACCCTTTTGCTCAAATTCAACACATCCCTCCGTCTCTTTGCGTTGACGGTTGGAGGGAAGAATCTGTTCATGAACCTATCAACCAACTGTTCTCATGCTTTGATCTCATTCGGCTCTAATGACTGAGCCCACATTTTTGCTTCATCTCGCAGTGTGTACGGGAAAAGATATAACCTAAGTCTTTCTTGAGTCACATCAGACATGAAGAATGCGCTGCAAATGTCTACAAAATTCGTCAAATGCGTATGTGGGTCTTCTCCTTGTAATCCTCCAAATTAACTCATATTCTGAATCATCTGTAGCGTTATTGGTTTGATTTCAAAGCTTACATTCTCCTCAACCATTGGTCTTGAGATTCCTGGTGAGAAGTTGTAAAAATCCAGCGCTGTATAATCTCTCATTGGGATGTCATGATCAGTAGCAAGAAATATGGAGCCTTGCACTGGCCCATTTTCCCTTTGAATCCCTGCAGAAGCCTCGTTATTATTAGCCATGCTTCTTCACCACTTAATTCGGCCCTGATGAACTCTTGTGCGAATAATACACTTGATCTCTGGGTCCACTTAGAATTTCTGGATCACTCCAGCACTCATAAGCCGTCAGACTGCCTTTCGCATTGAACAGCCAGTACAAAGAGATTTGTCCTGCAAAATACCACAAACGTACTCAAACAATAAACCGTTAACCAATCCCCGGCAACGACACCATAAACTTGTTACTTAGAAATTGTTCTTATGTCACATAACGCATGGATGCATATGATGCAAGCAAGGTACAAATCCATGTGATACTACTTCTAGATATGTGTTAATTAACAATGTTCTTGTAGTATGCTGTGCATTGTCACAAGTTTCCTTGCGTTGAAACCAAGTATAATTTCATCGCAAGTTTCTCAGTGTGATCCGAGGTCGAACACAGGGACTGTTTGAGGTTATTATGTTATGCTTGTGATACATGTGACCAGGGGTTTTGAATTAATAAAAGTTGTTGTGTACAAGAATATAAACATGCGATAAAGTAAAGTAAAGCGGCAAAGATGCGATAATAAAATAAATTGCGTTAAAGTAAATCTAAGCTAAGATGATACAAGATACAGGTTTCATGAAACAAGATACTAAGGTCAAGGTTGGCTGTGAAGATTATATAAAGATCGTATAATGCGGTGACAAGTCTTATGTGTGAAACAGAAAGAGAAAAGATAATTAGTACAAACATCGCAAGTTCTTTAATTGCGTTATAGGCATAAATATGGTTCCGCTTTTTCCTTGACGTACACCTCTCGATGATCTGCCACGTTCCCACATCTCTGTGGTGAAACAGGGACAAACGTAATGAACGCAAGGTTGCTTCCATCCCTGGAAGTACTTCTTGCTTTAGTTAACACATTCTTCTAACCTTCTCTCGACAGATCAGAATGGCATCTTTACTTCTGCTCTCACAGGTGAAGATGCCGTCTAGCATTCCTTAGCTAAACGTTCTTATTTCTTTAGCATAGAGTAAGTTACTTGTTTAATTCATATTAATTACCAAGGGATTAAGAAGACTTTATGAAGAAAGCGATAAACGGAGGAACGGAAATAGACAGAGAAGGGGATATGAAATCGATCGAGACATTCAATACTTCTATTCAGCGTCTAATACATAATTTATGAATGAAGAGATTAAGAAGATGAAATACAGTGATGAATAGAGTTAGAAACAAATACAAATAAACACCAACGTCTTGGCGCCGATTTGGATGGAGATTTACTTGCCAATGTGGATGGATCGTGTGGACAGATGAGCTTCCCTCTCAGGCTTGCTCAACCGGTAGTAGGGATATGAGTATAGAGCTTCACAGTGGGGATCTGGCAGAATAGCACTGAGACTCACCTCTCGGCCTTATCTCTCTTCTTCCTGGATTTCTTCCGTTCAGCACTCAGCTCAGCCTTTTCTCTCCGTAATTTAGTAGTAATTAGCCCTCGTATCAATTATACCCGTATCAAGTATATCTTTCTCTGAATTCTATGGGGGTATTTATAGGTGAAAAACTTTGACTCTTGGCTTGTGGTCCCCACTTTTTGTTATGGAAATTTCAGAGATGGAGGAATAAATATTCCTTTTGTTATGCAATCAGACCATTAAATCTGCACAACGGTTAGTTGTACACGTGTCGCAATCCTCCGCCTTTGCATTGCTCATTTGCTTCTTTCGATCATTTGCTCGCATGCGGTGTTGTTTTTATTACCGCATGCGATTGAAATTCAGCTCAGGATCGACTGTCGTATTGCGCCGTCATTACGTTAATTGTCTCTTCATTGTTGATTGACGGGTGCAATGTAACAGAGATGCATTATTCAGTTTCTCGTTGAGCCTTGATCGCAAGCGGTGACTTGGTTTCCTACAAAACAGAGTAAAAATATTCTCTTCTACCATCTTGACGATGTTAGTGGGAGTAATTGCGTTAATTCATAATTATTGTATTTTTGAGCTAATTTTCATACAATCAACGCATATTCCTTCTCTTTTGGCCACAATGATTTGGATCCCTAGAACATACTGTGCCTCACCCAATCTTTCATTTGGAACTGGGCAACTAGCCATTTCTTAATGTTAGTCAGATATCCTACATCATTCCTAATGAGTAGAATATCATCCACATACAGTATTAGGAAAGCTACTGAGCTGTTGATGATCTTCTTTAAACACAAGCCTCATCAACATTCTGGTCAAAGCCAAACGACTTGACAACAGTGTCAAATATGATGTTCTAAGATTTAGATGCTTGTTTCAGCCCATAAATGGACCTATTAAGCTTGCAAACCCTTTGTTCTTGATTTGGAACTACGAACCCCTTTGCTTGAGTCATATAGATAGTCTCCTCAAGATTACCATTAAGAAAGGCAGTCTTGACGTCCATTTGCTATATTTCATACTCATAAAATGTGGCTATGGACAAGAGAATCCAGATAGACTTGAGCATGACAATAGGTGAGAAAGTTTCCTTATAGTCAACTCCCTCAACCTGGGTATAACCCTTTGCCACGAGTCTAGCTTTAAAGGTTTGCACCTTTCCATCTACACCTCTCTTTCACTTATAGATCCACTTACACCCAATAGGTCTTACCCTATCAAGTGGATCAACAAGCTCTCAGACGTAATTGAAGTACATAGACTCCATTTCCTGGTTCATGGCCTTAACCCATTCATCTTTGTCAACATTCTCCATTGCTTTCTTAAAAGACAACGGATCCTCAACCCTGTTATTTGTAATGACATTTTGGGCTTCAGTGAAACCCATGTAGCGATCTAGTGGGTTCTTAACCCTCCCACTACATCGAGGCAGTCTCAACTCTTGAGCTAGTTGACTAGATGTACCGAGCTCAACAACTCTTGTTGATCTGTCGGGCTATTTAACAACTCTTGTTGAACCCTCAGCAGTCTCAGTCTCACTAGAGATCTTACGTAAAACGAGCTTACTTCGTGGCTTATGATCCCTAATGTATTCTTCCAAGAAGATAGCATTTGTGGAAACAAACACTTTGTTCTCACTCGAATCATAGAAGTATCGACCTCTCGTTTCCTTGGGGTAGCCTACAAAGAGGCAAACCTTTGAACGTAGTTCAAACTTCTTTGGATTATGCGGTGGCAAGTCTTTATGTACGAAACAGGAATATAAAGGGTAATTAATATAAACATTGCAAGTTCATTAATTGCGTTAAAGATTTAACTACGGTTCCACTTTCCCTTGGAGTACACCTCTCGGTGATCGATCACGTTCCCATATCTCTATGGTGAAACATTGCAAGTTCATTATGAACCTATAGCTCGAAGCTCCAACGGTATGTGAATAACTAACTAAACTCTTTAGTCACGGGATCCACCATCCGTTAACTGCTAGGCATTCCACTAAAGACCTACAGTTGAACTCTTCTTACCACAGATATATTATGGTCCATCTTAACCAATCAGGAGTGCGACAACCTTTCATAGATCTCTCGTAAGTACAGCTGGGCAAACAACCGTTATGCCCCTGTAGTTACATCTAACTTCTTAAGTACAACTGATCTCTCTAATGAACATAATAGTTCTACTATGACTTAGTCCTCTATTCCAAAGAGAAGTTGTGGCTACTATGTTCAAGCCTCGGAATCAGCCCTTAAGGGAGAAATCTCTCTACTTATCCCTGCTTCGGGAAATGAGTGAATTCCATCTTGTGGATTGAGTTCCCAGCTCCCAGATCAGACAAGTCCCCAAAAAGGTAGGCATGTTGAATTGGCAATCTGGCCACTCTCACCCATACTAATCAAAGGATCGCCTTTAAAGGCCTGTTCCCAAGACACTCAGGATTGAGATCGTGTCACCTATGATCTTTTAGATGAGATGCAAGTCTCTAGTATCAATGGCGTTATATATAGAGTTTAATCATCTCGTGATTTAAGTATTATACAAACTCTTTGTATAGGACACCCTCACTTGCACGTCTCCACATGAATGGTCAGGATCTACCATTTGTAGTAGTTTACAATACTTACAAACTTCTACGAAGCGGGTTGTATCCGTAGTGTCACCAGAATCAGGTATCCCAACTTAATCCTTATACTACAGACCTATTTAGGTTATCACTTAAGGCATGATCCACTTATATATCACATATACATGCTTAACTTCACATAAGATAAGCAAGGAGCTTTGTTTATTGGATATGAGTAAATGCCAGAATTAAATAACATTTATTTTATTCATCAAACAATGTGTATCTTTACAAAACAGCGAGACTCTGGGAGTAATTAGGATTCGAATCCCAACAATGGGCCCCATGTTCAAGACCTGGATTCAGTACTTAAGAGAATAACCTTTCTTCTATCCCTAAATTCGGTAGGCGTGAATTCTGTCTTGCACCCTATGTCCTCAGTTATCTACCTGGTCTTACCCCTAAAATGGGAGACTTATTGAGCCAGCGCAGTTGAGCCAAACCTTACCTCTGTAAATCTATGGATAATCTCGAATAAACAAGAGTTCATAGTTAGCTCAGGATTAAGATCGAGTTACCTAGGTAATCTAAGTGAAATATTCTGTCTTAAACAATAAACAGTAAACAATAAACAGGATTAAGATCGTAAGAGTGACTTATTTTTTGGTCTGATCTTATGAAAACTCATTGTTGCCCCCACTCCTCATGTTAATACATGAACGAATTTGGATAACTTTGTATGTAGTATCTTTACAACAACTTGTAACAGCTACAGAGTAGGCCGCATCTAATAGTATTATCAGAATAAGGTACCCAACTTTAATCTTATACTATAGACCATTTTGGTTATTTACTCGAACATGATCCATCTCTATGTCTTTACATAATAGCCATGAATATTAGTTTATTGGATTTAGACTTTACGTATGCAATTTATAGAATCAATAATAAGTTTACTATAGAATATGTTTAACTTCTACAAACTGTGAGTTTTAGGACATAAAACCCAACAATACTCCCATTTGGACTAAAACTGTAGTGGATCAATGTATACAAATATATACAATGTTGAGTTACACTGAGAGAACAAAAGTATAAATACAATAAACTAGGGCATTAAATACCCATATATTCTCCCATTTGCCCTAGTGATAAATATCTCGTAAACCTAGTCCTACTAGGTGACCCTCGAACACTTTAGCCGAGAAAGCATTCATAAATGGATCAGCTAAGTTGTCTTGTGAGGCTATCTGCGTGACGATCACGTCTCCTCTGTGTACAATCTTCTTGATGAGATGGTACTTCCGCTCGATGTGCTTTCCTCATTTATGGCTTCGAGGTTCCTTTGAATTTGCAATTGCTCCACTATTGTCACAATAGAGGGTGACAGACAAGTGCATATTAGGAATTACTTCTAGGTCAGTTAGGAACTTTCTGAGCCATACTACTTCTTTTGCTGCTTCACTTGCAACGACATACTCAACTTCCATTGTGGAGTCAACAATATAACTTTGCTTGATGCTTCTCGACACAATAGCTCCTACATTCAGAGTAAACACTGACCCCGAAGTCGATTTCCTAGAATCAATATCGGTTTGGAAGTCAGAATCAATGTATCTAGTAAGGATCAGATCCTTAGTACCATACACGAGCATATATTTCTCATTCTTCGAAGATACTTGATAATGTTCTTAATGACATTCCAATGATTATATCCAGGATTGGACTGAAATCTGTTGTTTATTCCAATTGCATAGCATATATCGGGACATGTACACATGGCATACATCAAGCTCCCTACCGCTGATGCATATGGAATTCGTTTCATATCCTCAACCTCTTGAGGTTTCTTAGGACTTTGTTCCTTAGACAGGTGAATTCCATGTCTGGAAGGTAATGTTCCATTCTTGGAATTTTGCATTTTATACCTAGACAACATGTTGTCTATATAAGATGCCTGAGATAGTGTTAATGTTCTGTTATTGCAATTTCGAACTATTTGGATCCCAATAACATACTAGGCTTCTCCCAAATCTTTCATTTGGAATTCCATAGCCAGCCATGTCTTAACGCCACCAAGAAATTTTACTTCATTCCCAATGAGTAGAATATCATCAACATACAACACCAGAAAAGTGACAGTTTTGTTAACGATTTTCTTGTAGACACAAGGTTCATCAACGTTTTGTTCAAAGCCAAAAGATTTGATCGTAGTGTTAAATCTCATATTCCAGGATCTAGATGCTTGTTTCAACCCATATATGGATCGATTAAGTTTGCAAACCTTTTGCTCTTGACCCTGTTCAATAAACCCTTATGGTTGAGACATATAGATACTCTCTTCTAGATAACCATTCATAAAGGCTGTCTTGACATCCATTTGCCATATTTCATAATCATAAAATGTTGGTATGGACAAGAGTATTCTAATTGGTTCTATTGTGGCAACCAGATAGAAGGTTTCTTTATAATCTACCCTCTCTCTTTGGGTAAATCCTTTTGTCACAAGTCTTGCTTTGTAGGTCTGTACCTTACCAGCTTGGTCTCGTTTTCTCTTGTAGATCCATATGCAATTGATGGGTTTTACCTTTTTAGGTTGATCTATGAGATCCCAAATAGAATTAAAATACATAGATTCCATTTCAAGATCCATGGCTTTAATCCATTGGCTTTTATCCACATCATTTATTGCTTGTTTAAAAGACAATGGATCCTCTAAGCCATCATCTGGTATGATGACTTGAGTTTTAGTTAAATCCATGTACCGGTCAGGCTGTTGCACAACCTTTCCACTACGACGAGGCATTCTCAACTCTTGAGAATTATGTGAAATACCAGTTTCATCAATAACCCTTGTTGATGGACATTCTTTGTTAATAACTCTTGTTGATGTATTTATCGTTTCTCTGGACATTTCTTCTATTACTAGCTTACTGTGAGGTTGATAATTCTTCATGTGATCTTTCATGTGATCTTCCTGCAGGAAGGTTGTGTATGTCGATACAAATACCTTGTTTTCTTGAGGATCATAAAAGAAACCACGTTTCGTTTCTTTTGGATAGCCTACAAAATAGGCATACTTTTAAAAGACGTTCCAACTTTTTAGGATTTTACACCAACACATGTGCTGGGCAACCCTAAATTCTGAAATGACGTAAATTTCTTTTACGTCTTCTCCAGAGCTCGTAAGGTGTTTCAGAAACACTTTTCGAGGGAACCATATTCAAAATATGTACTGCAGTCTGAACTACAGAACCCCAAAAAGAACTTGGTAACTTGGCATAACTCATCATGGAAAGAACTAAGTTCAACAAGGTTCTATTTCTCCTTTCAGCCACACCATTTTACTGAGGTGTGCCAGGGGTTGTGAGTTGAGACTGGACTCCATGTTCTATCAAATAGTTTTGGAATTCCAAGTCCACATACTCACCACCTCGATTTGATCGAAGTGTTTTAAGCTTTTTACCTAATTAGTTCTCAACCTCAGCCTTATAGTCCTTGAACTTTTCAAATGGTTCAGACTTTTGGTGCATTAGGTAAATATGCTTATACCTTGAATAGTCATCAATGAAGCTGATGAAATATTCATACCCTCTTCTATCTCTAACATTCATCGGACCACAAAGTTCTGAATGTATGAGTTCTAAGGGTTTTCCTTTTCTAGAAAAAGATCTTTTAGTCATTTTACCCTCAAAACAGGATTCACAAGGCGGTAATGAACTGTCTTCTAACTTATTTAGATGATTGTTCTTAACCAGTCTCTTAATCCTGTTGAGATTTATATGACTCAGTCTCAAGTGCCAAAGATAGGCATTTGGAGAAACTTTCCTTTTCTTATTATGAGTTTCAGCTATTTTAAACATCTCTATATTTAAAACGACCTTTACCTCAGTTAGTTTTAACAAATACTAGCTATTTTCTAATTTTGTAGAACAAATTTTAATATTCTTTGAAGTAATAAACACTTCATTATTTTCGAAAGAAACTTTATAATTTTGTTCCAACAAACAAGAGATAGATATCAGATTCATTTTCATAGAAGGAATGTAATAAACAATTTTATGCAAAATGTATCTATCTCCTATAAATAACTTCATATCTTCCATTACTTTAGCTGAAAAAACCTTCCCGATCCCTACCTTAAAGATTGTTTCACCTTTCGTCAACTGTTTCCAGGAACTTGTTTCTTGTGAGAAAGTACAGACATGATTAGCGACACTTAAATCAATTATCCAGGTTTTATCGTTTTCCACTAAACATGCTTCGATAACAAGTAAATCATATTCATCTTGTTTTTCGAATTTTGCATTCTCATCTATATAGTTCAAAACTTTAGATGAATTGGGAGATCGAGAACAATCCTTTGTTAAAACCCTTTTAGAACTATTAACCGCTAGTAATTTGTATGTTGATTCGATTTTACCGTTAACTAATTTGAAAGTGAGTATTCTAGAAAAATTCGACATGTTGAAAATTTTAAACAAATTCTTATTAGCAAATTGCAACTAAATCCAAAGTCAATTTTTTAGCAAAACAAGTAATAATGTACCCATAACCATTATTTATTTGCAACAATACTATAGTGAATCAGAATATGTGCTACTAAGGGGCAGTCAAATACTCCTTCACTAAATCAAACAATTTTGACCAAACACTATCTTAGAATAACTTTTATTTCTATAGTCATTTAGTTACTGTTTTTTGGTTAGAAATTACTAACAATTTAGTAATTCTGTAAGTGTAACCCTCTGTTCTTAGACGTCAGAGGTCGGCCCAAACTATGCTACCGAAATGGAGAGTCAAGGTTGAGAATGGACTTAAGAAATCCTATCCTTTCTGGAGTTTGAGTTGTTCCGAATCCTATGTTACAAACCTTCGAGGAAATAACCATCGTTAAACAACTAGCAAAGGCCACCTAAAGCAAACCAGCAGGCGCAACATAGAAATCTCACGGTCCAAACTAATGGAAGAGACCGCAGGATATGTTGACACATATCTTTCACCTACTTATTATGAACTACTTCCTCCAGTCACCTTGCTTTTGACCCATAAAAACACTTTTCGAATGGAGTAGTCGAGTTATAATCGATATGAAGCATTGTATGGATCTCACTGTGAATTTTTGTGGGGATGTGAAAGTTGAAATCAAATGTATCATATACTTGATTTTTATATCTGAACAACTTCCCCTTATTTACCAGAACCCAGATTTATGCAAATACTTTTCGAATGGAGCAGTCGGGGTATAATCGACATGAAGTACTGCTTAAATCTAGATTGTAAACTCTTAGGGATGTGAGAGCTAAAAATAACGTATTATATACACTGAAGTGTTCTAATAATTTTATCATATAAGTTATTAAACTCCCACTAAGTGTTCTACTATTTTGGTAAATTTATACTTAGGTTCTTTTTGGCTAAATAAAAACAACTCTAAGTCTATGTGGTTTATCCAAGTATAATGCTTATAGTTGGATTTTAACCTACATTGTCTAGATGATAAACCGTTTTATTACCTCATACTGCTCACATACGCTTATAAATCCGGTTAACAACACTCAATTATTCGGCCATAATCCCCAGGTAGGAGGTGTTCCGTAGGCCGTCAACTTAAGTACCCCCAGCCTTAGAGAGGATTATATATCGATTGAGTTTGTAGCCACGTTTTACAAGATGTCGACCTATTTTAACTTATTTAAAATGGGTGATTAACTTACGTGAGCATACAGCTTATCTTTATTATGGATTTTAATGTCTAATTCAATTTTATACCAACTTTTAAAACTTAGACATGCTTATACACCCACAACATGCATCAAAGGCATTCAAATTTAATATAACAATTATATTAAAAACAGAAATCCTAAATATGCATAGACATTATAACAATTTATAACATATACTCAATGCATGTAACATGCTTCCCATGGTGGGATTTTAAATCTAAATGACATACGATATGCACAAACATGTTTGAATTTAAATGCAACATACATCACATGCATAATTATTTAAAATATATTGATATGGTTCAACTTTGGCATCCTAAGCAAGCATAAAAGCTAATTTATTACAAATTAGGAACAAAAAGAGCTTCAAATTGGTGTAGAACTGCCCGAATCGACCCGAATTGGACCTAAACCGCTCGAACCAGACCTCCAAAGTCTTTCAATAGAGTTGAACCGATCCAAAACAAGTTGAATCAGACCAGATAAGAGTTGAACCAGTAAAACCCCACGTGAACTGGCTCGAGCGCACGCCTTGGATCTGAGTTGGGATGAGCAGCATTACAATGCTCTCACCCCAGCGTTGTGACGCTTTGGGAAGAACACCACGAATCTGGGCTGGTGCGAAGAACAACGTTGCAACGCTACGCTGCCTGGACAGAAGCCATTCTACAGAAGTTTCTCCTCGGCCCTGCTTGCTTCAAACTCCAAATTACAGTTTAATTTAGACTCTAATGACTCAAAATAAATTTTTGGGAAAAACCTGCTAACAAATATGATGGATTGTCACCAAAATTCATTTCTTTTTTGTGATGATCTTTAAGCTAGAGCTGCCCACCATGCAACCCTGTATAATTGCATGAGTTCTTCTTAAATATAGTAGCTCTATGCATGAAGATTAGCAAGCATTCTAAGTTTTACTTGCTGAAGTAAAAACCTGAAAACCCTATACATCCCTCACTTGTTCTTCATCAATTCAATTTGATTTAAGCGTTTCCACCACACGTTCCAGCTTGAGCATAGTAGAGAAGATCTTGGTGGTAGTCCTCTTGAAGTTTCAAGCTCTATCTTGGTGGTTTTCAGCTGAATTTGTGAAGGAAATCTTCAAAGGTAATATGTGTTTCAAATCCTCTTCTGAATATCATATGAATAGCATGCTTAAAACTCAAATTAAATGTAGTTTAAGTGCTTATTGATTTTGAAGTCTTCCATTGCATGATATTTCATTCTTTCAAGATTTATTTTTCTGGATTATGGTTGTGTATCGGATTGTATCCCATTGCTTTGTCTATGAATCAATGAGGTAATTTTTGATTAATTCTTAGACTAAGTGTTCTTTGTAATTTAATGAGTTATATGTTCAATTTGTGCTTCAATTAAGAATTGTATTTTTCTTTAATCTCGTAACTAGACTTGCTTTTGTGTGTTGGACTGACGACCCTATCATGATTGCATGTATTTGCTAGTAATTTCAGGCTCGCACGTACCCTTGTAATTGTCTATGCTTTGAATTTACCCCTGTAGCACAGATAAGATGAGCATGCTTAGGTGTATAGGCTAGTCTTGAATCTTTGCATCATACATTTACTCTAGAATTAAAGAAATACTTCGATTATTTGAACATGGCTTTCCTAACACTCCATCAAAATAGTGGAATCCTTGATTTTCATGCATGTGTTTTCTAGTTCTTTATGGCTGCTAAGGACCCAATTGTATCTAGGAGCATGTAGGCTAGTTAGGACACGGTCTTTCCAGTCTCAACTATGGATTAGGACACTTGATTTGGTTTGGATTAATTGATTTTCGGCCTTTGTAGAGATTGATTAGTTCTTATCAAATTAAGTAGCTATGCATGCATAATTCAAATATTAGTTATTTGGCATATAACAATGACTTAATTTACATCAAATGAGCACTTGATTTGAGAACTAAAGAGTCCTTTACTATTCCATATATTCCTTGCAATTTACCTTTCTTGCATCTTTCTAAATCAAAACCAAAACCCCGTTTTTACTGTTTTTCCCGCGGTCAAATCTAGCATAAAAAGAAATTAATTCTTTACTTCTCTATGGTTCGACCCTGCACTTACCACTGTTGCTACATTTTAGTAGTAATAGGAGTAGTTTGGTGATATTATAAATTTTCTTTTGCTTTGGTTCAGAGTTGATTAACGACGTCAACTCCCAGCTCAAACAAGGATCATCAATCTTTCCATCTCCATTCAGAATGTTGAGACAAAGATCAATCGTGGTTGTTCCTACTTTTGTCCAATACCTCTGGAAGAAAAACACATTCATCCCGTTAGAACCAAGAGCTTTGAGCAAGGCCATACTCTTCACAACTGATTTGACCTCCCTTGAAGTAAAAGGTCGAATGAGGTTTTTGTTCATATCTTCGAAAACCGTTTGGGGGATGGCATGAAGGATAGAAGAAACACTCTCAATCTACGAATTTGAAAAGCTAAACAAATTCTCGAAATATTGTGTGGCCACTTCGGCCATACCCTCCTCTGTGCCAGCCCTAGATCCTTCTTCATTATGAATTCTAAGGGTTTTGTTGGACTTGCTGCATTGTGATGCTCTATGGTGGAACCACTTAGTACTACAATCTCCCTATTTGATCTAGTCCTCTCGAGAACGTTGCTTTCAATAAATCTCTTCCCTCTCTAGAAAAATCTCGAGTTCTTGTTCAACTTGTATCATATGAGACCTTCAATTTGGAAGTGATCGATCAACAATTGCTTGAATTTCTTGTTCCTTCTTAGCAATAGCACCATGGAGTGATCCTTGGAGGAAATTTCTATTCCAAAGATCCAACTCTCTAAGACAATTTCTCCAAATTCTACAAAAGTCAACAACATCATCGTTTCAGTTTTCCAACCATATAGCTCGAACAATTTGTTTACAATCCTCAGAACAGGTCGATGACTCCTCAAACCTGTAACGTTTTTGCTGTTTGTCTCTCCTATAACCATGCTGCCCATATTCTCAATCAGCTAAACGGGTCTATGATCCGAAGCAGTTAAAATCAAGTGACACACAACTAGAGACCTCATATGACTCACCATATCAGAATTTACAAGGTATCTATCCAGTCTTTCCCAAATGGGATCCCCATTCCACCGTTGATCACACCATGTAAACCTATCTTCATAGAACTGTGTATCCTAAAGACCACACCTGTCAAGCACCTCACAAAAATCAGAAATCAGTTTTGGTTGTCTACGATTCCTACCTTGCTTCTCTGTATAAAAAAGAATCTCATTAAAGTCACCCCTCACTATCCAAGGCAACGGATATGCGACATGCAGGCGATGTAGTAATTTCCGAGATTCTTGCCATTTTCATCATTCGGGTGCCCATACAAGCCCATAAATCTCCAAGTAATTGATTCCTCCATAATGATGATATCAATATGGCCCATTGAATAAGATTGAACCTGAATATCCACTTCCCTACTCCAAAGAAGCATTAATCCACCACTTTTGCCGACACTTGGAATCTCGAGACAATTTTCAAAATTTGTTTCCCTCTTGACTCTATTGTTCGTCCTACGATCACATTTAGTTTCCACGAGGAACACTAATTGGGGCTTCTTTTGACACACCACGTGCCGTAGTGTCCGTAAGGTTCGGGGGTTCTCCAGCCCCCCGAACATTCCCGCATAAGGTTTTCATGGCTCCCGGCAGAGCTGTCCAGCAGCCTCCACCGATTGAATTTCAATTAGCTCATATAACTGACAAGCTCTCTTTTTTCCACTTTTAGATTCATCACTACTCTCAGAACTTTTAATCCCACAACTCTGCCTAGACACCTCACCAATAATTCCTTCTATAGCTGGCTCTCTAACCTGACGTTTCCAACGCTTCACAATATTTTTCAAACCTAGCTTCTGTATATGACCCATTAAATTAGTTTGAATCATCTCCTCGCTGGCGTTGGGTGCAAATTGTTGATCAACTTGGCTTTGGGAGGAATTAGTTACATCACTATATAATAGCCCAATAATTCCATTATCTTCCATAAATAAGTATTCAGCTTGGCGTTGGGAGTATTGGGATCGAATCCCAAGCAAAAGCGTATGAATGCCTTGCATCTCGTTAATCGATTTTAAAGGGAAAAAAAAACAGTGTTCTAAATAGAATATAGAATGATAAACATGTTAAAAGCAAGCTTGAGAAGAAGGGAAATAAGAAGGAAGAACCATTCTGGAAATAAGAAGGAAGATTTCCGAGCTCCTAGAACGATCCTCTCGCTTTTTCGACAAACACGATCTCGTACACGAATGTCTCCTCGAATAATATTGAACATGACCGCGATAATAACCTTGTTATTCTCTAGGATTCCAATGGAAGGATAGGTGGTATCCAACTATTGGAAGAGGTGAAGAGGAGAAAATTCTTTGGAGAGTGTAGAGAGGATTTCTTTGGTGGCTAGGATAAAAATTGCAAAATGAAATCTTATCCTAAAAGGACCATAAGAAGACTTTATATAGAGAAGTCTTTCCCAATTTACCCTTGTGCACAATTAATTAAATAACACTTATTTAATTAATTAGCACATTAATTAAATAACCTTTTTACATTAAATCCAAATTAATGTATCTATTTAATTATCATAAACATCATATGTCTATGTGCAACACCTCTCTATTAGTTAATTATTCTTTTTGAATCTAATTCATTTGAATTAATTATTTGAATCTCAATCAAATGTTTCTTTCCAACTTAATTTAAATTATAGATCACATCCATAATCAATTATATATTAATCATATTAATATACAATTTCCTCAAATTATTTGAACAATTCAAATAATTCCTCTTTAATATCCTTTAGTGAGCTAACGAGAGGACCTGGTGGACCAACAGATTAGAAACTCCAACAATATGAGAATAATTGGCTAAACTCATTAACTAAAGTAATCAATATTCTTTAACTATGGGTACACTTTACTAAAGACCCACAACTGCACTCTTCTCACTGCAGATTTTTTTTTGTGTCCACGGATATAGACCAATAACAACAAGTTAGTCCTTCACGAGTGTTCATTATGCCAACTGGGTCAAATTACCATTTTACCCTTGGGTTACCTCTGACTTCTTAAGTATCAGTGCTTCTCTAATGAACAATTTGTTAATGGTCCAACCAATAAACTAAAACCCCTTCTAGGGAAATGAGAGGGTAGGATCCTTTGTTCAAGTTTTGGAGATACCATTTAAGGGAACACTCATCTAATTACCCTGAAGTCGGGAAGAAGTGAATTCAATCTTGTATTATTATGTTCCTACCTCCCCACTCGGTCTTGTCCCCAAAATGGTAGGCATGTTGAGTCGAAAAACTGGCCACTCTCACCTATACAAATCAAAGGATAATCCCTCATGAATAGAAGTTCTTAATACACTCAGGATTAATACTAAGTTGACTAGGTGATCCAATTGAAATAGAAACCTAACTAGTTAACGGTGTTACATCTAGTAGTTACTATTTTGCGATCCGGTCTTATGCAAACTCATTGCATAGGATACCTTCACTCGCGTGTCACCTACAAAAATATGTTGGATCATTGCATTTGTATCAAATACAAAGTGGATAATATCAATAGTGTCACCAGGATAAGGTACCCAAGCTTATCCTTATACTATAGACCCTTCAGGCTGTTTCTTGAACATTAATCCCTATATGTCTCCACATACAGTTCAAGTCTCATAAGGCAGCCATGGATGTTAGTTTATTAGATTTAGGGTTATTAAGACAAAATAGAATAATACAACATAATCAATAACATTTATTGAATTAACATCGATAACTCTTTATTGATGACGATTAATTGATAACATTTAATATCTACGAGTTTTAGGCCATGAAAACCAATAAACTCCCTCTTGAACTAAAACAGTGGGAATACAATAAACTAGAGCATCCATATATCCATTACATATCTTCCACTTGCCCTAGATTATACAGTGTATATGTCTCGTAGACCTAGACTCTCTAGATGACCCTCGAACACTTTAGCTGAGAGAGCTTCGAGCTATAGGATGACCGTAGGTTGACCTTAATCTTGAGTGAGTTGTGAACTCCTGTCTATGAGGGCGTTCTTTGATTTGTATGGGTGAGAGTGGCTAGATCGCCGACTTAACAAGCCTACCATTTTGGGGATTTGTCTGATTGAGGAGCTGGGAACTTAGCTACAAAAGATGAAATTCACTCCTTTCCCGAAACAGGTGTAAGTTGATAAATTGCTCTCTTAAGGGCTGATTCCAAGTCTTGAACAGTGTAGTGCCACACTCTCTCTTGGCCCGAGAGAGGTTTAGTCATAGCAAGACTATGATCTATTGTTTTCATTAGAGGGATTAGTGGTACTTAAGAAGTAAGATGTAACTACAGGGGTCAAACGGTAATTTGGCCCAACTATACTTACGAGCAATTTGTGAAGGATCATCGTACTATTGATTGGTTATATCTAATAGACACAGAAATATATCTGTAGTGTGAAGAGTGCAGCTGTCGGTCTTTAGTGGAATGCCCGACAGTTAACAGATAGTGGATAATGTAATTAAAGAGTTTAATTAATTATTCACGTACTGTTGGAGCTTCAAGCTACAGGTCCATAAAGTTCCCTTGGTAGCTCAAAAGGATTTAGTTGAAAATCAATTTTTGAGTTAATTTGAATTGTTCAAATTAATAAGAGGGAATTTAATTATATATGATATAATTAAATTGATTCAATTATATATGATGTAATTGACATAATGTCTTTGATACATTATAGTTTAATTGGAGGAATAAATATTTGAATGTGATTCAAATATATTTTTTATGAATGAGATTTGTAGTTATTAAATTTAATATAAATATGATTTATATTAAATGCCATAACATAGAGAAAAAGAACTATAGTTTATATTGTATATGATGCAATATTAAAACTATAGGTTATAAATATAATATGATAAGTTGGTTATCATATTTATTTATATCATTAATTATTTGGATAATTAATCATTTTTCTCTCTAACCACCTCAGTGAGAGGTTAGTTGGTTTTTTTTTTTTAATGGAAAATGGAATAAATAATATGAGATTTTATTTTTTCCATAACAACAACATTACACGATTTGCAGAATATATATGATACCTCTTTTGTCTATACAATTGAAGATCTCTCTATATGATACTATGTTCTTCCTCAATCGTTTTCCTCCTCCAAACTCACAAACTCCCTCCTAACCAAAATAGTTAGAGCCCACCACTCCTGGGTTCTCACTCTGAGAATACTAAGGATACCAAGTGGTAGTGTCTTCCTTTTTTAGTTCGAGTTTTCTTGCTGTTTGAAGGGTTCGTGATTGTTCGAAGTATTCGTGACAGTTCAGGGGTAGTACAAGAAGAAGTGTTCTTTAAAGGTATAATTACTTGAACCCTTTTATTGTTCATAACCATGTTGTAATTTTAATTAAGATGCATAATCTGTATGTTTTACTGTAAACTTGAATTTTCAATAAATGGAATTTGGATGATCCACTTTCGCTCATGGATCCAGGTTGTAGTTCTGATTCCAAATTCCATTTCTGTATTGAAATCATTTACAGTTTTGGTGGGTTTTAATTTCTGCATTGCGTTTAATCATTAAATATACGTAGATGGTTTGTAGATGGATGTTTCGGGGTAGTAATCTCAGTTTTGGCTTTCTGTTTAAGTTATAAAATTTAATTTGTAAGGATCCCTGCGTTTTTGGGCATTAATTCTTGCAATAGAGTCTGTATTCGTTTTGGTTTTTGAGTCATTCGTGAAGCTTCAGATGTGAAGGTTGCAGTGTGTTTCGATGGAGAAGATGAAATGGTGGTTTTATGGTATAGCTAGAGCTAAACGATTGTTTAGATTTGGCTATGCGTTTATGTAGAATTTTCTGTATGATTGTGTAGAATCTCCTAAACGATAGCATAGCTAATGTTATGCGATTGCAAGTTGTTACACAATTGTGTTGCGTTGATTGCATGATCATGTAGGCACTTGAGAAGTAGACGATTTCATGGTATATGATACTCGACACAAGGCATGCATGCTAAACGATCGTGTAGACTATCATGCTCATTGCATAGTCATTAGCTACACAATCGCATAGTATACGATACTTGACGTACGCTACTCGATCGTGTAGACTATCATGCTTATCGCATAGTCTTTAGCTACACGATCGCATGGTATGCATTACTCGAAGCATGCTGAACAATCGCGTGGACTTTCATGCTCATCGCATAGTCCAAAGGTATGCGATCGTTTATACTCAACGCTCGTTGCTCGACGATCAGGAGATTTGCTACACGATCAAGCTGCAACGCTTCAAGGCGAGCGGTTCAAGACCCGGTTCACTTGTTCCAAACCGAAAGACTCAGCTTTTGTAATAGTTTAGCCTTTATTTTTTCAGTTTTTGAGATATACTCTTCCGGTCCATCAACTTTACTTAAATATGCATGTAATGTATGTTTATATATATGCCATAATATATGTCATATAGTTTTAAAACCCACCATAGGTTATGCATTTTTTTTTCATGCATCATTTTATATTATAAGAGTTATAATATATTAGTATGCATGATTTAGATTACATTAAACATGCTCATGCATCATATAATATAAAAGTTATAATATATGCATGCACTATAGCATATCCATGCATCATTTATATTATAAATGTTATAATACAAGATTGAATGTATGCATGGAATGTATGCTCTAGCTCAGTTCATTACTTGTTTATATAAAAGTTATATATTAGTAATGAATGAACATTGCATGAAGTGTGACATTACCTTGGGTTAATTTATAAGTGTTATAAATAACTTATGTATGTCTAGCTAGCAATGTTAGTTGGTTTTAATTGTTTCATTTCTTATAAGTGTTATAATTAATGAAATTAGAATTAAAATCAATAATAAAGAGTTGCATGCAAACCTTAGGCTTTAATCATTTTTTAAAAGTATTTTAAAATTTGATTGAGATAGACCTAAGATCACATTTCTAATAAGATTAGAAATCTAAGTTTAATCTTTTAAATTGGTTTAATAGGATTAAATTGATTCTCAATAAAAGATTAAATATGTAACAAATGTATCTATAAGGGACCTTTTGACTAAGACTGGTTTTGGCTAGGCTGGGTACTTAAGCCGATGGAAACGTCGCACCCCTACCTGGAAAGGTGAATTAGATAGATTTGTTACATGCATGCAAATTTGATGAAAGTCTGTTAAAGAGTTTAATAAGACTTGAATCAAAGTTATTTAATCATCAAAAGCAAGTTTTGTTTTTTAGCAAATTAAACAAATCACTTAGATAAAATTAGTAGCCAGATTTTCTAAGTTAATGAACCCTAGGTAGAACCTTCAGTGCAAGGTAAATGGGGTGATACTTCACTTTAACCTCAACATGTTTCTCCCTAAAAGTTCACACCGTGAGATCTATCTTCGGCCTTAAGGCACCATGGGTGTCCCTCTAAAGGATGGCAGTTCTGCATAACTCTTTATTTGATCTCAAGAAATGGATAGAGTTGCTTTAATCTATTGTCCTAATTGGCTTTTCCTTAAGGTTGGCTCATTAGGGCGGGCCTCTAGAACCTAAAATGAGGGGTTACACTTACACAGAATTATTAAGGATGTTAACAAATTCTGGATCGAACAATGATGACTATTAGATTCAGTTACAAGGAGTTGTTTCTGTCTAATGGTTGGGATTGTCTCATTTCAGTGAAGGGACACTTGATCACCCTACGGTGCTTTTGTCCTACCTCACTGAAGCATCATTGCAAAATAAATGTCACTCAGGTATACTTGACTATTTTGCTAAAACTTGATTTGTTTTCTAAAAGTGGTTTAATGCAAGTAGACTTAATTAAGTTTTTTCATTTTTCAGCTAAAGGAACTCTAAATATAGAGGACCTATGAGCGAAAGTGGATCGTCCAAACTCCATTGTGAAAGAACTTATACATTCACAGTCATACTAAACAGATTATGCATTAATCATAAATTACAGCAAGCTTCTTAAAATAAATACAATGATAAGGAGACAATACCTTTGAAGAACACTTCTTCAAGAATATCCCTAAAACAAACTCGAATGCAACGAGCAACTGAAACTCCCTCGAACAGCAATGAGTATAAACTCGATCCTCAAACAGATCCAGACATAACCACTAGATTACCTTGGTATTCTCGGTGTGAGAATCCAGGAGTGGTGGACTATGGCTTATTTTGGATTGAGGGAAGAGTTAGAGTAAAGGAGGAGAACGATCGAGTAAACTATAACACTATCGTGTAGAAGATGAGGTCTATCACATAGACTCGATACTCGCCGTTTAGGTTCTCTAAAGCTATCGTGTAGTAGAACTCTTTTTACTCGATTGCCAATTATTTCTCGTGGTTTGTAGAATAGTTAGAAAAACAATTTTTCATCTTTTATTCCACTCATTTTCCATAAAATCGTATAACCACCCACTAAGGGTGGTTATTGGAGAAAAAGAAATTTAATTATCATATAATTAATAAATTATAAATAAATATAATAACTAACTTATCATATTATATTTATAACCTATAATTTCAATATTGCATCATATACAATATATAAACCATAGTTCTTTTTCTCTTTTATGGCATTTAATATAAATCATATTTATATTAAATTTAATAACTATGAATCATATTCATAGAATTTATATTTGAATTATATTCAAATCCTAGTTCCTCCAATCAAACAATAATTTATCAAATATATTATATCAATTATATCATATATAATTGAATTAATTTAATTATATCATATATAATCAAATTCCCGCTTGTTAATTTGAATATTTCAAACCAACCAGAAAATTGATTCTCAACTTAAATCCATTGAGCTATCAAAGGGACCTTATGGACCTGTAGCTTGAAGCTCCAACGGTACGTGAATAACTGACTAAACTCTTTAGTCACATTATCCACCATCCGTTAACTACCAGGAACTCTAATAAAGATCGACAGTTGCACTCTTCGCATTACAGATGTATTTTTATGCCTATTGAATATAACCAATCAACAAGACGATGACCCTTCACAAATTGCTTGTAAGTACAGTTGGGCAAAAAATTACCATTTTCCCTTGTAGTTACATCGAACTCCTTAAGTACCACTGATTCCTTTAATGAACAATAGATCATAGTCCTATTATGACTAAACATCTCTCAGGCTAAGAGAGGGCGTGGCGCCACATTGTTCAAGCCCCGAAATCAACCGGTAAGGGAGCAATTTATCTACTTACCCTTGCTTTGGCAGGAGTTCACAACTCACTCAGGATTAAGGTCATGTTACTTATGGTTATCCTATTGAAATGAAAGTCTCAATTATGAACGACATTATATAACGAGACTAAACATTTCGTGGTCCGGTCTTATACAAACTCTTTTGAATAGAATATCGTCGCTCGCATATCTAATACACGAATGATCAGGATCAGATCATTTGTAGCACTTTACAACATTTGTAACACCTACAAAGCGGGCCACACTCGTAGTGTCACCAGGATAAGGTATCCCTCCTTATCCATGTACTACAAACCATTTAGGTTATCATTTAAAACACGATCCACTTGTATGTCTCCACATACATGTTGAAGTTACAACAATAACCATGGATCTTAGTTTATCGGTTTCTGGTTAATGCAACTAAAATATCTCATATTTCATAGACTGAAGTGAATAAAATATCTCATATTATAAAACACAGAACTATTTGTTCATAAAAGTGTTTACAAACTACAGGACCCTACGAGGTTTAGGGAATCAACCCCAACAATTTTCCACTTGTCCTAAAGCTAATGGGGTGTACAAGAAAATCAAATTACAAGTACACAAAACAATAAACTAGGGCACGAACGCCCAGTACAAAATCTCCCATTTACCCTAGTCCAGCCTTGGTCTGTCCCATAGACCCATACTCTATAGGTGACCCTTAAACACTGTAGCCAGGAGGGCCTTTGTAAATAGATCAGCAACGTTGTGTTCTGAAGCTATCTTCGTGACTATCACATCCTCTTGATGCACAATCTCTCGGATGAGATGGTATTTTCACTCAATGTGCTTTCCGCGCATATGACTCCGAGGCTTATGGGAATTCGCTACAACACCACTATTATCACAATAAAAGGTGATCGACCTAGACATGTCTTGAACAACTTCCAAATCAATTAGAAACTTCTTGAGCCAAACGACCTATTTAGCAGCTTGATAAGCTGCTACATACTTGACCGCAATGATGGAGTCTGCGATGCACCCCTGCTTGGTGCTTGATGTATTGTAAATGGTGATGCGATATGTATGAGTTGCGGTGATGTGTTATGCGTTGCACATGCAAGTTTTCCTAATAAGACCCAAGTATAAGCCGTACTTGGTTTCTTAGTAAGTCCAGGGTTGAACACAGGGACTACTGAGTAAATATGCGAAAGTCAATTTGATTCTCTTGCGGTGGCGAAAACAAATAAGTTGGATGGTATTTTGTTTAAGAAAATTTCCTATGCAACAGAGTTCAAATAAAGAGTTGATGAAATCGAGAGTTACAATGAGTATGCGGTGAATGGGTTGAGAAGGGGTTTAGCTAACACTTCCTAAGATTGCGTACAAGTTATGCGATCATGTTACACACAAACAACAATATGTCATCTCTCAATGCAAATGCCATAATTCCTATTTCTAGGACGCATGCGATGTATACAAAAATGTCGATAGGACTTATGTCTAAGCCTCTATTCTTGTCTATGCGATGATGAATGATGCACACATACACAAAATGACCGCATACTATCATATCCTATTTCTAGGGTGCATGCGATGCGTTAATAGCAATAGAACTTATGTCTAAGTTTCTATCTCTTGCTTATGCGGTTCTAATTTGACTCTCTCAAGCCTAGATTCTAATCTGACTCTCTCAAGTCTAGATTCTATCTTTAGACTACTCTCTCAAGTATCTCTAAAGGGTGAATGACGCATACATAAGATAAGATGATCGCATAAAATGTAAATCTTAAGTCATGCTAGCTAAATACTTCTCAACTCATTCAGAAATTTAGCTGCTCATGTAGAATATGGAGAGATAAAACATAGATTGAAATGAGATTTCCATTTTCTATAAATAAAGTACTGAATACAAAATAACAAATGGAATTTTTCCAATGCGACGGAGTTAAACGCAGAGTTGATAAAAGCGTAGAGTTACAATGAGTATGCGACGAAGGGGTTTAGCTAACATTTCATAAGATTGTGCACAAGTTATGCGATCATGCTACACATAAATAACAACACGTCATCTCTCAATGCAGAATGCCATAACTCCTATTTCTAGGATGCATGCGATGAGTATACGATAAAGTCGATAGGACTTATGTCTAAGCCTCTATTCTTGTCTATGCGATGATGAGTAATGCACACATAAAACAAGGTGACCACATACAATCATACCTATTTCTAGGGTACATGTGATGTGTAGATAGCAATAGAACTTATATCTAAGTTTCTATTTCTTGCTTATGCAGTTCTAATCTGACTCTCTCAAGCCTAGATTCTAATCTGACTCTCTCAAGTCTAGATTCTATCTTTAGACTACTCTCTCAAGTTTCTCTAAAGGGTGAATGCCTCATACATAAGACAAGATAATCGCATAAAGTGTAAATCTTAGGTCATGCTCGCTAAGTACTTCTCAATCCATTCGAAAATTTAGCTACTCATGCGAAGTAAGGAGAGATTGAACATAAGTTGAAATGATATTTCCATTTTCTATAAATAAAATGTAGAATACAGAATAGCAATGGAATGTAGAGATGAAAAGCCCGGTAGCAATGTCTTGCTTTCTGTGGCCTTTTACACTGTCTTTTTCACTCCAACTCTGTCCAGATTAATATTCTTGCTTTCGTAAGTGTTGGCCCTCTCTCCCTTTGTAGCGCTTCCTGGCGATCTCTCGAGCTGTCCGGGAATGATCTCTCAGCTTCTTCTCCTCTTAGCTCGTCTCCGTCTTCTAAGTATAAGTATGAATATAAACAGACTAATAACTTTCTAACTTATTCCCTATTCTATATATGGCGATCTGGCGATCTAACTTGTTAACCACTTTTACAATGGTGGCCTCCGGTATTTATAGAGCTCAAGGTGAAGTAACTTTTCTCTCTAATGATTGCAATGATAGGCGGTTATTAAATCTTCTGCTCTGATGCATCGATTAATGGTCATCGAAAGTTGAGTGTACTTGCTACAGTGTGGCTTTAACAGCTTGTCAACTAAATTCAGATTCGACTGTCATCAGCTTTCCGTCCCATCATGAATTATTATGATGTCACCTTGATGCGCAATCTTTATGCGGCCACCTTCTTGAGCAACTTCTCACGATCGCATACGATCGCATGACTTTGCGATCGCAATCTTTCAATGTCCGCGGACGCCTAATTCCTTAGATCACAATTTTACTTGCGCCAACGCATTTTTCCTGTGCTAAATAAGTAAATTAACTGCTTTTATGTGATGAGCGCATGCAATCGCAATTTTCTCTGTTGAACACTTTTGGACATGATATTGTTTATTTTTACCATCGCATCCCCTCATTGTTTTACTTATTTGTGCTGTAATAACGTGCATTTCTACCCGTTTTCACACCCCCAAATTTAAAACAATGTTTGTCCTCAAGCATAAACTAAAGATTTTCTTTAAAGAGACAACCGCCTTTTCCCTATCTAGATTTCTCGAGGTGCCTTATTCAAATTTTATGAACCCAAAATCTTCTTATGATATAATTGATATAATATATTATATATATTAGCTTACAATGGAGCTATCATAATTTGGTTGTACCCGGCATAACCATCCAGAAAGCAATAAAAATCATTTCCAACTAGACAGTTTAGCATTTGATCAATGAACGACAAACGGTCTAGCTTTCATATTTTCAAAGTAATGTTGGCGAGCGTCCAACAATTGCTCGCACATACTTCCTTAGAATTCTCATCAACGCATTCTTCTGGTCTTCGTTGAGCGCAGAGGAAATGATAACTGGCAGCTTCTCATTCTACCTAAAAAATGCATACTTTAAATGGGTTGGTAGGGTCTTTAATTCAAGTGTTGGTGGTTCTATTAGGGAAAGTTGCGTTGTTTTTCTTTCTTCTTTTTCTGTTGGCTCTTCTTCTTGATTTGCGATCATTTCTTCTTCCTTGCTTGTTTTTGTTATGATCGCATTACAGGCAGCAACGGATGCGCTAGCATCCTCTTCTTCATTCTCTTCATCAAAATTTTCTTCTTCAATCGTATTCTGGTCATCACCTGAGTCATGTAGGTCTTCTTCATCCGGAAACTTCATGGCACAAATAATGTTAAATTTAAGCTTCTGTCCATTGATACTAAAAGTGAATTCCCCGTTGTATACATCAATCTGAGCACGACCTATTGATAAGAATGGTCGCCCCAGAATGATAGGCACATCTTTGTCAGCCTCGTAGTCTAAAATAATGAAGTCTGCTGGTAGGATAAATTTGTCAATGGTTATCAACACGTCCTTCACCTTTCCCTCTGGATGAACCAGAGATCTATCGATCAGTTGGAGAGTCACCTTTATCGGCACAAGTTGCCCCATGTTCAGCTGTCTAAAGATTGACAGGGGCATCAAATTTATGCTGGCTCCCAGGTCACACAAAGCTTGCCCGATGTACAGTCCTCCTATGGAGCAAGGAATAGTAAAGCTCCCAAGATCGCTCATCTTTGGTGGAATGATTGATTTTGAACTTTGTGTTAGCGCCACCGTGGAAAACTTACTAGCTCCACTCTTCTTAGTTACCATATCCCTCATAAACTTGGCGTAGGCAGGCATTTCCTCAATCGCTTCACTGAAAGAAATGTTAATATGTAATTGCTTTAACATAGATAAGAAGCGTTGGTACTGTACCTCTTCGTTCTTTTTCTTCCTTAGTCTCTACGGGAAAGGAGATAACTGCACTTTCACGGTTCCCATCTCAGTTGGCTTTGTGGTCGACGCAACCTCTAGTTCTACTGCTTCTTTTTCTCTTTCTTCTTCTTGCGTCACTGCAATTTCAGATTCTTCTACAATGGGAGCTGTCCGACTCAGCTTCTTCTTTTCTCCCTCCACAGTCTTCCCACTTCGCAATGTCACAACCTGATATTGCTCTTTACCTGATTCTCTCAGGTTGCATGGGAGTTCTGTTGAACTCGGCAGATCCCCTTGCGGTCTACTCTTCAGCTCCCTCGCAATTTGGCCCATATGTAATTCTAGATTTTTCATTTTTCTCTATGTATTGCTTCAATAGGCTTTCCAAGGAAGATGATTGCTATGGTTGTGAGCTACTTGCTTGATTGCTCGTTTGACCGTTGTTGCATGGGAAGAATCCTGGTGGCCCTTCCTTCTACACCACAGGTTGGGAATTTTGTTGCTGATTCTTCCAAGCAAAACTGGGGTGGTTTCTCCACCCGGGATTGTAGGTATTTGAAAAGGGATTATTTTCCACAAAGTAAATGGATTGTGGATTTTGCGGGCAATCTTCCATCGCGTGTCCGTCACTGCAAGTCGCACACCTTGCGGTGTTTTGACTGATTGCGTTGATTTGGCCATTTTGCGGTGTTGGGCTGCTGATCGCAATTCCCTGGATTAAGTTCATCATTGCGGTCATCTAATTTTGTAGTGAAGCAATAGCACCATTACTTGCATCATTGTCTTTGAGTCTCAATCTCTGGTTACTCTCTCTCCAATCTTTATGGTTCTTAGAGATGCGATCCAAGATATTCTTCGCCTCGTCATACGTTTTATCAAGAAGACCATTAGTAGCTACCGTATTGGTAGTAGTTTACGAAGCGAGATTCAAACCATGATAAAAAATTTCCATTTGAAGGTAGTCTGGTAAACCATTGTGTGAACGATCCCTGACCAACCTTTTAAACCTCGCTCAGGTATCATTGAGTGATTCGTCCATGTCTTGTTCAAAATTTGAAATGAGTTTCCTTCGTCTGGCATTCTCAGTAGGTGGAAAGTATTTCTTCATAAACTTCTCCATGACCTGGTCCCAAGAAGTGATCTCTCCCGATTCGAGAGAATATGCTCATTTCCTAGCCTGATCATAGAGAGAAAATGGGAACAAAGTTAGTCGAACTTCTTCGGCAGAGATGTTCGGAAACACAAAAGTATTGCAGATTTCATTAAAGCTTCGAAGGTGGGCGTACGGGTCTTCGCCACGCCTTCCTCTGAATTGTCCTGCAATCTGGATCATTTGCAGCATCACCGACTTCATTTCGAATCGGCTTTCGTCGAGGGAAGGCCTCATGATTCTTGGAGAGAAATCATAGAGGTTTGGCGATGCATAGTCCCTAATGGATCTATTGCGATCGTTTGCTAGCAGGATTGGATTCGCTATGACATTGTTTTCGTTTGGTGCTCCATTTCCAGGCTGCTCCGCCATCTCTTCTTTATCTGATTTTGGATGCTGTTGGTGGTCTCTCAATCTTCTTCTAAACTTCTCTCAATTCTGGGTCGTAATTCACCAAAGATTGAGAGTCTGCAAAGAAATAAAAAAAAATACCGTTAGCACACTATTTTGCCAAAGTCCCCAGCAACGGCGCCAAAAACTTGATGCTTATTTTTATGTATGGATGATATGCGATGGTGAAATTGCGTTGTGCACTCAAGTTTCCTCAGCAGAATCCAAGTGTAAATTCCACTGAGTTTCCTAGTAAGTCCAGGGTCAAATAAATAAATAAATTGTTGGGATTGTTGTTTGCGTTAATGAAAAATAAACAAATGCGGCAGAGTTTGAAAAGGATTGATTAAACGAGAAATGCGATGAGTATGCGGTGAACAGGTTGAGAAAAGTTTTTGCTAGCACTTCTTAGGATGCGTTCATGCTATGCGATCATGCAGCATGCATACAACAGTAAACCACCTCTCAGTGTGAATGCCACTGTTTCTAAGGCTAGAACGCATGCGATATATGCGCTAAGTCTATAGGACCTACACATAAGCCTCTATTCTTATTTATGCGATGACAAAATGACACACACACAAATAAGGCGACCACATAATATCATTCCCATCTCTAGGATGCATGCGATGCAGGTTGACAAACAAAGCTTATCTCTAAGTCCCTATCTCTTGTTCATGCAGCTCTAATCTTGCTCTCTCGAGTTCAGATTCTAACCTAGCTCTCTCAAGTCATTAGGTTCTTTCTTTAGACTCTCTCGAGTAGCTCTAAAGGGTATTTTGCACAGCATAAGATAAGATAATCGCAAACAAAGAACTTCCTAGGTCATGTTAGCTTAGTTCTTCTCAACCCATTCGATTAGTTTAGCTACTCATGCGTACTAGGAGAGTGAACAGATGTAGAAGTAGAACTTCCATTGTATAAATATAAACATGAAGTACAAAATAACAATACAAGTATAGAATAAAGGGTCTAGTAGCAATCTCTTGTTGCCCAGGCTTTTACACTGATTTTCTACTCGTGTTCAAAAGATAATCTTGCTCTTGCGAGAATCGGCCTGCTCTCTCCGTCTACACCTCAAAGTTCTCTCTCGAGTTGCCCTGAGCGATCTCCGACATCACCACTATTCTCATGCTCTGCCTTAAAAGAAAAAGGAAAACTATGGACAAAGGCGTGCGATCCGAACGTATGAATTTTCCGAACTCTTTTTCTGAAGGTTGCACTTGGTATTTATAGAGTATCTAGGGTGAACGGAGGCTTCTCTCTCATGATTGTACAGATGGTATAGCTTTAATTCCTGACTGATTGCCGAATATTTGGCACTGAAAAGTTGAATGTACTTGTGATTATTATCGGCTGTCAACTTAATTCGAATTCGACTTTCATCAGCTTTCTGTCTCATCGCGATTAATTAGCCTTTCACTCATGCGCCCACCATGTTGCGCTGACCAAGTTGCGACAATCCTTCTCGAGCAAATGTTTGCGAGCACAATTATCGCAAAGCCTTGCGGTGAAGTTGCGCTCGACCGATGATTTCCTATGATCGCAATTTCCGTCTTGCGTTCACACATAATCTGCATAAAAATACAAAAATCAACTATTCCTATGCGTTGAACACATGCGACTGCAATATTATGAAATTGATGCTTAATGGACACAATTTAACATGTTTTATCAATGCAATCCAACATTGTTTAAGAACATAGCACTATGATAACGTGCATTTCTGCCTTTTATCACAACACTCCAATTTCTCCAGGGACATCTTCTATTCTATCTTTACGTTGCTTTCTTAGTTTAGTTTATTTTTATTGTTATTTTGGATATGCGGCTACTTCCTTGGTTGTGGCATATTTGCACCTTGTAGGTGCAATAATAACTCTACTTGGTGCACAGCTACAACGGAAGAATCCTCCACATTCTTCAATGCATGGCTTCGATCGCATGAATCCAATGCTTTGTCGCATGTGTTATTCTACTTAAGGTTCTTTTCTTATTATCTTTTATGCATTATTCTTTTGAAATTCTCCTTGTCCGATTGCGGTCCTTTGCGATGCATCTATGATGGTACAAATAATTCACCGCATCCGCTAACTAAGCATCGCAAGGCTCTCCTTACTTTTAATAGCTTCTTCAAATTGTGAAAGTCTATAATTTTATTGTGTGCAAATCCCTGCTCAAACATTTGTTATCACATTCTTGTTGAGTTTGTTTTTAGCTTGCAGTGAGAACGCTGCCAACCTTTAAGTTTGGGGGTGGCAGCCATCTCGGAGAATTGCGTTCATTACATTGCGGTCATTCCTATCTTTAAAACAATAATAATAAAATAAAAAATAAAAAATAAAAAACCAAAAAAAAAATTAGAATAATAACTCCACTGTCAACGCAATGGGGAAACCCATGTTGATAAGAGTTAAGTTATGAAAGGCACTTACCCATAGTTGGATGTCCGCATGACACCCGTGGGGGCAAGCCAAAACGAAGTTAAGGAGCCAGGGTCAACACATAAGCTCAACTCCTCTGTCGGGCGCAAGCCAAATTAAGCAAGACATGAGTTGAGTTGAATATGGAATGCAACCGAAGTTGGATGCCTGCATGACACACGTGGGGGTAAGCCAAAACGAAGAGCGTAACCAGGTTCAATGCCGCATTCGAATAAGTAATCACATAATCTTGAATTATTTTGAACGAATGCATTTTCAAGAGCTGAACGCAAAGTTGCGGAGAATGAATAAAAAGTTTTTGAGCAAAGGCTTGCTGAATTTAACTTAGAAAAGATCTTTCTAAAGAAGCAGTTGAAGTGGAGGAAAGCATTGCGCCCATGGTTAGAGGGAGTAAAATTCTGAGAGGCTGGTCATCACAAAGGAACGCCAGAAGGTGAGAAGAATTTCTTGAGTATGATGCATGCTTGAGGAAAAGCATGATTCTATGTTTAGGGGTGTGATAACTGGCAGAAATGCCAGTTATTATAAGCCTTTTATTTAGAATTATGAGGGCTAACAAGTAGAAAACGCGGTGATAATACTTAGAATTTAAGTTTTGCGTTGATTAGCACCTAAATTCTCATTGACCCAATATTATGCGTTATTCCGTGCCAAAGTGTCTATTTTTGTAGCTATCGCAGGAATCAAATGCATGCGTTGGAAATAAGCAATCGCAATCAAACGCATGCGCTGAAGCCAGGCGACCGCAAAGACAAATGCATGCGCTGAAAACTGAGCTATTGCATAGACGAATGCATGCAGTGATCGCATGCGTCCATCACATGGAAGTTGCGGTGATCGAATGCGTCCATCGCATGGAAGTTACGGTGATCAAGCAAATGCGGTAATCACTTGGAGATTGCGGCCACGAAGTGATAACCATAATAGAAGGGCAATCGCAAGATGGGTAGAATGTGTTGATACTTCAGTTGGATCAAGCTCGGACGCATACCTTGGGAGTATCAACAAGATAAGATGATGTGACATTGCCCATACCGCGACAAAGGCAACAGTGAGATATAACGCAATCATGATAGCTGTAGGCGTTTAAACTCTATAAATAGCCCCTTGGACCTTCATTTCAAGACATCCAAACTTCTGCCTTAAGGCAGAGGTTTACGATCACAGATGAGAGCTTGAGCAAGATTTTCAGTGAGAATTCTTCACCTCCACAACCCAGACCGAGTGATGACCGAAGCTTTCACTGGAGATAGAGCTCGAGAGAGACATCTCCACCATTCATCCATGGCACCACCGGCAGCCTTGACGCAGAGTCCTTCATTTCTCTTCTAACCTCTGTATTGTATTACATTTTAGCTTAAGATATTAAGACATTTTGTAATTAATGCATATCTTGATTCCTTCAATGTCGTCTTCTTCATCATCTTTATCTTTATCATCGTTTAACTTCATTGTTTATTTATCAAAGGTGATCACATACTTAATCGTGTAGCCTAGAGATAGGATGCATGTAGCAACTCATCGAGAGGTGTGCATTGTGCGAGTATAGTGAGTTAATCCTCTTTGCTTGGTGAAAGGCTGTAGCAATGCTTGTCAATGGGTTGTTGCAATGTTTGTCTACAAGTTAAATAGTCGCGTTTAACTGCTTGAGAAGGTAAGAGATGAAACACACTAAAGCAAAGTATGCATTGTTCCTAGAGATAGGCACGGTCTTATGCTCGACACACCCATGCACTATAGAGATATAGTCATGCGGTTGACCACCGAGAGGTGTGCGATGCGTTAGTGTGACGAGCTGGGAGTACTCAAGCGATTTAAGATAATAAACATTACTATGCATTAACGGTTGTTGTGTATCTACCTATTCTCATCGCAAGTCTTCTATTGCTCAATTTATTTAGTTAGGAGTAGGAGTAGTGTGTAAATCCATTAAACTTCTTCTTTTTATTTTTATTCATCACCTCAAACGCATTGCTTCACAAGCATTATTGAGTGACAAGTCCCTGTGTTCAACCTCGGATTACCCGAGAAACTTGCGTTTTCGTTATACTTGGCGAGAAGGCAAGAAAACTTATGATAGGAATGCATGGTCATTGCATACTAGATTAACGCATTTTCATTCCAACGCATGACCTCCGACGCATGGGCATAAACGCATAACTTAAGCTTGTACAATGCATGATTGTGCACAACCCCATCCTAATTTTCCTTCAACAGGGAGAGAAACAACACAGTAGCTTTGAATGTATCAAAGGAAAGTTGAGTTCTAGCCCTGTTCTTAAGCTACCAGACTTCTCTTTACCATTTGAAGTAGCCGTGGATGCCTGTGGAGTGGGCATTGGAGGTGTATTATCACAACAAAGGCACCCTATTGAGTTCTTTAGTGAAAAACTCAGTAACTCAAGGCAGAACTGAAGTACTTATGAACAAGAATTGTATGCCCTTGTTAGAGCTTTGAAACAATGGGAGCACTGTCTTCTTTCTAAAGATTTTCTCTTGTTGACGGATCACTTTTCGTTGAAGTACCTATAATCTCAAAAGAATATCAATCGTATGCACCCACGGTGGATTTCCTTCATTCAAAGGTTTGACTTTGTGATCAAACACCAATCAGGCAAGGAGAATAAAGTAGTTGATGCTCTAAGTCGAAAGAATTCTCTCCTTACTATCTTAGCCACCGAAGTAACTGTTTTCTCTCATCTCCCATACTTATATAAAGAAGATGTTGATTTTCCTGAGATATGGTATAATTGCACCCACTTTATAAAGACTAATGATTTTCATATAGTGGATGGTTTCTTATTCAAGGGAGAGCAATTGTGTATTCCACACACTTTCTTTCGAGAAGCTCTTCTCAAAGAAGCACACTCGGGAGGATTGACTGGACATTTTGGTCAAAATAAAACTTCTGAACTAGTGACTGCTCGTTTTTATTGGCCACAAATTCGGAAGGACACAAATAACTTTGTTAAGAGATGTTCTGTTTGTTAAAAAGCAAAAGGCACAGGCACTAATGCAGATCTATATTCACCATTACCTATTCCCACAACCATTTGGGAAGACTTATCAGCTGACTTTGTACTTGGTCTTCCAAAAACCTAATGGGGGTATGATGCAGTAATGATGATAGTGGACCGTTTCAGTAAAATGACTCACTTTCTTGCTTGCAAAAAGGCAAATGATGCAATTTATATAGCCAATCTTTTCTTTAAAGAGATTCTTCGACTTCATGGAGTGCCCAAGTCCATTGTATTTGATAGGGATGTCAAATTCCTTAGCCATTTTTGGCGTACACTATGGAAGAAATTTGATACAACATTGAAATTTAGCACTACCTCACACCCTCAAACTGATGGATAGATAGAAGTTACCAACAGAACATTGGGAAATCTTATACGTTGTCTAAGTAACTCAAAACTGAAACAATGGGATTTGTCCCTTGCTCAAGCAGAGTTTGCCTTTAATAATATGAAGAATAGATCAATAGGAAGATGCCCTTTTAAAGTTGTATACAGCAGAATTCCAAGACTAACTTTTGACTTTGCTAACTTGCCTTCTGTAGTGGATGTTAGCATTGAGGCTGAAAGTATGGCTGAAAGAATTCAAAAGCTTCATCAAGAAGTCCATGATCATTTGGAGAAAACTATCTTGTCTTATAAAGAAGCTAGAGACAAGTCTAGAAGAGAAGTTAATTTTGAGGTAGGAGACCTAGTAATGATCCACCTACGCAAAGCTCAATTTCCTACTGGTACGTACAACAAATTGAAAGATAGACAACTTGGACCATTTCAAGTATTAGAGAAATATGGCACCAATGCATACCGCATTGAATTACCAACAGATTTGCACATTAATCCAGTATTCAACGTGGCTGACTTGAAGCCTTATTTTGCTCCGAACAGCTTCTATTTAGCAGCCTAATTGCCTCGCGGACAGTCCAATCTTGAGGGGGTGGATTTGATGTAACTAGAAGGCTTACTTCTTTAATTAGCTATAGTTAGTTTGTTAGTTTTGACTTTAACTATAGTTAGTTTGTTAGGATTTGATGTAACTAGAAGATTTACTTATTTAATTAGCTATAGTTAGTTTGTTAGTTTTGAACAAACTTGTAATCTTTCTCTATAAATAAAGCCTATTCCCTCATTTTGAGGAGAGATTCATTGATTCAAAATATTAGATTTTTGGTTTCACACCATGCAAACTTTGTTCCTGAGGTCGAACCTCGATAGAACCTTTTAGAGGAAGAGATAACATTTGCCTCACCTCCCTTTTTCTCCTTACTTTTCAGCAAGGATTGGTAAGTCTACAACTCGTTGAGGAGAGTGGTAAGGGAGTAATCCACTTTGTTAAGAATCGTATTGCTAACAAAGTGGATGAAGCTCTCCGGTAATGAATGCAGGATAATACTAACCTGATTGCCCTCATCGAGTTTAGACCCATTCATCTCCATCATGTTAAAGTGGACCATCGTATTCAGCACGTGTTCATGAACAGATGTGCCTTCCTCCATTTTGGCACTAAAGATGTGTTTTAGAGCCTCATGCTTAAGCTGTCTAGACGGTTTTTCGAACATTCCCTGCAGGGACTCCATGATCTCATGTGCTGAGACCATGGACTCGTGTTTCTTGGCCAACACGTCACTAAGACTGACCAGGATATAGACTCGGGCCTTCTCGTTTGCTCGTGTCCAATGCTCGTGCGCCGCCTGAACATTTTGGGTAGTGTCTTGAGGTGGAATAGGAGGACATTCCTCCATAAGAACAAACTTCAGATCCTCGATGATGAGTATCGTCATGAGCATATGTTTCCAACTTAAATAGTTTTGGCCATTCAGTTTTTCGGCGCTAAGTAAATTGATAGTGGTTGTAGCCATTAAAAACCTTGCTGAAAAAACGAATAACCTTTTATAAGACTTTGCAAAAACCACATTTTTTTTAACCAAATAATTTTAACAAATCAGATTCCAAGTACCTTAAGTAAAAAGACTTCTATTTTGCAATGATACCCCAGCAAGGTAGGACAAACGTCACCGGTGAGGTGATCAGATGTCCCTTCACTGGGATGAGACATTCTCAACCATTAGGCAAAACTAACTCTTGGAACTAAATCTAATAGCCATGATTGTTTGGTCTAGAACAGTTAACCCTTAACAATCCCACGTAAGTGTAACCCCTCGTTTTGGGCCCCAAAGTCCCACTCTAATGCGCCCACCGTAGGGAAAAAGCAGATTAGGACAAGAGACTAAGTAACCTTATCCTCTTACAGGAGATCAAATAAAGAAATGTGCAAAAAAAAACCATCCTATAGGGGGACACACCCAGGGTACCACGAGGCGATGCGCAGAAACTTTATTCAATCTAACAAGAGAGACTGTGGGATATGTTGTCACTCTTCCCACTCCCACTTACTATGAACATTCTCTCCATCTACCTTGATATAGATCTACCCAAACACCATCCTTTAGGGGAACACTCACAGGGTGTCACGAGGCCAAGGATAGATTTCACGGTGTGGACTATGAGGGAGAAACGCGAGAGGTGAAAATGAAGCATCAAATGCCCCAAGTACCTCCCACTGAATGTTCTACCCAGGGGTTTATTAACCTAGACTATCCGGCTATTGATAATGATCTAAGTCATTTATTAAGTTTGCTCAAAAACAACTTTTGTCTTTGAAATTAGAAAAAAATCCAATTAGTCACATTAAACTCTTTAATGGACTTGCCTTAACTTGCATGCATGTACCAAATCTATCTAAATCACCTTTCCAGGTAGGTTCCTAAGTAGGGGTGTTCCGTTGCCGTTACCTTAATACCCCAGCTTAGACAGAACCCGCCTTAGACAAAAGGTCTATTATAGATAGGTTTTGCTATATATTAATCTTTTACTAATTATTTTAGTTCTAATTTCATTTTATAACCATTTATAAAATAAACAACTAAAATACACATGCCACATAACGAAGTATTTATAACGTTTATAAATATTACGTTAAATAAATAAAGCATACATAAATATAACCCTTATATTATATGATGCATGTGCATGCACTTATGTAAATTAAATCATGCTTCACTAAATCATAACACTTATAATAAAGAGAATATGCATGACCTAGGGTGGGATTTATCCATATGTGCATACCATATGACAAAAAAAAAAAAAAAAAAACCATACATCACATGTATAAAACCATGGATTAATAGACTGGGATGAACCAAAACAAAACCGGAATACAATCTATTTACATAATTCAGCTGAGCAAACCGGTTCACAAGCGAACTAAGTCTTGAACCACTGGGTGAAGCTCCCATCGTTTAGTAAACGCCTTCAGGTAAATGATCGTGTAGCGCTCACTAGACGATAGCATAAAAGCTAAACGATCGCATAGACAACAATGAGGCCGTGAAGCCCGATCGTCTAGACGATCGCTTAGCATGCGAAAGGTAAACGATTTACCATGCAATTACTCCACGATCGTATAGTCAATAACTAAGCGATGAGGCTTGCTGAGCTATACGATCGTCTAGTGTGCGCGTGCGTTGAATGACAGCTGAGCATCCGATACTCAATGATCGTCTACCTCACTGTCTACACGACATGACCAACACTTGATCGTCTTCTTCAACGAAGAACAACAACCCTTGCTCTGAACTTCATCACGAATGACTCAAGACTCAAACTAACTTTGAATTTATAGACTCAAAAGCAATTAATTGTGCCTAAAAAATGCAAGGGCCTTTACAATTAACTAGAGAATTCAACAAACCAAGGTTACATCCCAAAAATTTCTATTAATCCACACATCCACAAACGAATTAACAATTAAAACAGAGAGTAGACATGTTGCACCCACCGTGAATGTAAATGCAATTCTTTTCCAGCAATGAATTGGAATATTAGAAACCGAGTGCTTTGATACCAATTGAAGGAACCCTTATTCAAGAGTACCTATGAGTGGAAGCGAATCTTTCCAATTCATTGTGACAGAATTACCACATATACATTCAAACATACTAATATACATTCATAATGCTAAAGAGATCAAGAGAACATACCAGTTGAAGATTTCTTTTTCACAACGAGTCTAAAACCCAACCATCTATCTTAAACAACCACCACTTGAACAGAAGGAAACAGAGATGACACCACCACTCAGAACCCTCAGTATTCTTAGAGTGAGAATCCAAAGTGTGGGCTTTGTTCGGATTTGGTAGAGGGGAGGAGGAAGAGAGACCGTACACAACGATCAAGTAAGTGGGAGATGAGCCCATCTATTGCATAGACTAGATGCTTGATCATTTAGGTGAAGTATACGATCGTGTAGGAAGAAGTCAGCGATTGTCTAAACAATCGTGTAGGATAAGGGTAAGCGATTATCTAAACGATCTTGTAGGAAAAGGGTAAGCGATCGTTTAAACGGTCGTGTAGGAAAAACTAAGCGATCGTCTATATGATCATTTAGCAAATATCGGGAGCTAAACGATCGCTTAGGAAAAGGTAAACAATCGTTAGTGAATAGTGCGCGAAAGTGTAATCGGTAAGCGATCGTTTAGCAATATCGTATAGGTAAGCGATCGTGCAGGCACTATCATATAGGCACTAATTTTCTAAGCGATGACACACTCTTTAACACAATGTCCGCATATCACATGCTTAACACAACATCAGCTAATTATGCATCTCAGAGTGATCTTTCAACACACTCATCCATTATTAGAACAGAAGAAACGTCGTCCCATTTCCCTTTTAACCGTCCAATGAATGTGATCTAATCATATTCATAACACATAAATTAAATCATATATTAATTATAATATTTTTCCTCCACTAGATATAAATCATATTTATATCCAATTTCCTCCAAATTAATGTATCTCATACACAAAATTAATTATATAATATATAATTAACTAGTTCAATTATATCATATATAATCGAACTTCCTCTTACAATTTGAACATTTCAAACTGACCCAAAACTTGACTCTCAACTTGTATCCAAGCTACCAAGGGGACCTTATGGACCTAAGGCTCGAAGCTCCAACAGTACGTGAATAGCTAACTAAAGTCTTTAGTCACGATATCCAACATTCGTTAATTGTCAGGCGTTCCACTAAAGATCGACAGTTGAACTCTTCTTGCCATAAATATATTTCTATGTTCATTAGATATAACCAATCATGAGTACGATGACCCTTCACAGATGCTCGTAATTACAGTAGACCAATTTACCGTTTTGCCCCTGTAACATTTTCCTCCTTAAGCACCACTGATCCTTCTAAGGAACAATACAACATAGTCCTACTATGTGTGAACACCTCTTGGGCTATGAGAAGGTGCGTGGCACCACATTCTTCAAGCCTCAGAATCAGCCCTTAAGAGAGCAATCTATCTACTTACCCCTGCTTTGGGGAAGGAGTGAACTCCATCTTGTGAAGCTGAGTTCCCAGCTTCTAAATCAGACGAATCCCTAAAATGGTAGGTTTGAGTCGGCGCTCTGGCCACTTGTACCTATGTAAATCAAAGGACCGCCCTCAATGGCAGGAGTTCCCAACTCACTCAGGATTGAGATCATGTTACCTATGGTCATCCTAGTGAAGTGAAATCTCAGTCATGAACGGAGTTATATGAAAAGACATTAACACTTTGAGGTCAGGTCTTATACAAAATCTTTGTATAGGACGCCCCCGCTTACATGTCCACTACACGAATGTTCATGATCAGACCATCTGTGACTAGTTACAACATTTGTAACAATTTCACAAAGCGGGCCGCGTCTGTAGTGTTACCAGGATAAGGTTTCCCTCCTATATCCATATACTACAGACTATTTTGGTTGTCACTTAAGACATGATCCACTTGTATGTCACTACATACATGCTTAAGTTACATAAAGACAACCAAGGATATTAAGTTTATTGGTTTGTGGTAAAATAAAAAACATCTAAATGTGCAAAGTCAAGAAGTGAAGTAAATATCATATATATTATACATCATAAGTGTTCTTACAAAGTTGTTTACAAACTATAGGACACGAGACTTTAGGGCACAAACCCCAACAGTTTTACATGAGATTTCTAGTGAGACTGAAATTACTGAGGGTTCGACAAGAGTTGTTGAACAGGCCGACAGATTAACAATGGTTGTTGAGGTCGGTACATCTAGTCAACCAACTTAAGTGTTGAGACTGCCTCGATGTAGTGTGAGGGTTACGAACCTGCCGAATCGCTACATGGGTTTAACTGACGCCCAGAATATCATTTCTAGTGATGAGGTCGAGGATCCATTGTCTTTTAGGAAAGCAATGGAGGATGTTGACAAAGATGAATGGATTAAAGCCATGAACCAGGAAATTGAGTCTATGTACTTCAATAACGTCTGGGAACTTGTGGATCTGCCTGATGGGGTAAGACCTATAGGGTGTAAGTGTATCTATAAGTGAAAACGAGGTGTAGATGGAAAGGTTCAAACCTTTAAGGCTAGACTCGTGGCAAAGGGTTATACCGAGGTTGAGGGAGTTAACTATGAGGAAACTTTCTCACATGTTGTCATGCTCAAGTCTATTAGGATACTCCTGCCCATAGCCACATTTTATGATTATAAGATATGGCAAATGGACATAAAGACTGCCTTTCTTTATGGTAATCTTAAGGAGACCATCTACATGGCTCAACCAGAGGGGTTCGTAGTTCCAGATCAAGAGCAAAAAGTTTGCAAGCTTAATAGGTCCATTTATGGGCTGAAACAATCGTCTAGATCATGGAACATTAGATTTGACAGTGCGATCAAGTCGTTTGGCTTTGATCAGAATGTTGATGAGCCTTGTGTCTACAAGAAAATCATCAACAACTCAGTAGCTTTCCTAGTACTGTATGTTGATGATATTCTATTCATTGGAAATGATGTAGGGTATCTAATGACATTAAGAAATGGCTAGCTGCCCAGTTCCAAATGAAAGATTTAAGTGAGGTACAGTATGTTCTAGGGATCCAGATCATTCTGAATCGTAAGAACAAGAGGTTAGCCTTATCTCAAGCATCATACATCGATCAAATATTGATCAGGTATAGGATGTAGGATTCCAAGAGGGGTTTATTACCCTTCAGGCATAGAATCGTTTTGTCTAAGGATCAATGTCCTAAGACACCTCAAGAGGTTGAGGAGATGAGACGGATTCCTTATGCTTCAGCTGTTGGAAGCTTAATGTATGCAATATTATGTACTAGACCCGACATTTGCTACGTAGTAGGGATTATCAGTCACTATCACTCTAATCCAAGTTTTGATCACTGGACGGTGGTCAAGACGATCCTTAAGTATCTTTGGAGAACGAAGAGCTACATGCTCGTGTATGAAGATAAGAATCTGATCCTTATAGGATACACTAACTTTGACTTTCAGACCAATAAAGATTCTCGCAAATCGACATCGGGGTCAGTGTTCACTCTAAATGGAGGGTTGTAGTGTGGCGAAGCATCAAGCAAGGATATATCGCAGACTCCACTATGGAAGCCGAATACATATCCAGTTGTGAAGCAGCTAAGGAGGTTATTTGGCTTAGGAAATTCCTTACAGATTTGGATGTTGTTCCAAATATGGATTTGCCAATCACTCTCTATTGTGATAACAGCGAGGTTGTGGCCAATTCAAAGGAGCCTCGGAGTCATCGTCGAGGCAAGCATATAGAGCAGAAATACCACTTGATCAGGGAGATTGTGCATCGCGGTAATGTGATAGTCATGAAGATTGCAACGGAGCACAATATTGTTGATCCGTTTACAAAAGATCTCATGGTTAAAGTGTTTGAGGGTCATCTGGAGAGTCTGGGTCTGTGGGAAATGCAACATCTTGTCTAGGACAAGTGGGAGATGATACTGGGGTATGCCCTAGTTTATTGTATATTGTGCATGTATTTATCTTGTATTGTACATTAGTCTCACGATGCATTAGGACAAGTGGGAGATTGTTGGGATTGGTGTTTTAATTCTCCCGGAGTCTCGTAGTTTGTAATCTATACACATTGTTATGAATAAAATAACAGTTATCTTGTCGGGCATTTACTCATATCCAATAAACAAAGCTCCATGGTTATCATATGTAAACTTAAGCATGTATATGAGATATACAAGTGCATCATGCCTTAAGTGATAACCTAAATAGTTCTGTAGTATAAGGATTAAGGAGGGATACCTGATCCTAGTGATACTATGGATACGACTCGCTTTGTAGAGGTTTGTAAGTGTTGTAAACTACTATAGATGGTAGATCCTGACCATTCATGTGGATACATGCAAGCGAGGGTGTCCTATACAAAGAGTTTGTATAAGATCGGACCATGAGATGATTCATCTCTGTATATAACGTCGTTGATACTGGAGACTTACATCTCACTTAAACGACCATAGGTGACATGACTTCAATCCTATGTGTTTTGGGAACTCCTATCTTTAAGGGCAGTCCTTTGATTAGTATGGGTGAGAGTGACCAGATTGCAACATCAACATGCTTACCTTTTTGGGGACTTGTTTGATTTGGGAGTTGGAAACTCAGTTACACAAGATGAAATTCACTTCTTCCCCGAAGTAGGGGTAAGTAGATAGATTGCTCCCTTAAGGGCTGATTCCGGGGCTTAAACATATTGGTCATAGCTTCTCTTTGAAAGAGAGGACTCAATTATTGTATGACTATGACTTATGTTCATTAGAGGGATCGGTGGTACTTAAAGAGTTAGATGTAACTATAGGGGCATAACGGTTATTGGACCAGTTGTACTTATGAGTGATCTGTGAAGGGTTATCGCAATATTGATTCGTTGATATGGACACATAATATATCTATGGTAAGAAGAGTTCAGCTGTCGGTCTTTAGTGGAATGCCAGCAATTAACCGATGGTGGATCCCATGATTAAAGAGTTCAATAAGTTATTCACATCTATTTAAGGTTCGGGTTACAGGTTCATAAGGTCCCCTTGGTAGCTCAATGGATTCAAGTTAAGGATCAGTTCTTGGTGTTGATTTGAAATGTTCAAATTGACAAGAGGTAATTCGATTATATATGATATGATCGGTGTGATGTATAAGATACATCAAGTGGAGGATTAATGTAAATGAGATTTACATTAAGTACCACGAAATAGAAAAAGAGCTATGGTAGATGAAATATTAAAACTATAGGTTATAAATATAGTGTGGTAAGTTGGTTATCATGTATATTTATAATTATATTAATTATTGGATAATTATATCTTTTTCTCTAATAACCAATTGAGTGGGAGGTTATTGGTGGTTTCATGGTAACCGTGAGATAAAAGGAAAAATATCTTCCTAATTTTAGTGGTTGTTGTGAGAATTGCCATTCTTGGAAAGATTTCACGCAGATGATGTGAAGTTGATGAGATTCACTAAACGATAGCTGAAGAGAGACTAAACGATCGTAGAATGATTCTATATGATAGTTCACTCAGTTGGCCTTTAGCTAATCGATCGCGGAGCTTTTGCTAAATGATCGCATAACATTTGTTAAACGATTGGGCATCGTCTATATGATAGACTTGTCATCTCCCACTTGCTTAATCGTTTACTTGATTGTTCTTTCTCCAATCTCGTCCTCTAACCAAGTCTACACAGAGCCCACACTTCTGGATTCTTACACCGAGAATACCAAGGTAGCCATTGTGGTGGTGTCGTACTTGATGGAACACAAGACATAGCAGCGGAATAAGGATCTAATTACACTCTAATTGCTTTTAATTTAAAGGAAAAAGCATGTAATTGAAGGAAAAAACAGTAAATTAAAAATTACCTTTGAAGCTCCCGAAAATCGCTTTTCCTCGCTGAATCTCGACCCAAACTCTTCCAGACCACCACTATAGCTGACTTATTATTCTTTGGACTCAGAACTGGGTTGTGGGACTCGATAGATGAAGAACCCAAGAGAGAGAAAGAGATGGAAAATAAGATGAAATTTTGGGTTAGGTTTGGGTTTTGAATTTGATCCAAAGTAGTGATTTTTCCAGCCCAAATTTAGAAAACAATTTTGGAAAAATGGCAAAAGTTTTTTCTCCAAATTGAAAGCCCAATTTTATAGAAAAAAGTCATGCAACAATTGCATGAAATCAATTCATAAAAACCCAACACCTAGAATCCACTATCTTAGTGGGCTTAATGTCTCCACTATAAGCCAACACTTAGCCCACTATCTTGTTAGTGGAATTATCCAACAAAAATTTGGATTTTCTCACTAACTTTAATCAAAGGGCAAAATAGTCATTTCGTCAAAGTCAAACTTTGACCTAAAAGTCAACATTTTGACTTTTTATGATTTTTTTCGTGTTGACTAATTTTGACCTCCCGAGCATGAATCCGCATTCATTTTCTCGAAATTCAAATCACATTTGAATATAAGGTCAGTCAAAGTTTGACTTTTCAAAGTCAAAAGTCAACTCTTTGACTATTTTCATTATTTCCGAGCTTCCGAATATGAACGTATTCATATTCTCGATATTTAAATCACATTTAAACATTAAATCTGTATCTCTAAACTGAAAAATCCGACCACTATATCACATATACTTGTCGGTTTCTCTCTCTTCACCTAATTCGAACAATTCGAATTATTCTATCATACTATTCTAAGTTTATTCCATATGAGCTAGTAGGGGAACCTAATGGACCTATAGATCATGGCTCCAACGATCCGAGATTAGCCGGCTAAAACTCTTTTAGATGGAGCTAATCAACATTCGTTAACTAACGGGTCATTCCACTATAGTCCCGTAGTTGCACTCCCCTCACTATAGATATATTTGTGTTCATTTGATATAACCATGAAGCAAATCCTTCATAGGTTGTTCGTAATCTCGGCTGGGTCATAAAAATCATTTTACCCCCGAGACTACATCTTGTTCCTTAAGTTCCACTGATCCTCTAATGAACAATTGGTTTAAGGTCCAACCTATAAACCGAACCACTCTTGGGCCAAGAAAAGGGTGAGGCCCTTTGTTCAAGACCTAGATTCAATAATAAAGGGAACAACCTATCTACTATCCCTATAACGGGTAGGAATGAATTCCGTCTTGCACCCTATGTTCCTAGCTATCCACCTAATCTTACCCCTGAAATGGGAGGCTTATTAGGCCAGCGATAATGAGCTTCCCTCACCTAAGCAGATATAAGGATAATTCCGAGCGAATAGAAGTTCATAGTTAGCTCAGAATTAAGATTAAGTTACTTAGGTCTTCAATTAATGAAATAGTCAGTTTTATACATAAAACGACATTTAGAACGTAAAAAGTGACTATTTCATGGTTCAGTCTTATACAAACTCATTACATAGGATGCCCCCACTCACATATCTCTATATAAACGATTCAGGATCACATCGTTTGTACTAACTACAAAGTGGGTCGTATTCATAGTGTCCTTAGAACAAGGCGCCCAACCTTATTCATTTACTATAGACCATTTTGGCTATATATTTGAACTTGATCCACATTTATGTCAATACATAAAGTTCAAACTACATTAAATAGCCTTAGGACCTTAGTTTATTGGATTCAAGATTATAACTTTAATAACAATTTTGTGGAAAAAAAAAACAGAATATGTTTATTAATTTACAAACTACGAGTTTTAGAACATAAAATCCAACAGTACTCAACTCGACATAGTTGGAGGTTTTTTTTGGAGGTCATTCGCTGTGTTTTTTATCTTGGAGATCATTGTGTTCGTGGTGCTGTGATCGTGTAGTGTTGCGATCATAGTGTTCGAGCTTGCAATCTTGTTGATTGTTCGAGCGTTCGTGATTGAGGGTGTTTGAAGATGAGTCTTCAAAGGTATGTATAATTATTCCCTTGATCTTTGTAAAGCATACTATAATTTCGTTTTGTGCATAGCCTGTAAGTTTCTGTTTCTTGATTGTAATTATATATGTTCATATACGAATGAAATTTGGAACGATCATTCCGCTGCTCATGGAAATCTCTTGTCAGATTTCCTACAGTCTCCACATGCAATTCAAGACTCATAAGATAGCCTAGGATGTTAGTTTATTGGATTTAAGGTTATTAAGACAAAACAAATACAATACAGTCAATAACACTTATTGAAATAACATCGATAACTCTTTATTGATGACAGTTAATTATTTACATTTTCTATCTACGAGTTTCGATCTTTAATATATCTAAATACAAGGATTTGTTTTTAGAAATTTGCGAATGAAGACCAAGGTAATGTTGAGTTTTATGTCCTAAAACTCGTGGTTTATAAACAATAAACTTATTCTGTTAATCAATATAGATGTTATTGAAGTTTGATTCAATAAAGTTGTTATTGAATGTTTGAATTGGTCATTTTGTTTTAGAAATAACCTAAATCTAATAAACTAAGATCCATGACTATTACATGAGTATTTGAATTTTATGTGGAGACATAAGAGTGGATCAAGTTCGAGTAAATAGCCAAAATGGTCTATAGTATACAGATAAGGCTAGGTACCTTATTCTGGGGACACTATCAGATGCTGCCAATTTGTAGATGTTACAATTGTTGTAAAGTGTTACAAACGAAGTGATATTGATTCGTTCACGTGGAGACATGCGAGTGAAGACATCCTATGCAAAAAGTTTGTATAAGATCAGACCAAGAAATAAGTCACTCTTACTTTATAACGTTGTTTACTATTAAGACTGACTATTTCAAAGTGATGACCTAGGTAACTTGACATTAATCCTGAGCTAACTATGAAATACTATTTAATCAGGATTATTCTTAGATTTGCATGGGTGGGGGTTGGCTCAACAACGTCGGCTCAATAAGCCTCCCATTTCTGAGCTAAGACCGGGTAGATAGCTGGATAACTAGAGACATAAGGTGCAAGATGGAATTCACTTCTATCTGCTTTTAGTGATAGTAGAGAGGTTGTTCTCTTAAGTACTGACTTTGGATCTTGAACAAGGGGCCCCACCCCTCTCATTGGCTCGAGAGGGACTCAGTTTGTTGATTGGATCACAAACCAATTGCTCATTAAAAGATCAGTGAGACTTAAGGTACAAGATGTAATCTCGAGGGTAAAACAGCTTTTTGACCCCGTCGTTATTACAAACAAACTGTGAAGGGTTTACTTACTAATTATGGTTATATCGAATAGACACAATTATATATTGAGTGCAACTACTAGGCTTTAGTGGAGTGAGTCAGTAGTTAACGAATGTTGGTTAATTAGGTTAAAGAGTTTAGCTAGTTAAGCTCGGATCGTCGAAGTCCATGATCTATAGGTCTATTAGGTCCCTTACTAGCTTACAAACGGATTAAACCTTAGAATAGCGTGATGAGAGAATTTGAAATATTCAAATTCAAATTAAGGGAATTAGTAATTATATACGATATAATTACATGTTTAATTTTCGAATTAAACAAAATTGGAGAATTGGATAATATTTAAATTTAATTTAAATATTAATTACATGAATAGAGATTCATGGTTATGAAATTGGTGTTTTTAATAATTTAATATTGAATATTAAATTATTTTAATTAATTAAATTGTTTAATTAAATGAGTAAATTTTATTTGAAATTAATTATTTGAGTTAATTTTATCTGAAATTTGAAAATTGAATTTTATGAAAATACAAATTTCAAAATTCAATTTTTGTGTTATAATTTAATTTTCTGAAAATTAAATTTAAGTAAACTGAATTTTTTAATTTAAAAGAAAAAATTGAATTTTAATTTAAAATTCAAATTTATAGAATATTACTCTTAATGGGTTTATCCCACTTTGGACACTCCGATTCCACTAGATTCTTCAAGGAGGTGTCTTCATCTTCATGACAATTGAGATTGCATGAAGAAGGTGATTAAAATAAGCTTCATTTTGCTGAGAAAAAGACATGCAAAATTGATTTTTCAGGGGTTGAGAGATTGAAGAAAGAGTTCTCTCTCTAGTAAAAACCAGTCCTTCCTCTCCAAAAATTGCACTAAATTTAGCTCATTTTGTGAACTCCACAATTCAATCTAAAGTTCTAGAGAATAGTAGGGAAGATCAAGTGGTGGTCCACACCTTGTTGCTGAGGAGATTGAAGCTAAATTTTGTGGATTAAAGGAGTTCTACAATGGTATATCATAAACCATCTTTTCTATTTTCTAAACATGCTTTCTTAGTTGCTAAAATTGATGAATTAGAGTGGTTAATGATTCTGCTTGCTTTTGCTAATTGCATGCTTAACTCCAATAGGTAATGCCCTAACGACTCCAAAAATCGGATCCCAAACACCTCATGGATATTCTTGACCACCTCTTGCGACGTGTTTCTTGCTTGTCATAAACATGGACTTATTAAAATTAATAATTTGACAAGAAGCTCTTTCAGAAGTTTCCAAAACTTGCTTGATGACCAGGCAATTTTTCTCTTCGCTCGAAAGAAAAGGAGTTTGTCATCTACAAAAAAAATATGTGAGAAATGTAACGACAATAAGTGTTAATACACAAACCTGAAAAGTGATCGACTCATTCCTCCTCATGCAATAAAATGGAGAGACCTTAAGTGCATATATGAAAGAGATAAGGTGGCAAAGGATTCTCCTGCCTTAAACCGTAAGACAACTTGAACTGTATATAGCAGACACCATTGAAATTGACGGAGAAGGAAATAGATTCAATACAATGCATAATCAATTGAATCCATATGTAACAAAATCCTATATTTCCCATAACTTGTCAAAGAAAACTCCATTCTACCCGATCATAAGCTTTGTTCATGTCCAATTTTAAGTCCACCACCCCAACTTTACCAGATCGTTTATTAATCATCGAGTGCACACAGTCGAAGCCAATAATAGCATTATCCGTGATGAGCCTTCCAAGAATAAAATCTGACTATGAAGGGAAAACGATAAGGTCCAGAGTCCCCTTCAAACAATTTGCCAACACTTTAGCCACAAGTTTGTAAATAACATTTAGTTCAGAAATCTGACATCGAAGAAGGATGCAACCCTTTAGAATGAGCACTATAGAGGTGTAATTAAGATTCTCTAACAACTCCTCACCATTCAGAATATTGAGGTATAGTCTTGTCGTATTGTCCTCAATCACCTCCCAATAACCAACCGTTAGGCTCAGTGCTTTGGATGGGTGTATGCTTTTCACAACCGCCACAATCTCAGCCGCATAAAAAGGTTAGACAAAATTATCATTGATCTTTGCCGAAATCGACTAGGGGATGACATTTAAAATTTTAGTAACACTATCAGCATATTGGTTAGAGGATTGAAATAGATTTTCGAAATACTGAGTTGCCATCCATCTCCTTCTCATTATCGACCCAAGAGCCATCCTGAGCTTGTAATATGCAAATCCTGTTGTATTTCCTGCAGTGGGAGGCCCAGGTATGAAACCAGTTAGTGTTCCTATCTCTCCATTTTAATCAATGCTCACGAGAACGCTGCTTCTACCAGTAATTATTCTAAACCCTCCCAGATTTTATCATCTTGGACCGCCAATTCGGAAGTAGTCCGAAGATAATTTCCTGGATATCCTTTTTTTTTTTTGTTTAATTGCCCCTATAAGTGACCCATTCAATCTGTTCCTGTTCCATTGTGCGAGATTTCTAAAGCATGTTCTAGCCTTTCTCCTTTGCTCCCTTGGGTGTAATTAGGGCTAGTAGTGGTAGTGTGAATTTTCAATTGGTCAGATTGGCTTGGGAAACTTGGGGTTTGAAGTCCTTGGTCCTCACCAGAATTAAGTGGGAAAGAAGGCCCAATCGACCCAGAGACTTGGTATGGATTGGCTGAAGGAGTGGGTTGGGGCGGTTCGGTTCGGTTCTTGATGGAATTTAATGGCCGGTTCTAGGTTTTGAGATGGGAGAACCGGTTCTTTTAAATCCAAGTTGACTTGGGAATTTGCCAGTCGTTTCTCACAACCCACAATTTCCTGATTTCCTCTCCACAAAATAAATCACCATTAATGCGTATTGCGTAGCTTTTTCTCAACGGCGTCCTTCGAAATCAACGCCGTCTTTCCATATCCGGTGTTCGACGGTCCTTCGCCGTGGATCTGACCAGAACGCTCCTCCGCCGCTTCTCCACCGTTCGCCATCGCTTTCGGTGCTGCGATCCGTTCCTGTCCAGAGCTGGTCATCGGAATCCTCCTCCCCATCGGTTTCGGTTGGATCCGCTGGTGATTTATTCCATCTGCTCGAATTATCACTCTTCCTCGTCCTCTACCTCTTCCTTGATCTGTTTGGTCAAATTGAGCGCCTTTGGTATCAAAGCTTTGTTTTCGATTAGGCATTGGCCGTCGTAGTTCAGGCCCATATCGAGGTTCAACATCCTCCCTCAAACTGAACAGAGCAGTCAGGCAAGGTATGTCCTATAATCCCACAACCATAACAAAAATCGGCAAGTTTCTCATAAGAAATCGGTACCCAACGTTCTTCTGCCGTTGATCCCAATTTAATAAGTGACGAAAAACTGCTGTTGCTCTGTGGCTCCTCGAACACCAGCATTCCATTATCGAATATCCAAGGTTCGTTATTAATGATCCAATTTTTGTCTTTAGAGAATCTGAATTTGCATTGAAAAATATTCTTCCCCACGTTCTCAATACGAACCGAAATATTACTCCAAATTATGGGCAGTTTTGTTTTAAACATCTCGACATGTATGATTCGATGTGTTAGAATTTTGCACACATGGAATTCCCTTGGCCAGTATTTAGTTCTGAACATTCCTCATCATCAATTGTTAAAATGTTTGCCCGTTCTTCCTCAGACAACTTCAATTTTTCAATGTGATCAGCCAAAAGATCATCCGCCATGATAAAGAAGAGACAGGATCCGCCTTCTCCAATGAAAACCACCCAAGATCGGCACACACCACCACCATTCGCTTGCCTTACACTTAAACGCTCATCTTTTCTTTTCTATCTTTTCTTTAGTAATTAGTTAGGTTAAAATATTATTTTAGTGTGTTGAATTAATTACTAAAACTTATTATGACTTATGACATTGGACCATTAGTCATAGATATCTTATCTATTGTCATCATTTTCATGTATTGTATGGCTGTTAACTTGATGTTTTTAAATGAAATATTTCACAATATATTTATATGCACGACATCATTTTCATAATTTGACTATGACGATATGTCGCCTCGTGTGTTGGTGTCCATGCTTACTAGATTATAACTAAGGTAGTTTTGCAGACCGTACGAAGTTGACGGAAGGCACTGCTGAAAAAAGGTTTCCATGGCAACTTCGGAAGAGAATAGTGCATTGTTCCCTATTTTTATTTTGACAATAATGGCACTGCCTTTAGTGCCTTATACAATTCTTAAGCTTTGTCGGGCTGCTTCGAAGAAGGCAAAGATTATACATTGCCAGTGTTCTGAATGTTCCCGTTCAGGGAAGTACCGTAAGTCGATATTTAAGCGAGTAAGTTTTTTTTATGACACTGAATCTTCTATCCGATAAAAAAAGGTAAGTTTCAAATCTGTTTCAAATGTTTGTTGCATTATATGTTGCAGATAGCAAATTTCTCGACATATAGCAACTTGACACTAGTACTTCTTTGGATCTTCATGTTCGTGTTGGTCTATTACATTAAAAATATTAGCCGGGAGGTAAAATTACATTTGATGTTTAATGAGGAAGAAAATTTATATTCCTCCTGAATGTTATTTTGTTTTGGTTTTGCCTATTGATACTATTAAAACTAATTATTTTCTCCATGCGTAAAATATGTTATACGTAATGTTGGGAGTAAGAGATAATTTTATGATAACTGCACAGATTCAAGTCTTCGAGCCATTTAGTATTCTAGGATTGGAAACTGGGGCTTCAGAGGCTGATATAAAGAAGGCATACAGGAGACTTTCTATCCTATACCATCCAGATAAAAATCCAGATCCAGGTTAGGTATTTTAATTGTTTAGTGCTCCATTAATTTTCTAACCTTTGCAGGCCTCAGCTAAACTCCCTCGCTTCTTTTTCTCAGAGGCCCATACATATTTCGTGGAGTTCATATCTAAAGCTTATCAAGCTTTGACAGATCCAATATCCCGTGAGAATTATGAAAAATATGGCCATCCGGATGGCAAGCAGGTTTTTTAACTTTTTCTTACGCAGGAAATGAGAATAACTGTCTTGTATGGTTTTCGGATTTTTATAAATGACCCTTGTAATTTAAGCTTGCTAATATTTTGATGCAGGGGTTTCAAATGGGAATTGCACTCCCTCAATTCTTACTAAACATTGATGGGGCATCTGGTGGGATACTTTTACTGTGGATTGTTGGAGTTTGTATTATCTTGCCCTTGGTAATAGCCGTTATATATCTTTCAAGGTCGTCTAAATACACTGGAAACTATGTCATGCGTCAGACACTTTCCACATATTATTACTTCATGAAGCCTTCTTTGGCACCAAGGTATCTTTAGTCAAAAGTTTTGGCTATCTTCTGTTTTTAGGTTAACAAAGACTAGACAATTCAAATTAAATCAATTTTAGCAATAGCTAATATCCCGGTAATTGGTAAAAGATGTCCATGACCATTCTTCTTATTTGCTTTCAAATCTGTTTAGTTACACACTATTGTCATTCTAGAATAAAATAAGACGTCTTTGTCTACTACCATATGAAAAAAGTCGAGAAAATTATTCAGCTCTTCTTCTCGAAGTAAGTCCTGTACTTTTCTTTTTTTATTTTTTTTCTTAACATCATTGATAAATTTGGCTATACACAGCAAAGTAATGGATGTGTTCATAAAGGCAGCTGAGTATGTGGAAATGCCAGTTCGTAGAACTGATAATGACCCTCTTCAAAAGATATTTGGACTAGTTAGGAGTGAGTTGAATCTTGACCTTAAGAACATTAAACAAGAGCAGGCGAAGTTTTGGAAGCAACATCCAGCCCTTGTTAAAGTAATTTCTGCTCTGTTCAACTTTTATCAGTGACTTAAATCCTTCGACATTTTGAATGTATATACATTTACAATTTACATCTGTACCCTCTTTTACATTCAGACACAATTGTTGATCCAAGCTCAATTAACTCGTGAATTTGCCAACTTGCCTCCACCTTTGAATGCTGACTTTAAACATGTGCTGGAACTTGCTCCTCGCCTTCTTGAAGAATTAATGAAGGTGAGATGAAGAATTCTAGTCCAAAGTTAACTTACAACTTTGAATTTTCCCAGCTGCATTTAGTGTTGAGTATTGTGTTGTATCATGATATCATGCATGTTGACCATTCAACAGTACTCTCGCTTTTGATGGAAAATAGTGAAAGGCAAATTTGTGATTGATAAGGGAATGATTCGTTCCCAGAAGAATGTGCTTTATCTCATTCGTAATGGTTTGTTAAAAGACCGTCGACAACCTAGACGTAACAATGTGCCTTAGATGTGAATTATTTCTGTACCTTTTGGCTAGCAAATGTCTTAAGAGTTACAGGGTGGGGGAGTGGGGATGGTTGTGAATTGACTTCCCAGGTTTTGTCGCTCCTTATTTTCTAGTTACTTATTTTACAAAAAGAATCTGCGATAGTCTAATATGCTTAATTATCTTCTTGTGCTTAGATGGCACTGATCCCACGTAATGTCCAAGGACAAGGATGGCTACGTCCTGCAACCGGGGTCATTGAGCTCACACAATGTGTCATTCAGGTAATTATCATTGTAAATTTCCCACAAATGCTTTGGAAGTCACATGAACATTATCTTCTCAAGGCATATCTGGATCCTTCTATTTTTGAGAAGTACTGCAGTAGTGGTGCAGAACCCATGTATCTTGTCTGTCGAATATATCACAGAAACTTTGGCCACCATTAATTTATCTTGATCCGTATCACATGTTAAATGCAGGCTGTTCCTCTCAGTACAAGAAAGGCCACTGGAGGATCCTCTGAAGGGATTGCACCATTTCTACAGTTGCCGCATTTTAGCGAGGCTGTTGTCAAGAAGATAGCCCGCAAGGTAGGTTGGACAATATCACTTTGAAGTATGCCACTCATAGTTTATTATTATTTTCTTTAATCAAGGAGTTTGAATTAGCCTATTCTTTTATGCATTGTTCACTTTTCTTCCCTTCCGTAGATTTCTGCTATTCTAATGCATTTTTTTGGTAATTTGATGCAGAAAGTGAGAGCGTTTGAGGATCTTCAAAAACTGGCGCAAGAAGAGCGTGCCGAGCTGCTTACTCAGGTGGGTGGGTTCTCGCCTGCTGAAGTACAAGATGTTGAAACGGTGCTGGAAATGATGCCATCGGTTACTGTTACTATCTCATGTGAAACAGAAGGTGAAGAAGGTATCCAAGAGGGTGATACTGTCACTATTCAGGCTTGGGTGACACTTGAACGCCGAAACGGGCTCGTGGGTGCTCTCCCGCATGCCCCCTACTACCCGTTTCACAAAGAAGAGAACTTCTGGTTCTTGCTTGCAGATCCAAATTCAAACAATGTGTGGTTTTATCAGAAGGTCAGTTTCATGGATGAGGCTACGGCCATAACTGCTGCTTCCAAGGCGATTGAGGAACAAATGGAGGGATCTGGAGCAAGCGTGAAGGAAACCAGTGCTGCAGTTAGGGAAGCAGTGGAGAAGGTAAAAGCAGGATCAAGACTGGTTCTAGGCAAGTTCCATGCCCCAGCTGAGGGAAACTACAATTTAACTTGTTACTGCCTGTGTGATTCCTGGATCGGTTGCGATAACAAAACGAACCTGAAATTGAAAATCTTGAAACGAACCCGTGCCGGTACCCGTGGTGGCCTCATGGCAGAAGAAGGACCAACCATGGAAGATGGAATTGAAGAGGAAGAGGAAAATGATGAAGAAGAATATGACGATTACGAGAGTGAGTACAGTGAAGATGAAGCTGATGAACAAGATGTGAAAAGGAAGGGCCCTGTTGCCAATGGAAAAGCGCATAAGCAGAGTTCAAGTTCAGAAGGCTCTGGCTCTGATGATGAATGAAGAACCATTCCGTTATTTAGTGAGACAACCAACCCCTCCCGCGGGTAAATGGCCCCTTCCACACAGTGATAGTGCATTAGAAGCTTTTTTTTTTCCTTTCTTTTTGTCTCTATATTCCAGTTTTTAGAAGTTTTACGGCAACGAGATTGACTTTTAAACAGATTATGTTAGAGTATCAGACCAATATTTATTGCCCCTTTTTTCAAGCAATTAGTTCACGACCTTTGGCAATCTTAGCAAATGACTGTTATCCGGGTATGTTTGAGAGATTTTGAAATAATTAAAATTACTTTTAACATTTTTAAAAATCGCTATGAAACATGTTTATAATCGTTTAAAAATAATTTTGATATGATAATTGTACTTAAAAGTATAAAATTAAATATTAAATTAATTTTGAGTGATAATATATTTTATGGTAATTTTGAATGTGACAAAAGTAATCTTTAACAATTTCAAAATCATTTTCAAATATGATAATAATTATACTTAAAATATTAAATTAAATATTAAATTAATTTTGAATGAATATATTTTATGATAATTTTGAACGAAACAAAAATAATCTTTAACAATTTTAAAATCACTTTCACATATGACAATAATATGCACAAAATCTTACATTTTCATGTTCAAGTTGACTAACGTGATTAATTGTGATTTGTTTTTAATCTTGTGAGAGCATATCACTTTACCAGTAACCTTCTTTTATCACGAGTTACGGGCCAAGTTTCGAATATTTTTGTTGATAAAAATTTAAACCAAGAATTGATCCTAGTTAAATCTCAGCCATTATAACAACATTGAGGGCTGAAATAAAGAACTGGCTCTATGATCGCAATGCTTCATCCCATCTATTTAAATTACAAAATAACAATAATAAAAATAAAAGTCTACACTACGACGAACTTCAAATGGGAAATTCGGAATGTATGTATATATTTACAATTGCCCAAATCCCATGAAATCATGCTCAAAATTGTATTCTTTTGACATACATTCATCTTTCCGAATTTCATTCGGATCTTCGCTCATTTCCACGTCATCTTCAAGATTGGTATCCTCAGAAGTTATTTCGGCTTCCTCCAACAGCTTTGTTGAGCTATGTTCCATTTTGTCATGCTTACTTAAACTATTGTTGGGATTACCATTTTCGTACAGATACTTTGATCGTATTCTAACGCGCTTTCCTTTGATGTAACGATATTCCCATTTTGGTGGGGGATATTTCTTCATCAGCTTTTCGTATTTATCGAGCATACCCAACTCGTGGAAGACATTTCCAACCATAGTGACAATTTCCATATTTGGTTGAACTCCAAGTTCCTCCATATCAGCAAATACCTACGCCAATCGTAGTAAAATTTCAGTATCCATGGAATTCAATATGATTGACCTAAAAATATAAAATAGCTCATCGTAACAAGTTGTAAGCTCTAAATATGCCAAGCAACATGCTATTTATTTAACCTTTAATCTCATATTTTTCCTTTTTCAATTGTGAGTGTGAAGGACAACTTGGAGCTTTGGTGCTAAGAATATATTCCCTTTTTTCAATGGGAAGTGGGAACCAATGATTAGAGATTTATTACCTAACCTTCATAACTTTTAACCTTATTTTTTTAATCAATTTGGAGTGGAAGGAATCGTTAGAGCTTTGTTATTGATGCAGTTGAAACTACTTCTGCATTAATAGAACTAAATACCTCAAATAACTTGTCGTGCATTGCCCGATCGTAGTAGAGGGATATCATTTTATGAAAGAATATGCGAGGCATGCTCTCCAGATGCTGAGAAAACAATTTGTTCCAAAGCTCTTCAGCTTCATCAAGCCTTCCATCTTCAGCTAAGGCATTTAATAACGTGAAATAGCTTCCCATTGTTCTTCCTTGGCCCTTACTTAACATCCATTTCGTCAACTGCAATAGTACAGCCATTTTGCTTAACGCATTTGGTCGGAAACATCATCAAGACAAAACGGCAGAGCAAGAAAGGACACAAAATAAACATGTAAGAAAGTCCCACATAGAAAATGTACCTGAATTATCCTCTTCCACTCTCTTTGGTTTTCTAAGGTCTGCAGGGCTTTTTTTACAGTGATAAGAGGAAACTCTAGTTCCCAGGCAATGAAGGAATCAAGAGCCCCATACACTTCCTCCTTGACATTAGACAGTCCCTTGACCTAAAATGAGAAGTCAATACTTAAAAAAGCCAATCCAGTAAAAGAAAAGTACAAAAGTATCACCATGCCAAGTGTTCCCAAGGAACAAAAAGAGATTGCCCATGATTAAGGATGACTTTGATATTGATTTCTTTTCTTTTTTGATAATATATGGAGAGGAGAATCTGACCTCTGACTTCGAGGTTAATAGTTCATATTTGATGCTAGTTGAACTATGCTCATTATGGCTGGTATTGAATTTTTTTGGAAAATTAAAAGCACTATTTAAAAATTGTTTGATGTTTAGTTATGCTGTCAAAAGTAATAAACATCCTGAAATCCTAAAAGACGTCAAATGCTTCTTCCAAAAGTCTCAAAATGCATCCCAAATATTCTCTGAATCAAGTTGATAGTTCATGCTATGAAAATCCAATTTGAATAGGCATAATGGCACCCTTCTTTTTGTGGATGGAGAGTATAGGACTGGACTAGTGAGACAAGAACAAGAGAGCTTACACAATCAACAAGCTTTGCTGCCTTGGATACGGTCCCAATTCTCTTTTTGGTTTTCCAGACCCGAGGATATCTCGGCCGTGGCCCCTTTGCAGCGCATACCTAAAAAAATAAGTCGAAATTCTTGGGTGAGAAGGGAAAGAAAAGGTCAGGATCTGTCTAAAAACTACGATACAGAAATCCAATTTCCAGTTATCAGACATTGCTTCTTCAGAATCGAAAGGAACGGGCAACCGTAAATTGTAAAATGAACGATGTAGAAAGTACAACTCTGATTAAGTTTCATTATCCCTAGCAGAAAAGCAATTGACGAGAAGGCTTACAACTGAACTGCTTGCACACCAGGAAAAGTTAACAGATTCTATCCTTTTGGATATGACTGGAAAAGAGTAAATCAAAGTAAGCATCCTGAGCCAGCAAATGAAAACAAATATCAATAGATTTCGATAAATTGAACTCCAAATTTCCAACTCTAAGAGCTTAGGAGGAATAACCAAGCAGAAGCACGAAATCGCTATTCAATGAAAGAAGAGTGAATTTCATCATCTAACACAAAACATACTTTGAATCTAAGAACAAATTTCTCGTTTTCTTTCTGAAATTTTCTCAGTAACCAAACACAAACGTTGTGAGAAATAGATAGAACGAGAGAAAGGGAGAGTTTTTACCGGTAGGAAGCCGAGGAGGACGAGAGCGATGCTTGGGCTAAAGAGTGAGCCATTGAAGAAATAAGGGAAAATGATTTTCATTTCCCATATTTTATCTTTTATTTTATTTTTCTCGACATCTTTTGTGAAGGTTTAACAATTTTTTTATCCTTTTTATTTTATTACATTGTTATTACAATTTCTTGCTTTTTTTTTTTTTCTTTTTAAGTAGAACGGGAGTAGGAGATTCGAATCACAAAACATGTGATTACCTATGAAACACAGATACAGATATGGTTATACGATACGGATACGATCGGATATAACAATTTATCAATTTCTAAAATACTATACGGATACGTCTGAGGATACATCATTTTTTTATATATTTTTAATATATATATTTCTAGAAAACGAGGATATTGATACATTGAATATGCATTTTTTTCTTAAAAAAATCTAGGATATAAATTTAACATACAAGTTAATAATAATACCATAAAATAGAATACAAATACTGAAATACAATATAAAAAAAAAAACATCTAAGATATTGGAGTACAATAGTTAATAAAATGCAATAAAAAAGTGACTCACATTATAAAAAATAAGAAGAATAGAGGGAGAAGTATGAAGATACACGAAGAACAGATTAGAGGGAGAAGTATGAAGATAAACGAATAACTTTTTCATTGAATTGTTGAAGATATTCAAATGGTTTATATTTTTGAGGACTTTGTGGAGACTCAAATGTGAAGATGAAGATTAGATAATTCTAGGATCTGGTCTTTTATTTATTTTTTTCTTTTTAGTTTTGGACTCGAGTAATGAGTTTTTTAAATAGGTTGCATAGTTTTAGATTGGGAAAGAATAGATGAGTTGTTTTCTTTTTTCTTTAAAAAAAGTACACATAGAAATAGATATATCAAATCGCATGTCAGATACATATCTGGGAAGTATCGGTATCCGATACGTGTCTGATATGGATTCTTTACCTCACATGATAAAGTATCTGTGCTTCATAGGTGATTACTAACTCATTCATTTGACAATTTGTTGCTATTTTTTAGTCCAATGTGATTTGATAAGTCTCGTAAATTTATGTTATATTATCAAATCATATAATGAGAAATTCTAACTTCTAAAACTCTAAATTTATATTTTTTGTATTTGATGTCCAAGATTTGTGAGTTTTAAAAAATATTGATTGATGAATGAGACACGTAATTAAAATTTAGGGTGATTTAGTTTCACTTTTTAAATTTTTAATTTTGAAAAATAAGTTATTTTGGAAAAAAGTTGAAGTGTTTGGTAGCACTTGAAACAACTTTTGAAAATATTTTTAACGTGTATTTTAAACTTTTTTAAAAAGATTTTAAATAGAAATATTTTTTTTTTTAAAAAAAGCCCTCTTCTTAGTCAATCCAAACAAAGTCCTAGATTGCTTATTTGACCATTTTTACAATTGAAGTATCAAATAAGCATAAACTTAAAGCTCTCGTCTTATAATTTAGCCTTTTATCGTTTATTTTGACATTAAAAAGTACACAACAATTTTAAACTCAACTTCTTTACTTAAAAAAAGTATTAATTCTTTAAGTTAGAAAAAAGTTAGAAAAAAAAAATTCTTACAGACCAAAATTGATGAAAATATCGAAGTCTATAGATTTTAGTTTTCCATAACATGTTTGTGCTCATACATTTTTATTCATGACTGAAATGTGTATTTGGCAAGTTGTTCATTTATTTTGAAATTTTGATTATGATCATTTGAACTTAACGCTTGAGAAGAAATCACTAATGTTATTTCTTTGATTTGAGTTCAATAATTATAGGATAAATATTCAAATAAGTCATGAAAATACCTAAGAAATAATATATGGGTGCATCATGGATTGCATCCATCAATTGTGTAGTCCACTCAAATCACACAACAAAAAAACTTAAAAATATTTTTGAATAAAAGAATTTTTTTTATTATATGAAAAATTGTGGTTCGACAATTGAGTCGATTGCACAAAGATGTCTAAGATCTGGTTTCTTTATTTTCTTTGAAAAAATGGCCATTTTTCAAAATAACCCTGTTTTGTTTGGCCATGATGTATAATTTCACAAACAAAAAGTAAAAGAAAATCAAAGGTAATGGGCTGCATATAGTGTGAGCCCAATATATTGCTGCTATTGGGCTTGACCAGAATGCCGTAGACGATTTGTTGGTTCGTACAGCAATGGCATATTGATTGCTCGCATAGGATATTCTCCACTTGAAGCCAAGAAGAAGAGGGAAGAAGGGTCCTCAAAAAATTAGACAAAAAATGTGATATGACTCGATTTTTTAAAAAATGCCGAATGACTCTTAGATGATCTTTAACTTGGATGAAATTACCAAAATATATTCGAGCACACGTGGAAAAACAGTCTCGCTCTTGCTTGTCTCGCTCTATCTTTTTTTTTTCACTCACAAATTACTATGTCTCTCACTCTCGCTTGTCTTAAAAGATTAATGTGATTGACAACTGTGTTGTTTGAGATCTTTCTTAAAAGATTGTGTATGTGTTAGTTACTAAATTGTGGTGCTTTGATATGCTATTTATGCATATATATTATAATTATTGTGTACAGATAACCTGGACCAAATGTACCTTTTCTATTCATGTACATCAAATTTGATCAGGTCTATGTATGTAAAAGGCAATAGGAAAACGACACGAACACCACAATATTAGATGCCAAAGACTTAATAGTAGGCCTCTTTTGGGAAGGAACAATCTTAGAAAGAATGGAAGTCAAGCATCAGCAGACCATCTGGGCTCTGCATCAGATCTAACAATAACAGAGAGTGCTGAGGATGTTATACCTTCCTCTGCATAAACTGCTAGAACAATCACTAAGGTATCAATTTGTACGAATGTTGTTCTTAATTTCGTACTTAATCATGATGTTTAATATGTGTGATGCATCACTAGCAGGAAGGTTGTTTTCATTACTGCTTTATGCACCAACAAATGTTACCACTGGAAGGCACTCATATTCTTTTTTCTTCACGTTCTCGAGGACCAAAATGGAGGTCAAAGACTGAAAATCGACCCAGCTACACTAATCTACATCGTGCATGCAGTGAGATTTCTATATAAAAATACCAATGGGATTCATTCACGTAAGTACTGTGGATGCCATGTCTCCAACTTCTTGGAACATGTTACAATCTTGCTGCTAGCTCAATGCCTAATGACTTGGAAAATGTTGAATTACTACTCATCCTGGGTAGTTCTAAAAATATACTCTCTTATTCTTACTTCTGGAACTGAATATAGAATATTTAGTATAGATATATATTAAAATATATGTTATATCTAATATAACATATAACTTATAGTTTATTATTCTCTTATTTAACCTATAGTTTATGATATGAATCTCATTCATATATTTAATCTTTGAATCATATTCAAATATTTATTTTCTCTTAAATAAAATTTTATATTATAATACATCAAATGCATCACATTAATTATATCTCATTATAATGTACCACACGTATTATATTAATTATATCTTATATAATTGATTCTCTTTAATTAATTTGAACAATTCAAATTTATCCAAAATTAATTTGATTCTCATTAATCTTTATTGAACCAAGAAAGAGACTTTATGAACCTATAGATTGAAGCTCTAATGGTACTTGATCAATTAACTAAGCTCTTTAATTAAATTAATCAACTTCCATTAACTGCCAGTCAATCCACTAAATTGATAGTTGCACTCTTCGCACTATAGACATATTTCTGTGTCCATTGGATATAACCAATCAATAATGCATTCTCTTCACAAGTTGCTCATAAGTACATTGGGCCACAATTACCATTTTACCCCTATAGTTACATCTAACTCTTTAAGTACCATTAATCCATCTAATGAACAATTAGTTATAGTCAAACTATAATCAAACCCCTCTCGGGCTAGGAGAGGGTGTGACGCCACATTGTTCAAGCCTCAGAATCAGCATTTAAGGGAGTAATTTCTCTATTTACCTTAATAGTAAGGAATGAGCGAAATCTTTCCTGCATAACTGTGTTTCCAGCTCCTCAATTAGACAAATCCCCAAAATGACAAGTATATTGAGTCGGCGAAATAGGCCACTCTCACCCATGCAGATCAAATGACCATCTTCATAGGCACGAGTTTACAACTCGCTCAGGATTCAGGTCAAGTCGCCTATGGTCATCCTAGTGAAATGTATTCTCTTCTAGTAACGATGTTATATAGAGAAACTATTTATTTCATAGTTTAGTCTTACACAAACTCTTTGTATAGAATACCTCCACTCATATGTCTTCACATGAATGATTAGGATCAGATCATTTGTAGTACTTTACAACAATTTTAACAACTACAAAGTGGGTCATATTTGTAGTGTCACCAAAATAAGGTCCCCAACCTTATCCATTTACTACAGACTACTTATGTTATCACTTAAACATGATCCATATGTAAGTCTCCACATACATGTTTAAGTTATAGTTGATAACCTTGGATCTTAGTTTATTAGTTTTTGGATTAATGCAACTAAATGTCAAATAAAATACCTTTCATTTTATTTAATACATAAAATGTTTGTACAAATACAATTATAAACTAAAAGACCACGAGATTTAGGATATCAACCCCAACAATCTCCTACTTGTCCTCAAGCAAGTGGGGTGTACATAATAAAAGTACAAATGAGTACAATGGTACACAAAAAACAAGAAACTATGGCATACAATACGCGTCCAATAAAATCTCCCACTTACCTTAGACTAGATGAGACCTGTCTCGTAGAGCTGAACTCTCCAAGTGACTCTTAAACACCTTAGTTGCGAGGGCCTTTGTAAACAGATCAACAACGTTGTACTCCAATGCGATCTTCATGACAATCAGGTCCTCTCAATGCACAATCTCTTGAATCACGTGATACTTGCGCTCAATACGCTTTCCACGCTTGTGGCTCATGGGCTCCCTGGAATCACATTCAAATATTTATTTCTCTCATTAAAATTTTATATTATAATGTATCATTATAGTAGTTATATCTTATATAATTAATTCTCTTTAATTATTTTGGACAATTCAAATTAACCAAAAATTTTGATTATCATTAATCTTAATTGAGCTAATAAGGCGACCTTATGGACCTATACATTGAAGCTCCAAGGAATCTTGATTAATTAATTAAACTCTTTAATTTAATCAACTTTCATTAACTGTCGGTCACTCCACTAAAGAACGAAAGTTGCACTCTTCGCACTATAGATATATTTTTGTGTCCATTTGATATAACAAGTCAATAGTGCGTTGACCCTTCAAATTGTTCGTAAGTACAGTTGGAAAAATTATCGTGTTGCCCCTGTAATTACATCTAACTCCTTAAGTACCACTGATTCCTTTAATGAACAATTAGTTGTAATTCAACTTGAAGGAACTCTTATACAAGAGTACCTATGAGCGGAAGCGGATCTTTCCAATTCATTGTGACAGAATTTCCACATATGCATTCACACATACAAATATGCATTAAACAACTAAATTATCGGCATGCTTACAGATAAAAAAACACAAGAGAACAAGGAACTTACCAGTTGAAGACTTTATTCATGGCAAATCTCGCTTTCTCCATGAACAACCTCCTTGCGCTCTCGCTAGAATAACAGGCTATCGTTTAGCAACACCCTGGTCGTCTACCACGAACAACTCCACACGAACAGCAGGAATATGAGGACGACACCACCATTTGAAGCCCTTAGTATTCTTAGAGTGAGAATCTAGAGGGTGGGCTTTGTTCGGATTTGGTAGAGGTGAGGAGGAAAAGAGATCGTGTACAACTATCAGATAAGTGGGAGAAGGCAACGACTATCGTATAGTTAAGATGCTTGATCATTTAGGCGAGGTACATGATTGTGTAGGGAAAGCTAGGCGATCGTTTATACGATCGTTTAGAAAAGCTTGGGCGCTAAGCGATCGTTTAGAAGAAGCGTGTGCAGGTGAGTGATCGTTTAGTAAATGCAATGTGCTATCGTATAGGTTCTGTATTATTAAGCGATAGAATGCAAACCCCTCTTGAGTAATTTTAGCATGTTCTTTGCCAAATGAAAACAATTTTCATTTTATGAAAACCGAATTGAACTTCCCACTAATGCATAGTTACGGAGAAAACGAGGGCAATTATCCCATAATAGACCAATTAATAAAATAACAAATATAATCACATTATATTCATAACCTATAGTTTGATATCATATATTAATCATAGTGTTTTCTCCTCTACTTGATATAAATCATATTTATATTCAATTTTCTCCAAATTAATGTATCTCATACATTTAGTCAATCATATCATATATAATTAACTAGTTCAATTATATCATATATAATCGAACTTCCTCTTATATTTTATATAATTAACCAGTTCAATTTGAACATTTCAAACTGATCAAAAAACTTATTCTCAACTTGTATCCAACCTACTAAGGGGACCTTATGGATCTATGGCTCGAAGCTCCAACAGTACGTGAATAGCTGACTAAACTCTTTAGCCACAAGATTCACCATCCGTTAACTGCCGACATTTCACTAAAGACCGATAGTTGAACTCTTCTTACCACAGATATATTTCTATGTCCATCAAATATAACCAATCATCAGTACGATGACCCTTCACAAATGCTCGTAAGTACAGCTGGGCCAATTTATCGTTTTACCTCTGTAGTTACATCTTACTCTTCAAGTACCACTAATCCCTTTAATGAACAATACAACATAGTCCTACTATGTGTGGACACCTCTCAGGCCATGAGAAGGTGTGTGACGCCACATCGTTCAAGCCCTGGGATCAACCCTTAAGGGAGTAATCTATCTATTTACCCCTACTTCGGGGAAGGAGTGAATTCCATCTTCTGTAGCTGAGTTCCCAGCTCCCAAGTCAGACGAATCCCCAAAGTGGTAGGTTTGAGTCGGCGACCTGGCCATTCGCCCTCAATGGCAGGAGTTCCCAACTCACTCAAGATTGAGGTCATGTTACCTATGGTCATTCTAGTGGAGTGAAGTCTTTGTCATGAACGACGTTATATAACGAGACATTAACACTTCGTGATCAGGTCTTATACAAACTTTTTATATAGGATGCCTCCGCTCGCACGTCCCTACATGAATGATCAGGATCAGACCATCTGTGGTAAGTCACAACACTTGTAACTATTCTACAAAGCGAGCCGCATCCATAGCGTTACCAGGATAAGGTTTCCTTCCTATATCCATATACTACAAACCATTTTGGTTATCACTTAAGACATGATTCACTTGTATGTCACCACATACATGCTTAAGTTACATAATGACAACCAGAGATTTTAGTTTATTGGTTTGTGGTAAAGTAAATAAAACATCCAATGTGCAAAGTCAAGAAGTGAAGTAAATATCATATATTATACATCACAAGCATTCATATAAACTGTTTACAAACTACAAGACACGAGACTTTAGGGCATCGTCCCCAACAATCTCCCACTTGTCCTAAAGCGAGTGGGGTGTACAAATACTAGTAAAAAACAATAAACTAGGGCACTAAGGCCCAGTACAATAAAACCTCTCACTTTCCCTAGTGATAATGGGCAGAAATGCACGTTATTACAACGCAAAGTTATAAAACAATGCTGGTTTGTGATGACATGCAGAAATGCATGTCATCTTAGGTATTTTATTTAGAATTATGAGGGCTGTTAAGCAGAATATACGGCAATTATGTTAGGAATTCATGAGAAAATGAGCTTGCATCATTCAGCATGATGAGTCTCGGCTAACCCATTATTATGCGTTATTATACGTTCAATGTTCTATTTTTGTAGCTAATGCAGGAAGTGGACTCAAATGCGGAAGCCAGACTACCGCATAGATGACCGCATGCGGAGAAACTCTCCATCACAAAGGCGAACGCGTTCGATCAACGCATGGGTATTGCAGTAATCAGCCACATGCATCCATCGCATAGGAGTTGCGCTCGTCAAGCGATTGCGGTCATCGTGTAGAGTTGCGGTATTATGCAAATGCGGTCACTGCATGATTGTGGCTACACAATAACGCATAATAGAGGGATCAACGCAAGGTTGGTGGAATGAATGCATCAACGTACATCTCGGAAAATCAAAAGCTGATGTTGACATTTCACTTACCAGGCCGTTAGCAGCATAGATTCAGAAAGGACTAAATGCGTCGCGAATGTCAGAATCAGAGCAGTCCATTAATGCTTGGCAATCCACGCTCTATATAAAGAATCCGATGAGCAGAATTTCAACTTGTTCGAGGATTATCCCTGCAATCTAGGGTTTATCCCTACGATCCAGATAAATGCGTGAGAAGAAGCTTGAGAGTTCTTCACCTCATTCATCCATTCCGAGTGACAACCGGAGCCTTCCACCGGAGCTAGATCTCGAGAGACTCAGCTCCACCGCCCATCAATGGCACCACCGATAGCCTTGACGCACATCTGCTTGAAGCAAGTCATTGCTTCCAGTTGGTCATTTCATTTTCTCTTCTTTTCTTATATTGTATTGTATTACATTTTGTGATTAAGGAATTAATACATGATGTGTTCAATGCATTTCTGTGTTTCCTTCAACTCCATCTCCATCTTCTTTACTTAGCATCTTTAACTTTCATTGCATCACTTAGTGAGATTGTTAGAGTATCGCATACTTAGTCATGTGGATTAGGGATATGAAGCATGTAGCAAACCACCGAGAGGTGTGCGTTGCGTGAATGTGTGAGTAAACCTTATTTGCTTAGTGTGAAGCTGTAGCTACGCCTGTCTATAGGCGGATGCAAGGCTTGTCTATGAATAAAGTCAGCAACAATTAACTACCCGGGAGGGTAAGTGGTTAGTTGCATTAAGCAATGTAAGTTATTGTTCATTAGAAATAGGAATAATCTTCTATCAGCAAAGTTTATGCAGTTACCTTGTCTTATGAGCGCTTCATTCATCATTAGGCATACTTGAGAGAGTAGTCTAAAACCCAAATATAAGACATGAGAGAGCGGATTGGAACACATAGGCAAGAATGGGAAACTTAGAGATAAGCTCTGTTTGCTATAACACAGCGTATGCACCCTACGGATAGGATATTGCATGCGTCCAAGAAGTAAGATGCGGTGGTATGCGGCTAGCACGCTCATGCAGCGAGAGCACGTGAGCAGGTTATAGAGGTTTAGGCAGGCATAGGTTTCCCGGCAATATCGCAGATACACCGCATATGTCCTAGAGTTAGGCTCAAGTGTATGTAGCATGATCACATGGCTTGCGTTGACTAAGGTTGTCCTTGTGGTTACTCTTAAAGGTTGCAATGAAATCACCTCCATATTATCTATTTTCCCATTCATTTGTTTCATGTCATGAGTTTTCGTGTATCTACCTCTCTTTCATATTCTCATTGCATTGTTTGTTAGTTAGGAGTAGGAGTAGTGTTAGCTTAGAAACCTCCCCATCATTCTTTTATTCAAACCGCCGCATGCCCATTACCACATTCATCTAGCTACAAGTCCTTGTGTTCGAGCTCGGATCACCCGAGAAACTTGCGTTCGCGTTATACTTGGCGCGAGCGCAAGAAAACTTTTGACAGGACGCATGGTCATCGCATACATTTGTTAACGCAAAGTCATTCCAACGCATGATAATCAACGCATACTTTAAGAACATGCATCACATATTGCATCCACAAAATTTTAGTTGTTGGGTAATTGACATCTAATTTCCCATCACCAAGTTTTTGGCGCCATTTCCGGGGACTTGGCAGCTAATTGTTTGTTGAGTTTTGTGTCTCTGCAGGCAACCTTTTTATCTTGGGAGTATTGTAGCTTGTGCGACCAGGTTACAAACAATATTGAAGTTTAGGTGATGCGCCGAAAGCCAGTATTGACCCCAATATAGAAGGGCAATCAGTCACATGAGCCGAAGGTAATTCTAAGCACATGGTGGCCAACATGAGCCCAACAATTGCCAGAAGTTCCAATGATCAAGGCAACTTGACCCAAGCAGTTGAGAGTAATCTCCTGCATGGAAGACTCTTTGCGGTGACAACACTTCTATTTTTCCAGGGATGTCTTCTACTTTATCTTTAACTTGCTTTCTTAGTTTAGGTTATTTTTATTTTTATTGTTATTTTGGATATATGGTTGCTTCCTTAGTTATGGTGCATTTGCTCTTTGTAGGTGCAACAATAAGTCTCCTCGGTGCACAGTACAACGGAAGAATTCCTTTCATCCTTCAACGCATGGCTTCGATTGCGTGGATTCCAACGCATAATCGCATGCATTGTTCCATCTAAGGTTCTTTTCTTGTTATCTTTTATGCATTATCCTTTTAAAATTCTATTTTTCCTGATTGCGTTGCTTTGCGATGTTTCTATGATGGTACGTATAATTCACCGCATCTTCTAATTAATAATTGCAAGGTGTTCCTTACTTTTATTAGCTTTGTCAAAATTTGAAAGTCTTAAGTTTTATTTTGTGTAAACCTTTGCTCAAACGTTTATTACCGCATTCCTGTAATTTTGTTTTTAGCTTTGCGGTGAGAATGCTGCCAACCTCTAAGTTTGGGGGTGGCAGTGGTCTCGGAGAATTGCGTTCATTGCATTGCGATCATTTGAAAAAAAAAAAAGTGAAGAGAATTTTTTAGAATAAATAACTCCACTGTCAATGCAATGGGGAAACCCATTTTGATAAGAGTTAAGTTGTGAAAGGCATTTACCCATAGTTGGATGTCCACATGACACACGTGGGGGCAGGCTAAAACGAAGGTAAGTCGCTAGGATCAACGCATAAGCGTAACTCCTCTGTCCGACGCAAGCCAAGGCAAGCAAGACAAGAGTTGAGTTGAATATGGAATACAATCAAAGTTGGATGCTCGTATGACACACATGGGCGTAAGCCAAAACAAAGAGCGTAACCAGGTTCAACGCCGCATTTGAATAAGCAATCGCAAAATTTTTGAAGTATTTTGAACGAACGCATTCTCAAAAGCTAAACGCAAAGTTGTAGTGAATGAATAAAAAGTTTTTGAGCAAAGGCTTGCCAGATCTAAACTTAGAAAAGATCTTTTTGAAGAAGTAGCCAAAGTGGAGGAGAGCATTGCACATGACACACGTGGGTCAGCAATGCACGTTATTACAGCGTAAAGTTATAAAATAATGCAGGTTTGCGATGATAAAAATATACAATATTGCGTCCAAAAGCATTAAGTTCACAACATTACGATCGCATGCGTCCATCGCACTAAAACAGCTAAGTTATGTATTTTTGTGCAGAAAATGCATTGATGCAAGGCAAAAATGTGATCCAAAGAAATTAACGTCCGAGCGCATTAAGAGATTACGTTGATGCAAGGCGATGTGATTATTTGCGCTCGCAAATATCTACTCAAGAAGGTTGCCGTAAAAAGACGACGTATCTGGGTGAAAAGCGTAATAAATCACGATGGGATAGAAAGCTGATGACGATCGATTCCAAATTAAGTTGACAAACCATTAACGACCTACTATAGCAAGTACACTCAACTTTTCGGTGACAAGTATTCGGCGCATTAGACAGAGAATTAATGCCATCCCATCAGTACAATCATAAGAGGGAAGATGCCTTTCACCTTGAACCTCTATAAATACCGAAGGCCACTTTCAGTGAAGGAGTTCGTTCAGTTAGATAATTTTCCTTTTAGATAGAAGTAGCCTTGTTTATAGTTATCTTTTACTTAGAAGGTGGAAGTGAGCGAAGGGAGACTATACCGAGAGATCGTTTCGGTGAACTTGGAAGAGTGCCAGAAGCATCGAAACCAGAGAGAGAGCCGAATCTTGCAGAAGCAAGAACAACTTTTGAGCAGAATAGAGATAACACAGTGTAAAAGCCTTGGGAAGCAAGGAATTGCTACCAGGCTCTCTACCCTAATTTCCATTGTCATTTTGTACTCTAAACTTATTTATAGAAATGGAAATTGCATCTTTATATCTATTCACTCTCTGTACATTACGCATGAGTAGCTAAATCTGTCGAATGGGTTGAGAAGCACTTAGCTAGCATAACCTGGGATCTTTATTCTATGCGATTATCTTGTATTATGTATGCATCATTTGTCCATTAGAGATACTCAGGAGGATAATCTAAGGATAGAATCTAGGCTTGGAAAAGTCAGGTTAGAATCTAGGCTTGGGAGAGTTAGATTAGAATGCATAATCAAGAGATAGAAACTTAGGAATAAGTTCTGTTGTCTATTAATGCATCGCATGCACCCTAGAGATAGGTTAGGATTGTATGCAGTCATCTTGTCCTTGTGTGCATCTTGCATCATTGCATGGGCAAGAAGTAGAGACTTAGGAATAAGCTCTATAGACATTATCGCATTCCTCGCATGCGTCCTAAAATTAGGAGTCATCGCATTTGCATTGGAAAATGAGTTGCGGTCGCATGAGTGTAGCATGATCGCATAGCTTGAACGCATTCTCGGGAAACGCTAGCTAAAGACCTTCTCAACTCGTTCCTCCGCATACTTAGTGTATCTGTCGCATAATTACTCTTTTCTCAAATCCGTCGCATACTTTTTATACTGTAAACAACAAACCAACCAACTCCTTGATTTATTTGTTACCGCAAAGTGATCTAAAAATTATCATCACATATTGTTTTCCTTAATCCCTGATTTCGACCCTGGGCTTACCAGGTAACTGAGTAGGGTTTATACTTGGATCTTACTGAGCAAACTTGCACGCTCAATGCATTTTCCATCAACGCAATCCCTACCATTATTTCATCGCATAAAATAACGTATCACCTAGTCCAGCCTCAGGCGGTCCCGTAGACCTACTCTGAAGGTGCCCTCAAACATTATAGCCGTGAGAGCCTTCGTAAATGGGTCAGCAACATTGTGCTCCGAAGCAATCTGCATGATGATCACGTCCCCTCGATGCACTATCTCGCGGATCAGGTGATACTTCCTCTCTATGTGTTTGTCGCGCCTGTGACTCATGGGATTCTTGGAGTTTGCCACAACACCACTATTGTTAAAATAGAGGGTGATTGGCCTAAACATATCTGGAACAACTTCCAATTTTGCTAGGAACTTCCTAATCCAGACGATCTCCTTAGCAGGTTCGCAAGCCGCTATGTACTCGACCTCCATAGTGGAGTCAGCGATGCACCCGTTTTTAGTGCTTCACCATACTACAACTCCTCCGTTAAGATAAAAACTGACCCTGGAGTGAACTTGTGAGAGTCCCTATCAGTCTCAAAGTCAGAATCCGTGTATTCAGTAAGGATCAAATCCCTAGATCCATACACGAGCATGTAGTCCCTTGTTTCCGTAGATACTTGAGGATGTTCTTCATTGTGGTCCAGTGACCCTGGCCTGGGTTAGACTGATACCTACTGACTATTCCCACAGCGTAGCAGATGTCTGGCCTAGTACAGAGCATCACATACATCAAACTGCCAACGACAGATGCATATGGGACCTGCCTCATCTCTTTAACCTCTTGAGGCATCTTAAGACACATGTCCTTAGACAAAGTGACTCCATGCCTGAACGGCAGCAGGTCCCTTTTGGAGTCCTGCACGAGTACTTGAGCAATATTTTGTCAATGTACGATGCCTGAGACAGCGCTAGCACTTTGTTCTTACGATCCCGAAATATCTGTATACCCAGAACAAACTAAGCCTCTCCCAAATATTTCATTTGGAATTGGGTCGCTAGCCAGATTTTAACTATAGTCAGTAGACCTACATCATTTCTAATGAGTAGGATATCGTCTACATACAACACTAAGAAAACCATTGAATCGTTGACGATCTTTTTGTAGAAATAAGGTTCATCAACATTTTGGTCAAAGCCATACGATTTGATCGCAGTATCAAACTGAATGTTCCAAGATCGAGACGCCTGTTTCAGCCACTGGACCGATTCAGTTTTGCAAAATTTTTTCTCTTGACCTTGGGCAATGAATCCCTCAGGCTGTACCATGTAAATGGTCTCCTCAAGATTGCCATTCAGAAAGATCGTTTTGACGTCTATTTGCTAGATCTCATAATGATAATAAGCGGCAATGGACAGGAGGATGCAGATTGACTTTAACATGGCAACAAACGAGAAAGTCTCCTCATAGTCAACTCCCTCTACCTGGGTATGATCCTTTACCACAAGTCAAGCCTTGAAGATTTTCACCTTCCCATCAACACCCCGTTTGCACTTGTAGATCCATTTACAACCTATAGGTCTTACCGCATCAGGCTGATCTACAAGATCCCATACTGAGTTGAAGTACATCGACTCCATCTCGAGATCCATGGCTTTGACCCATTCATCCTGATCTATATCCTCCATTGCCTTCTGATAAGATAACGGATCCTCAACGTCGCCATCTGCTACCATAGCTAAGATTTCTGTGAAACCCAGATAGCGAATGGGCAGGTTCGCAACTTGATGCTTGATTTTATGATGTGAATTATGGATGATATGCGATGGTGAAATTGCGTTGTGCACTCAAGTTTCCTCAGTGGAATCCAAGTGTAAATTCCACTGAGTTTCCTGGTAAGTCCAGGGTCAAACTCAGGGACTTGTGAAAATATATTGCGATGGTAATATTTATGAAAACTTTGTGGTAACCGATAACTCAATTAATTGTGGGTTTGTTGTTGATTGCGTTAATGAAAAATAAACAAATGTGGCGGATTTGAGAAAAGTCAGTTGTATGATAGGTACACTAAGTATGCGAATGAATGGGTTGAGAAGATCTTTAGCTTGCGTTACTTAGGAATGCGTTAAACTATGCGATCATGCTACAACCATGCACAACAAGTCATTTTCCAATGCAAATGCGATGCTCCTAAGTCTAGGACGCATGTGTTGAATGCAAAAGTGTCCATAGAGCTTATCCCTAAGTCTCTACACTTTTCCTATGCGATGATGCAAAATGCATAAAGGCAAGGTGACCGCATACAATCATATCCTATCTCTAGGATGCATGCGATGCCTTGATAACAAATAGTGCTTATTCTTAAACTCCTATCTCTTGATTATGCGTTCTAATCTAACTCTCCCAAGCCTAGATTCTAACCTGACCTTCCCAAGCCTAGATCCTGTCCTTAGACTACCCTCCCGAGTATCTCTAATGGACGAATGAAGCATACATAATACAAGATAATCACATAGAGTGAAGATTCCCTAGTTGTGCTAGCTAAATGCTTCTCAACCCATCCAACTAATTTAGCTACTCATGCATAAATAACAGAGAGTGAACAGATATAGAGAAGTAGATTCCATTTCGATAAATGAGTGGAGTACAAAATAACAATGGAAGTTAAAGGTAGAGAGCCTGGTAGCAATTCCTTGCTGACCGAGGCTTTTACACTGTAAATCTCTATTCGGTTCCAAGATGTTCCTGCTTCTGTAGGCGTCGGCCCTCTCTTTATCCTTGAAGCTTTAGACGCTCTCCCAAGCTTACCTAAACGATCTGTTAGCACTACCTTCCTCTCTCGCGTCCGCCTTAAAACGAAAGAAAAACTATGAACAAAGACGTGTGAACTGATTAACTGATCAACCCCTTTTCTGAAGGATGCCCTTGGTATTTATAGAACATCCAGGGTGAAAGTCGGCTTCTCTTTCATTATTGTACAAATGGGTCTGCTTTAATTCCTGAATGATGCGTCGAATATTTTTCACCGAAAAGCTGAATTTATTTGTGATCGTTATCAGCTGGTAACTTAATTCGGATTCGACTATCATCAGCTTTCTATCCCATCGCGATTAATTAGCCTTTCACCCAAATGCGCCCACCATGTTGTGCTGACCAAGTTGCGACAATCCTTCTTGGGCGAATATTTGCGAAAATGATCACCGTAAAGCCTTGCGGTGATGTTGCGCTCAACCAATGATTTCCTATAATCGCAATTTCCGCCTTGCGTTATCGAATATTCTGCACAAAAAATACAAAAATCAACTATTCTAATGCGATGAACACATGCGACCACAATATTATGAATCTGATGCTTTTTGGACTCAATTTAACATGTTTTATCAACGCAAGCCAGCATTGTTTAAGAACTGAGCACTATGATAACGTGCATTTTTGCCTGTTATCACACCCCTAAATTTAAACAATGCTTGTCCTCAAGCATAAGGTAAATACTTCCTTTAGCAAGTCAACCGCAATGTCCTTTTCTTAGATTTCTCAAGGATACTTCGTTCAAATCCTATATACCAAAGTTTCCTTAAGTTTTATTCAAGTCTCCTCTTAAAATATTTCTAAGACCTAGGGACCGCAAGCTTAACCTTCAAAAGGACTTTACTAATTTTCAGAACATCGTATGATTTATTTAAAAAAGAAAAATTTCCGTTGGGGTGTCAAATGATTTTATCCTTGCATATTTCTTGACATTATTATTTTTTTATGACCTTGCGCTGATCCAAGTGCCTTGCCTTCATTTTGGCTTGCCCCCACGTATGTCATGCGGACATATAACTAGAGCAATGCACTCTTCCTCAGACTAAACTCATACCTAACTTGGCAACGGAGTTGCAGTCATTTATTTATGCGTTGATCCCGGTGACTTACTTTCCTTTTGGCTTGGCCCCATGTGTGTCATGCGGACATCCAACTACGGGTAAGTGCCTTTCACAACTTAACTCTTATCAATATAGGTTTCCCATTGCGTTGACAGTGGAGTTGTTATTCTCAAAAAAAATTTTCCTCTTTTTTTTTCTTTTCAAAATAGCAAGGTCGAAAATAAATACCTCACCTCCAAATTTAAAATGCAGAAATGTCCTCATTGCCAAAAGATTGAAATAAGTCATGCGATGTTCTTAGAAAGTTTCGTGAGTAGAGTTTGAAAGAAAGCTAGCAAACCCCTAACTTTTAGAAATATTTTATGAGGTGGCTATCTTAAAGTTAAGATGACTCTAGTATATACGGAAGAAATAGAAGCATGTTTTTCATCATTGAAATCATACATGGTAAAGAAACAACATGCGGTAACTTACTAAATTTATCTATGTTAAATGATTGCGGTAATCAAAGAGGATGCAGTGATAAAACTTTTAAAACTAACATGCGATGTGATAGCGCAAAATTTGAAATAAAGATAAGGAAGAATACACCCCCAAATTTGCACTGTCGCCCGCATTGTGTATTGATGCATCCATCTTTGCGGCGATCTATCTTCTTTGGATTGTGGTAACAGAGTGAGATAATTTGCTACTTCATGTAACATCTCCGCAATCCTGTGCCTCAATCGTTGTAAGCAAACAGAGAAAGGGTCAAATAATTTTTAAACAAAACAACTTTTTTTTTTAGAAGTAAGAACGATACTGGTAACAAAAAGGTAATTGTGATAATAAGTAACGAGATGATAAAAGTTCATGAAGTATTTGATGCAGGAAAAGGATATTCAACAGGATTGCGTCCCTGATGAGGTTGAATCATATAATACTCAGGGACCACTTATTCCAGGCTGGTTTATTCACGTCCATGGTGGCTTTTCTCTCTTTTCTTTGTCCTCTGGGATCTTTACTGTCTTAATCCAGAGTTTTTCCCCATGAATGCTCATTACAATTTCCCCCTTGTGCACATCAATTTGAGTGCGACCGGTTGAAAGGAAAGGTCGTCTCAATATGATGGGCGCATCTTCGTCTACTTTATAATCCAAAATGAGGAAGTCTGCTGGTAGGATGAATTTATCGATTGAAATTGCGGCATTTTTCAACTCTTCTTTAGGGTATATTTGGGATTTGTTAGCGAGCAGGAGAGTTTCCTTTGTTGGGCGTAAGTGTTCCGACATTCAATTGTTTAAAGATTGATAGCGGCATTATGTTTATACTTGCCCCAAGATCGCATAGTGCTTGGCCACTGTAGGTCCTTCAGATAGAGCATGGTATCGTGAAGATTCCTGGGTCGCCCATATTAGGTGGGATCATAGCATTTTGCGCTGCTACCACTATTGCGATCTTTTCTTCCTCATTTTGTTCCTTTTTCAATCTTTGCGGAGTTACTGGTGGTTGAACTTCTTCTGTCTCAATATCTAGAGGCTTAAGGGTGGACGCAACTTCAGGGTCTATTTTCTCAAGCTTCTCCAAACTATAGGTCAACGGGTCTTCGGTTATCACCGCATTCAAGTTGGTCACAATGGGCTTCTCCCCTACTTCTGCAATCATGTTTTCACTTAGCAAGGAGACTGCTAAGCATTATTCCTTCCCGTTACCCCCAGCATTGTGAGGGAGCTCAGTTGAGCTCGACAACGCTCCTTTTGGTCAATTTTTCAGCTCGCTCGCAATTTGTTCCATTTGAATTTCGAGATTTCTAATGGATGTAGCTTGATTCTGAAGCACTGATTCATTTTTCTCAATGTACTGCTTCAACAAGCTCTCTAAGGATGAGGATTGCGGTGGTTGAGAATTGCTAGCTTGGCTATGCATTGGATCGTTGTTTTGTGGGAAAAATCTAGGTGGCCCTCCTTTTTGTGCCACAGGTTGAAAGCTTTGTTGTTGATTTTTCCACCCAAAATTTGGGTGGTTTCGCCACTCGGGGTTATATGTATCGGAATAGGGATTATTTCTCATGAAGCATATCGACTGCGGGTTTGTTGGGCATTCTACCATCGAGTGAGCATCTTCGCAAATGACACAACTTGCGGTCGTTTGAGTAATTGCGCTGACTTGCCCTTTCTTCACTCGCGTATTATTAATTGCGATGCCTTGTATCAAACTCATCATCGCAGTCATTTGATTTTGCAAGGATGCGATGGCCCTGTTGTTAGCGTCATTATCTTTAATTCTTAATCTTTGATCTCTTTCCCGCCAATCCTCATGGTTTTTGGAAATGCGATCAAGTATACTCTTTGCCTCCTCATATGTTTTTTCGAGCAGACCACCAGCGGCTACCGCATTGGCAACGGTCTGCGAACATGGATTCAGTTCTTGGTAGAAAATCTCCATTTGTAGGCAATCTGGTAAGCCATTATGTGGACAGTCTCTTACCAGCCGCTTGAACCTCGCCCACGCATCACTAAGCGATTCGTCATCTTCTTGTTCAAAATTTGTTATTAATTTCCATCTTTTAGCATTCTCGGTTGGTGGGAAATACTTCTTCATAAACTTTTCCACCACCTGTTCCCACGAAGTTATCTCCCCCGGTTCAAGAGAATATGCCCATTTTCTTGCTTGATCGCATAAGGAAAATGGGAATAGAGTGAGTCAAACTTCCTCGATTGAGATATTCGGAACACAAAAGTGTTGCAGATTTCTATGAAGCTCTGGAGGTGGGCGTGCGGGTCTTCGCCACGCCTTCCTCCAAACTGCCCAGCAGCCTGAATCATCTGCAACATTATCGGCTTCATTTCAAACCTCGATCCATCTAATGCCGGCCTCATGATTCCTGGGGAGAAATCATAGAGGTTAGGCGACACATAATCCCGGATGGGTCTATTGCAGTCATTCGCTAGAAGAATGGGGTTGGCCATAATATTATTCGCGTTAGCAGCCCTTGCTTCCGGTTGCTCTGCCATTCTCGGTGTTCACTCTTGTTGTTGGCGGTTGTCTCTTAGTCTTCGTCTGAATGTCCTCTCAATCTCCGGGTCATAATTCACCAGAGATTGAGAGTCTGCAAAGAAATCAAAAAATTACCATTAGCATACTATTTTTCCGAAGTCCCCAGCAACGGCACCAAAAACTTGATGTTTGATTTTATGATGTGAATTATGGATGATATGCGATGGTGAAATTGCATTCCTCATTTCCGGAATCAAAAAATTGCATTGTGCACTCAAGTTTCCTCATTAATCGCGTAACAGAAGGAATATTCACTCCACCATTTCCGGAATTTCCATAACAATAAAGTGGGTTTCACAAGTCAGAGAGTCAAAGCTGAGCCTATAAATAGCCTTTGAAATTTTATGAGAATATATATTTGATACGGGCATATTTTAATATTTGTATATTGAGAGAGAGACTGGTCTGAAGAGCCTTATCGGAGAAGATCCGGGAAGATTTAAGAGACAAGATCGAGAGGTGAGTCTCAGGGCAAATTCTTTCTATCCCTGCCGTTGAAGCTCTATACCAAGGTCACTTCTACCAAACGAGCAAGCCCGAGAGGGAAGCTCTTCTTTACATTCACTCCATCTGCCGGCAAGCAAACCCACCGACCAGATCTGTGTCAAGACATTGGCATTTTTCTGTATTTGTTTCTATCTCTTAATCATCAATTGTATTCATCTTCTTAGTCTATCATTCGTACCATGTATCAGATGCTAAATATTAGTATTGAATGTCATGATCATTTTCATCTCCATCTTTCTGTCTATTCCCGTTCCTCATTAATTGCTTTCTCTATGATGTTTTCTTAATCCCTTGGTAATTAGCATGAATCTAACAAGTAAATTAATCTGTGCTAAAGAAATGAATAGGTTTAGCTAAAGCATGCTAGACGACATCTTCATCTGTGAGAGCAGAAGTGAAGATGCCATTCCTCCTGTCGAGAGAAGGTTGGAAGAATGTGTTAACTAAAGCGAGAAGTACTTCCAGAGATGGAAGCAACCTTGCATTCATTACGTTCATCCCTGTTTCACCACAGAGATGTGGGAACACGGTCGATCACCGAGAGGTGTACGCCAAGGGAAAGCGGAACCGTAGTTATATCTTTAACGCAATTAATGAACTTGCGATGTTTATATTAATTACCCTTTCTATTTCAGTTTCATATATAAAGACTTACCACCGCATAACACGACCTTTTGTATAATCTTCACAGTCAGTCTCAAACTCAGTATCATGTATCAGTATCCTGTATCTTGTATCATAATAGCTTAGGTTTACTTTTATCGCACTTTATTTTATTACCGCAACTTTACTTTACCGCATAATTTTACTTTATCGCAATTTTAGATACCTGTACACACACACTTTTTATTAATTGAAAACCCCCGGTCGCATATATCACGAACGTAATGCATTAACTACGCAATCCCTGTGTTCGACCTCGGATCACTCCGAGAAACTTGCGGTGAAATTATACTTGGTTTCAATGCAAGGACACTTGTGACAACGCATAGTATACTACCAACATTTCATTAATAACGCATACATCTAGAAGTAGCAACATATATCATAAACTTGCGTTATAATCATCCATGCATTTTGTGACATAAGAAAACAGAAAAGATCAAATTCTAAGTTATCAACTTTATGGCGCCATTGCCGGGATTGGTAATAGCTAGTGTTGAGTACATTTGTATTATGTGCAGGACAGATCTCTTTGTACTGGTTGTTTATCGCGGAGAGCAGTCTAACAACTTATGAGTACTGGAGTGATCTAGAAATTTTAAGCTGACCCAGAGATCAGGTATATTTTTCGCGCAGGAGCACATCAAGACTAGATTCAGTGCAGAAATTTCAAAACCTACGGTTGCGGAGAATGTGAGGGTTGAGAAATGTGTAATGCATTTTCCATACTTGGTGTGGTTCCTAAAGGAAGTAAATCATATCTCTCCCCGTATACATTGCGGGATGAGACTAGGAGGAGAGCAATGTCCCTGAAGACATTGGGCCGGCAAGCTGGACCGCTCCATATCTCATCAAAGAAAACTATCTTCCGCTCCATATCTCAATTCTATGTTTACATGCTTTCTTTTAGATTCCTGTCTTTATTGTTTAATGAACATTTTTCATTTACTGCTTCATTTAATTTGTCTTTCAATTCTTTACGAATTTATGATTCATTTAATACCCTTGCATTTATTTCTGTACTCTCTTTAATTTCTTTAACTTTGCTGTCATAAATGTGTTATTCTTAAACCTGGTGAATGATTGGTTAATAAGAAGGAAATTATTACCACAAGGTCCTTGTGGCTTGCATTGATGAAAAAAAAATAAAAAATAAAATTTTAATAATAAAACAATCAACATCTAGTATGCATTGCGATAATGGGTGCATCTTGTGCCAACAAGATACACTTTGCATCCATTACACCCAAATGCATTACGTTGAGGGGTGTGTTGCGCTCGTATGTGTTCTTTGCCCGTCCTTAGCGAAGATGCACTATGTCGAGGTAGTGTTACGCTAGTAGAAATATCGTGCGTCCGTCCTTCAGAAATGCGTTGAGTTAAGGGGTGTGTTGCGGGAATACGTGCGTTGTTGCCCATCCTCAGCAAAAATGTATTTGCATTAATGGAATCACGGTGTAATTTTTAATCGTGCACCCGTTTGAATCAAATTCAAAAGATAACTGCAATTCACTATTTTTCTAGGTTTATCTAAATTCTTTGATTCTTTGTACGTACTTCAAATTTTTGTATTGCGTTAATTGTAATTCTTTGTAGTTAATTTTCAATATAACTGAGTAGCAATTCTCTCTATATGCCTATGCCTCTTCTTTATCATCCTTTGTCAACTTTGCGATATTCTTGATCTTTCTTTTTACGTTATTCATTGCGCTGCCATGATGTATAATATGCATACACTTAGAAAAATTTTCCACACTTTGTATTTTCTAACGAACACTTAGTTAATTCGTGGCTATAGCAATGCTTTACCTTTTATCCTTCAAAATTCAGCATTTTTTAGCAGAAAATTGTAGCATAGAAGAATAAAGTAGGGCTTTATTATGAATTAGCAAGGATAGAAGGAAATTGCGATGTTAAGTAATGTGCCTAGGTGGAGCATTCGGAGCGACCAATCGACGCAAATATAGGATAGGAATTGAGTATTATTGCCCTAGTAGAAGATATGCTTGAGGAAAAGCATATATCTAAATTTGAGGGTGTGATAACTTGTAGAAATACAAGTTATTTATACTGCTTTATTTAGATATTGCGGCCAAAAGAAAGGAAAGTTGCGTCAATTGTAGAGAAATTAGCTAAGAACTGCATGAATTATAAATTGTTGTCGATACACCCACTGACACCATTGCGATGGTAGAAGAGAATATTTCAAGTTTATTTTGCAGGAAATCAAGTCACCGCATGTGTTCATGGCTCAAAAGAAAAAGGACAACGCATCTACGTCGCATTGCGCCCATCATTCAGGAATGAATAGACGATCAATGCAATGATGGCGTGATAACTTGTAGAAATACAAGTTATTTATGCCACTTTATCTAGATATTGCAGCCAAAAGTTAGTAAATATGCACCTATTGTATGAAAATTAGCCTAGTATTACAATAATTATAAATGTTTGCAATTACACCCACTATTACCATAAAGATGGAAGACAAGCCGAATTTTACTCTGTTTTGTAGGAGACCAAGTCACCGCTTGTGTTCAAGGCTCACAAGAAACTGATCAACGCATCTCTGTCACATTGCGCCCATCAATCAACAATAAAGAGACGATTACCGTAATGACGGTGCAATACCAGTCGATTCAGAGCCGTGTTGTAATTACATGCGGTAATAAAAAAAAAACACTGCATGCGAACCCATGATCGAAAGATGCAATTGAGCAACACAAAAGTAGAGGATTGAGACATATGTACAATTAACGGTTGTGCAGAATTGACGGTTTGATTGCATAACAGAAGGAATAATATCCCTCCATCTTTGGAATTGGCATAACAATCAGTGGGGACCATAAGGCCGGAGTTAAAGACCTACACCTATAAATACCCCATAGATTTCAGAGAAAGAAAAGGCTACTTGATACAGGGTAAGTGCTGCAAAACTGTTGAGAGAAAAGGCTGAGCTAAGTGCTTAAGTGAAGAAATCCGGGAAGAAGACGAGATAAGGCCGAGAGGTGAATCTCAGATCTAATCTACCAAACACCCAATTGAAAGCTCTGTGCAAAGATCCTTGCTACCGGTGGAGCAAGCCTGAGAGGGAAGCTCTTCCTAGCATCAAATTCATCCTATCCGACAAGCAGATCTCTATCGAATCAGTGCCAAGACATTGGCACTTGTTTGTATCTGTTCTATCTCTTTCATCGTTGTATTTCACTGTTTCTTTACCTTTGCATTCACACCATGTACCAAACGCTTAATAGAGATATTAAATGTTTCAATAGCTTTCATTTACCATTTTTTTGTCTATTTCTGTTCACCCGTCAATCACTTTCTTCATGATGTCTTCTTAATTCCCTGATAACCAAATTTTTAAAGATTGAAAACCTGGTCACATATATCATGAACATACCACAATAACCTAAATCAGTTCCCGTGTTCGACCTCGGATCACACCAAGAAACTTGTAGTGGAATTACACTTGGTTCCATCATAAGGAAACTTGTGACAACGCATGGCATACTATGTGAACATCCATAATTAACGCATATCTAGCGGTAGTATCGCATCATTTCGAGCATAAAACATCATCAATCATACATATTAGTGTTAGCGTATATAAAACGGTCAACAAGTTTATGGCGCCGTTGCCAGGGACTTGGTTAACGGTTAGTGTTGAATATTTTTTTGTTATGCACAGGACAGATCTCTTTGTATTGACTGTTCAACGCGGAGAGCAGTCTGATGGCTTATGAGTGCTGGAGTGATCTGGTAATTCTAAGCGGACCCAAAGATCAAGTGTATTCTTCGCAGAGTTCATTAGGGCTAAATTAATTGGTGAAGAAGTATGGCTGATGAGAATGTGGCTGGAAACTAGAGGGGAGATTTGCCCGTGCAAGATCCCGTTTTTCTTGCTGCTGACCAGAACATTCCTATGAGGGAATATGCGGCGCCATATTTCTATAATTTTTCACCAGGAATTTCAAGACCAGTAGTCGAGGGGAATGCAAGCTTTGAAATAAAACCTATTATGCTACAAATGATTCAAAATGCCAGGCAGATCGGAGGATTGCAGGGAGAAGACCCACACGCTCATTTGACAAATTTTGTAGATATATGTAGTGCATTCTCCATGCCTGGTGTAACTCAGGAAATTCTTAAACTATACCTATTCCCATACACATTGCGGGATGAAGCAAAGAGGTGAGCCCAAGCATTAGAGCCAGACGAAATTAATGGATGGGAGCAATTGGTTGATAGGTTCATGAACAGATTCTTCCCTCCGTCTGTCAACGCAAGGAGGCGGAGGGAGGTTTTGAATTTCAAACAAAAGGGTTATGAAACCTTGAGCATCACCTGGGTGCGATTCCAACAGTTAGTGAAGAACTGTCCGCATATCGAGATTCCTGACAGTATTTTGATGGAAACCTTTTATAATGGCCTCGACCAATCAACACAAGCAGTTGTCGATGCCTCCATAGAAGGAGGATTAATGAATAAGTCATATACAGAAGCGAAGAACATATTGGATCGCATCTCGCGACATTCTGATGAGTGGATTGATACCGGGCTTGAGATAAGAGGTTAGAAGCAAGAAAGAGTAGAAAGGGCCGATGTGCCAATGGACACAATGAGCGCATTGGTCGAACAAATGACCACAATGACCTCGCTCCTCCAGACGGTGGCTAATTAGTAGAGAACTCTCTCTCAAGGAACAACGGAGGTTAAGGCAGTGACTCATGGGACCGCAATGGATTGCACTCAATGGAGAGAGGTACATCCGATAGTCATCTACCCATGGAATCAACAACCTGTATATGCAATTTATGATGAATCATTGGGCAACAACCGCAAACCTGGTTGGTGGGGTCACCCACTTTTTGGTCTGGATGAGAATCTCAATCAGGAGGGCCACAGTTTCTATCAATTCAGCTATCAAGAGGATCGAGGCAACACTCCGGTCTTCACTAATCCAGATTGCAGCCCAAGTAATTCGCAAGGTATGCCACCTTGTGACCAATTGTTCGCATATGATACCTCTTACAGTACCTCGTCTCTGGAGAGATCATTAAAACATTACATTGAAAAGAGCGAGGCAACGAGACAATCACAAGCTGACTCTCTTAAAGAATTAGAAGATCAAATAGATCAGCTTGCGAGGAATTAAAGAAGAAAGCGCTTAGTACGCAACATGGAAACTTAGGAGTGCCGGGGCCAAGAGGAAAAGAACAATGTCATGCAGTGACATTGAGGAGTGGCAGAATGACAGCCCCTATTATGCCAAAAGTACCAGCAAATTTGACTATTGATGATGACCAGTTACTTAATAACGGAAGCAGCACCAGTTCAGAAGTAAGACCATCTACAAAAGATGAAGCTCCTCAAGACATGAATTCTCAATCAACGCAACCTCCAACCAATGACACACAACAAGTACAGGACCTCACCCAACAGCAAAGTGAACAAGAAACACGGTGGAATCCTCCACCTTTCCCGTCCAAGCTGAAAAAGAAAGACGACAGGAAGCAATTTTAGAGGTTTATGGACGTTTTCCGACAGCTACACATTAATATTCCCCTGATAGAAGCACTAGAGCAGATGTCGAGTTATGTGAAATTTCTCAAGGATATTCTTGCCAACAAGAGAAAGATTGGGGAAAATGAAACAGTTGCACCAACATATGAGTGTATCGCTCTGTTTCAAAATACTCTCCCTACTAAAATCAAAGACCCTGGGACTTTTACATTGCCCTTAACTATAGGAGGGAAGATGGTCGGAAACGTGCTGTGTGATTTAGGAGCCTGCATAAACTTAATGCCCTTGTTAATTTTTAAAAAGCTGGACATCGTCGAAGCAAGGCCAACCACAATCACATTACAGCTAGCCGATAGATCGATAAAGCTTCCTGATGGCAAGATAGAAGATGTTCTCGTGCAAGTGGACAAGTTTATCTTCCCAGCAGACTTTGTTATATTGGATTATGAGGCCGATAGAGAGATTCCTATCATCTTGGGATGCCCATTTCTTGCCACAGGGAAAGCATTAATCAATGTGGAGAAAGGAGAATTGACCATCTGGGTTGATGATCAAGAAGTAAAATTCAATGTACTCAATGCGTTGAAGTACCCAAGAGGCATAGAGAACTACCAATATATCGAGGAGCTGCGGGGAGAATAGTGGCAAGAACCCCTGAAGGAAATGAAGGAGAAGGATTTTGAAGTCGGTGCACTGTTGGAGGAGGACTGTGCCAAAATTCATGCTAAATCTAATTTTGAACGCTCAAGTTATCTGAACGAACATCGTAGAGCATTAAGCCATCTTTAGAAGAGCTGCTGATGGCAGTAGACATTGATGTTCCCTGGTATGCAAACATAGTAAACTTCATAGTTTGCGGTCAACTACCAGATGATTATACATACCAGCAGAAGAAGAAGCTAAGACATAATGCCAAATTTTATTTCTGGGACGATCCCTTCCTATATCGACAAGGACCTGATCATATAATACGTCGATGTGTTCCTGAGCATGAAGCCAAGCACATTTTAGAGCTTTGTCATGAGTCCCCATATGAAGGACATTTTAGGGGACAAAAGACCGCAACAAAAGTCTTACAGTGCGGCTACTTTTGGCCAACACTGTTTAAGGATATCCATGCCCATGTTGTGCAATGCGATAGGTGTCAAGGGACGAGGAATATGTCTAAAAGAAATGAAATGTCATTGACATCAATTTTAGAAGTTGAATTATTTTATGTTTGGGGAATTGACTTCATGGGCCTGTTTCCACCACCAAAAGGTCATCAATATATTCTGGTTGCAGTTGATTATGTATCAAAATGGGTTGAGGCCATCGCATGTGCCAAGTATGACGTGGCCACTGTGGCAAAGTTTCTAAAGAAGAACATTTTTGCTTGATATGGGATGCCTCAGGCCTTAGTCAGCGATAAGGGCTTTCACTTCATCAACCACATAATTGCCAACTTGTTGACTAAATTCAACGTCAGCCATCGAGTTGCAACTGCTTATCACCCGCAGGCTAATGGGCAGGTAGAGATTTCTAACAGAGAGATCAAAACTATCTTGGAAAAGGTAGTTAATACTGCCAGGAGAGATTGGTCACCCAAGCTTGATGAAGCACTATGGGCTTACAGGACCGCCTACAAAACACCAATTGGCATGTCTCCGTATGCCCTAGTCTTCAGAAAAGCTTGTCATCTGCCGCTTGAGTTGGAACATAAGGCGATGTGGGCATGCAAGAAGCTGAAGTTTGACTTAGCCAGTGCGGGGAAAGTCCGGAAGCTGCAATTGAATCAGTTGGTCGAATGGCGAAGAGATGCCTATGAAAATGCTAAGATATACAAGGAGAAAACAAAGAAATGGCATGATGATCGCATAAACGACCGGACATTCACCGAAGGTCAGCAGGTATTATTATTCATCACGCGTTTGCGATTGTTTCTAGGAAAGTTGAAGTCTCACTGGTCTGGGCCATTTCGAATCAAGACAATCTTTCCTCATGGCGCAGTGGAACTAAAAACTTTAGACGGGAGCAGCACATTCAAAGTCAATGGTCAGAGAATCAAGCCCTACTATGGAGGTGACTTCGATCAGCGCATGGACACCATTGACTTGGGCAAACAGGATTAAACCGCTTGCAAGGGAAAGCGATTGCGGTAACTCTAAGAACTTCTTTCAATCGACCTTCCTATCTATGCTTACTTGCTTTCTTTACAACTTTCTTTTACCGTTTTCTAAATTTCGTCAATTACTGTCTAGTAGAATCAGTCTTTAATATTTTTGTATTTCCTTCCAATTTAATTTCGCATGTATCTCCATATCTTAAATTTAGTAGCACTGGTCATATAACTGTTGAAAATGATTGGATAAATCACCGCAAGGTCTTTTCGACTGGCGTTTTTGAAGAATTAAGAAGACAAGAAAGTAAACTATGAGAGGATGGGTGTAGTAAGTAAGCGACACTGTGCATCTAGTACACCCAAATGCATTGTGGTGAGGGGTGTGTTGCGCACGTATATGTCTTTTGCCCCTCCTTAGTTAAATGCACCATGTTGAGGTAGCCTCCAGAAATGTATTTAGTTAAGGGGTGTGTTGCGGGGATGTATGCGTGTTGCTCGTCCTCGGCAAAAATGTGTCTGTGTTTATTGGAAGTATGGTGTGAATTCTGAATCATGCACCCTTCTGAATCAAATTTGTAAAGTAATCAAATTCTTTGACTCTTGTACAGGCAACATAAAATTTTTGTAATGCATTCATTTGTAATTTGTTTGTATACTTTGTTAATAGTCAATACAATCAGAGTATATATTCACTCCACTTTTTGCCTGTGCCTCTTTCTTTATTTTCCTTTGCTAATTTTGTGGCGTTCTAAATCTCTTATTTTTACTATCTTCATTGCGTTGCTAAGATGTATTATATGTTTATACTTAGAAACATTTCCCATACTTAGTAAATTCTGACTAACACTTAGTTAATTCTTAGTTTAGCAGTACTTTACCTTTTATCTTTCAAAGTTCTGCTCAAACCTTCTTTTTGAAATTTTCTTCTAATTGTTTGTCTAGTCTCTCTAAACAACGCAATGAGGACCTTGCTCATCTTTAAATTAGGGGGTGGGGAAGGTCTGAGCAGATGAGATCAAGATTATGTTGTATTTAAGAAAATATGTCCATTTTCATTTAAAACATTTTTTTTTTTTTTTTTTGCGAAACTCCAATGTCAGCGCAAGGGAAAACCTCAAAACTGTCCTAACCTGATAAGAGTTTAGTTGTGAAATGAGCTTGCTCGTAGTTGAATGTTCGTATGACACTCGTAAGAGCAAGCCAAAACAAAGGTGGGTTTCCAAGAATAACGCAGTATGAAAAAAAAAAAAAGAAAGAAACAAAGAAACAAAAACAAAAAAAAAGAGTGCAAGAGACAACTCCTCTGATCCTCATGAGTTGAAGTTGAAATTAGCACACAACCGTAGTTGGATGTCCGCATGACACCCATGGGAATAAGCCAAAACGAAGAGTGTAACCATGACCAACAGTCTCTAAATAAAGAAATGACGCAAATTTTTTGCTCACCGCATGTAGATACATCGAGTTATTTTGACAAAGAAGAGATAAACAATCTATTTTGAAAACTAGAAAAGCATCTTTGAGCAGAATTTTGTCATATAGAAGAATAAAGTAGGGCTTGCTAAGAATTAGCAAGGATAGAAGGAAATTACGATGTCAAGTAATGTGCCTAAGTGTAACATCCGGAGCAACCAATCGTCGCAAAAATAGAGGATATGAATTGAGTATGATTGCCTTAGTAGAAGATATGCTTGAGGACAAGCATATATCTAAATTTGGGGGTGTGATAACTTGTAGAAATACAAGTTATTTATGCCACCTTATCTAGATATTGCGGCCAAAAGTTAATAAATATGTACCTATTGTATAAAAATTAGCCTAGTATTACTATAATTATAAATGTTTGCAATTACACCCACTAACACCATAAAGATGGAAGACAAGCTAAATTTTACTCTGTTTTGCAGGAGACTGAGTCACCGCTTGCGCTCAAGGCTCACGAGAAACTGATCAACGCATCTCTGTCACATTGCGCTTGTCAATCAACAATGAAGAGACGATTACCACAATGACGGCGCAATGCGACAGTCGATCCAAAGTTGTGTTGTAACCGTATACGGTAATAAAAACAACACTGCATGCGAACCCATGATCGAAAGATGCAGTTGAGCAACGCAAAAGCGGAGGATTGAGACACGTATACTACTAACAGTTGTGCAGAATTGATGGTTTGATTGCATAACAGAAGGAATAATATCCCTCCATCTTCGAAATTGCCATAACAATCAGTGGAGACCACAAGGCCGGAGTCAAAGACCTGTACTTATAAATACCCCATAGATTTTAGAGAAAGAAAAGGCTACTTGATACGAGGTAAGTGCTACAAAACTGTTGAGAGAAAAGGCTGAGCTGAGTGCTTAAGTGAAGAAATCTGGGAAGAAGACGAGATAAGGCCGAGAGGTGAATCTCAGATCTAATCTACCAAACACTCGATTGAAAGCTCTGTGCAAAGATCCATGCTACCAGTGGAGCAAGCCTGAGAGGGAAGCTCTTCCCACCATCAAATCCATCCTATCCGGCAAGCAGATCTCCATCAAATCAGTGCCAAGACATTGGCACTTGTATGTATTTCTTCTATATCTTTCATCATTGTATTTCACTGTTTCTTTACCTCTGCATTCACACCATATATCAAATGCTTAATAGAGATATTAAATGTTTCAATAGCTTTCATTTACCATTTTCTGTCTATTTTCGTTCACCCGTCAATCACTTTCTTCATGATGTCTTCTTAATTCCCTGATAAGCAATATGAATTAACCAAGTACTTAATCTGTGTTAAAGATATAAAATGCGTTTAGCTAAGGCATGCTAGACAGCATCTTCACCTATGAGAGCAGAAGTGAAGATGCCATTTCGACCTATCGAGAGAAGGTCAGAAGAATGTGTTAACTAAAGCGAGCAGTACTTCCAGACATGAAAGCAACCTTGCGTTCATTACGTTAGTCTCTGTTTCACCACAGACATGTGGGAGCGTAGCCGATCACTAAATGGTGTACGCCAAGAGAAGAGCAGAACAACATTTGTAGCTTCAACGCAATTGAGAACTTGCGTTGTTATATTCTTTGTCTTTGTCTTTCTATTATGTTCATAAGCCTTGTCGCCGCATTCCATGTTCTTTGCATAACTTTCACAGTCAGCTTGACCCCAACATCTTGTAACATGAAGCCTGTATCTTGTATCATCTAGCTTAGGTTTATTGTATTTTTATTTTATTATCGCACCTTTACTGCTTTACTCTACTTTATTGCAATTTATGTACCTGTACAAAGCAAACTTTTAAAGATTGAAAACTTGGTCGCATATATCATGAACATACCACAATAACCTAAATCAGTCCCCGTGTTCGACCTCGGATCACACCGAGAAACTTGTGGTGGAATTACACTTGGTTCCATCATAAGGAAACTTATGACAACGCATGGCATACTACGTGAACATCCATAATTAACGCATATCTAGTGGTAGTATCGCATCATTTTGGGCATAGAACATCATCAATCATACATCTCAGTGTTAGCGTATATAAAACGGTCAACACGGCGCATGCGACAATCGATCAAGAGCTAAGCGATTAACACAACTTCAACCGCATGCGGTAATAAAAAACAACACCGCATGCGGGCACACGATCGAAGATGCAAAAGAGCAACGCAAGTGCGAAGGATCCTGACACGTGTACAGCTGACCGTCGTGCATCTATGACGGGATTGATCATGTAACAGAAGGAATATTCACTCCACCATTTTCGGAATTGCCATAACAAGAAAGTGGGGTCCACAAGTCAAAGAGTCAAAGCTGAGCCTATAAATAGCCTTTGAAATTCTATGAGAAGATATACTTGATACGAGCATATTTTGATATTTGTATATTGAGAGAGAGGCTGGTCTGAAGAGCCTTATCGGAGAAGATCCGGAAAGATTTAAGAGACAAGGTCGAGAGGTGAGTCTCAGGGCAAATTCTTTCTATCTCTGCCATTGAAGCTCTGTACCAAGGTCACTTCTACCAAACGAGCAAGCCCGAGAGGGAAGCTCTTCTTTACATTCACTCCATCTGTCGGCAAGCAAACCCACCGACCAGATCTGTGTCAAGACATTGGCATTTTTCTGTATTTGTTTCTATCTCTTAATCATCAATTGTATTCATCTTCTTAGTTTATCATTCGTACCATGTATCAGATGCTAAATATTAGTATTGAATGTCATGATCATTTTCATCTCCATCTTTCTGTCTATTCCCGTTCCTCATTAATTGCTTTCTCTATGATGTTTTCTTAATCCCTTGGTAATTAGCATGAATCTAACAAGTAAATTAATCTATGCTAAAGAAATGAATAGGTTTAGCTAAAGCATGCTAGACGACATCTTCATCTGTGAGAGCAGAAGTGAAGATGCCATTCCTCCTGTCGAGAGAAGGTTGGAAGAATGCGTTAACTAAAGCGAGAAGTACTTCCAGAGATGGAAGCAACCTTGCATTCATTACGTTCATCCCTGTTTCACCACAGAGATGTGGGAACACGGTCGATCACCGAGAGGTGTACGCCAAGGGAAAGCGGAACCGTAGTTATATCTTTAACGCAATTAATGAACTTGCGATGTTTATATTAATTACCCTTTCTATTTCAGTTTCATATATAAAGACTTACCACCGCATAACACGACCTTTTGTATAATCTTCACAGTCAGTCTCAAACTCAGTATCATGTATCAGTATCCTGTATCTTGTATCATAATAGCTTAGGTTTACTTTTATCGCACTTTATTTTATTACCGCAACTTTACTTTACCGCATAATTTTACTTTATCGCAATTTTAGATACCTGTACACACACACTTTTTATTAATTGAAAACCCCCGGTCGCATATATCACGAACGTAATGCATTAACTACGCAATCCCTGTGTTCGACCTCGGATCACTCCGAGAAACTTGCGGTGAAATTATACTTGGTTTCAATGCAAGGAAACTTGTGACAACGCATAGTATACTACCAACATTTCATTAATAACGCATACATCTAGAAGTAGCAACATATATCATAAACTTGCGTTATAATCATCCATGCATTGTGTGACATAAGAAAACAGAAAAGATTAAATTCTAAGTTATCACCACCTCGGGGATCACACATTCATAGGCCACAGAGATCAGAATGTAGTAACTCAAGAGGCTCTTTGGCTCGATAACCTTTTCCAGTAAAAGGTCTTTTAGTCATCTTACCTTCAAGGCAAGATTTGCACACTGGTAAAGAATTTTCTTCTAACTCACTTAGAAGGCCATTCTTCACCAATCTCTCAATCCTATTGAGATTGATGTGCCCTAATCAAAGGTGCCAAAGTTGGGCATTTTCTTTTGGAGAAATTGAATCCCTCTCGAGCCAGGAGAGGTTGTGATGCCACATTATCCAAGCCCCAGATTCAAGCCTTAAGGGAGTAATGTCTCTACTTACCCTATTAATAGGGAATGAGTGAATTCCTTCTTATGAAGCTGGGTTCCCAACTCCCTAATTAGATGAGTCCCTAAAATGGTAGGCATATTGAGAATCTGACCACTCTCATCCATGCAGATCAAAGAACCGCCCTCATAGGCAGGAGTTCACAGCTCACTTGGGATTCAAGTCAAGTTACCTATGGGTATCCTAGTGAATTGTAAGTCTCTTCTAGCAACGGTGTTATAAAGAGAGACTACTCATCTCATGGTTCGGTCTTATACAAACTCTTTGTATAGGATACCCTCGCTCACTTGTCTCCACATGAATGATTAGGATCAGATGATTTCTAATACTTTACAATACTTATAACAACTACAAAATGAGTCGTATCCGTAGTGTCACCAAGATAAGGTACCCAACTTTATCCATCTACTACAAACTGTTTAGGTTATTACTTAAACATAATCCACCTATATGTCTCCATATACATGTTTAGGTTATATAAAATAACCTAGGATCTTAGTTTATTAGAATGAGTAAATGCACATAAAATAACAATTATTTTATTGATAACAATTTGTTTATAGAGGTTTACAAACTACGAGAATAGAAGAGATTTATGACACAAATCCTAACAATTAAAAGGAGTATGTGACTATCCGCAACAGAAAATCGTATCCCAATTTTTATTTTACAGAAGATTCATAATGTACAGAAGACAAGAACAGATTAAACACACCAAATTAAGTATGATATTCTAACAATTCAGAAAGGGAGAAGGGGTTAAAGAATTTACCCTTGAAGACCGAATTCTCCTCGTGAATCCTCTCCTAACACGAACAATTTGAACCCCTTCAAACTCACAAATACAACAACAAAAAATTCAACATTCAGATACCGCTACAAACGAATCCTCGTTATTTTTAAGGTAGAGAATCCTGAGGGGTGTGGGCTTTAGTAATTAATTTTGGAAGGGAGAAGAATTGATTTTTGTTTGAAAGCAATTACACAAAGAGTTTTTCTCTTGAGAGATCGACTGAAACTTCGAGAAGAAGAAGACCAATCTATCTCTCTACCTCCTATCACCCATGATAAACGAGAGAGAGGGGGAGCTATCAAATAACTACATCTAATATAACACATAATAGTTTATGATATGAATCTCATTCACATCATTAACATTTGAATCATATTCAAATATTTATTTCTCTCATATAATCAATATTTGAAACATATTCAAATATTTATTTTCTCTCAAATAAACTTAATGTATCACATATATTATATTAATTATATCTCAACTAATTTATATTATAATGTATCATATACATTATATTAATTATATAATATATAATTAATTCCCTTTAATTAATTTGAACAATTCAAATTAACCAAAATTAATTCGATTCTCATAATCCTAATTGAGCTAACAAGGGGACCTTAAAGACCTATAGATTGAAGCTCCAATAATACTTGATTAATTAATTAAACTCTTTAATCAAATTAATCAACTTTCATCAACTGTCGGTTACTTCACTAAAACCGACAACTGCATTCTTAGCACTATAGATATATTTATGTGTCCATTGGATATAATCAAATAGTGCGTTGACCCTTTACAAACTATTCATAAGTACATTTGGGCTAAAATTACCGTTTTGCCCATGTAGTTACATATAACTCTTTAAGTACAACTGATCCTTATAATGAACAATTAGTTATAGTCCAACTATAACCGAACTCCTCTTGGGTCAGAAGAGGGTGTGGCGCCATATTGTTTAAGCCTCGGAATGAGCCCTTAAGAGAAAGATTCCTCTACTTACCCTAACATTAGGGAATGAGTGAATTTCTTCTTATGTAGTTGTGTTTCCAGCTCCCCAATCAAACGAATCCCCAAAATGGTAGACATATTGAGTCGACAAAACAAGCAACTCTTACCCACGCAGTTCAAAGGACCGCCTTCATAGTCAAAAGTTCACAACTCACTCAAGATTCAGGTCAAGTAACCTATGATCATCTTTGTGAAATGTAAGTCTCTTCTAACAATAGTGTTATATAGAGAGACTATTCATTTTGTGGTTCGGTCGTATACAAACTCTTTGTATAGAATACTCCCGCTCACATGTCTCCATATGAATGATTAGGATCAGATCATTTGTAGTACTTTACAAAAATTGTAACAACTACAAAGAAAACCATATTTGTAGTGTCATCAGGATAAGTGATAACTTGTAGAAATACAAGTTATTTATACCATTTTATTTAGATTATGCAGCAAAAAGAAAGAAAAGTTGCGTTGACTGTATAGAATTTGGCTTAGAAACGCAAAAATTGTAAAGTGTCGTAAGCACACCCACTAACCCCATTGCGATGGCAAAATGGATTGTCCAAGTCTTTGTTTTGCAGGAAACAGGTCACCGAATGCGACAATCGCTCGAGGACAAAAATGAACAACACATTCACATTGCATGCGACAATCGATCAAGAACGAAAAAGAACAACGCAATTGCAGCGCATGCGACGTTCGATCATGGAATCAAACGATCAACACATTTCCACCACATACGGCAATCGATAAAAGATCAAAACAATTACACCGCATGCACTAATCGATCGTAGATGTAAAGAGCGACGCATTCGCAAGGACTTCTGATATTGTACAGCTTTTCTGTTGTACGATTTTGAAAAATTAAATATGGAGCAGAGCGGACGTTTCCACCAATCCATGGTAGGAAAAATCAGCTTTTCAGAGTGGGACCACTGATACAGAAGGTGCCAAGGTCTATAAATAGCTACATCAAATTCAAAGAAAGGAGGCTGGTTTGAAGAGACAACTTAGAGAAAATTCGAGGAGAAAGACGAGATAAGACTGAAAGGTAAGCCTCTGAAGCAAGCAATTCATTCCCATTCTCGAAGAAGAAGCTCTATGCAAAGATCACTTCTACCTGGAAAACAAGCCTGAGAAGGAAGTTCTCCACTCCATTCCTTCCACATGCCGACAAGCACATCGTCTCCGATCGGGATCTGTGTCAAGACATTGACGCACTTTCCTTATTTGTTCTTACTTTCTATTCTATTCATCTACTGTGTTCATCTCTAATCTTTCATTCACTATCTGTAACAAACGTTTATCTTTAGATTTTAATATCATTATCGTATTCATCGTCATTTCTCTGTTCTTCACCACACATTCATCATCCATTTCTTCCACCTTGTGTAACTAATCCCCAGGGTAAAAGGGAAGAATTAAGCGAGTAAGTTAATATTTGTTGAAGAAATCGGCTGAGTTTAGCTAAAGAATGCTCAACGACATCTTCTCCTGTGAGAGCAGAAGTGAAGATGTTATTCCGCCTCTTGAAAGAATGTCGAAAGAATGCGTTAACTAAAGCGAGAAGTATTTCCAGAGATGGAAACAACCTTGCGTTCACCACGTTCATCCTTGTTTCACCATAGACATATGGGAACGCTGCCGATCACTAAAAGGTGTAAGCCAAGGGAAAGTGGAACCTTAGTTGCGTCCTCAACAAGATTGACGAACTTGCGATGTCCTTTCCCTCAACCCATTCTCTTTCTGACACACTTCATAAGACTTGCCACCACATTCATCAAATACTTTTGCACATCTTCACAGCCAGTCCTCACTTTGTATATTTAATTGTTTATTCATTTATTTGTTATCGCATTCTACTTTATTATCGCATCTTATTTTATCACTGCAATTTATTTTACCGTAATTTATTTATCACCGCTTTTTATTTATCATCGCGTTTTCTTTTATTATCGCATTAACTGATTACCGCATTTTACTTTTCAAATCCAATTCATTATTCTTTTGTTTTCCCGGTCGCATATATCACATTAGTATCGCACTAATCACCGCAATCCCCGTGTTCGACCTCAGATCACTCTGAGAAACTTGTGTTGGAATTATACTTGGTTCCAGCGTAAGAAAACTTGTCACACACGCACACTACACGAACGCATACTACGAAAGCATCTAAGCATCACCACATACATAATTTAGAACATAGTATCGCATATTATCATTATCGCAAAGCGCATACGTCATCAACCTCATAAGTTGTTGGCAATACACGATCAATCAAATCAATCATCAAATCAAACCTTACAATAAGGTACCTAGCCTTATCCATCTACTACACACCGTTTAGGTTATCACTTAAACATGATCCACTTGTATTTCTCCACATACATGTTTAAGTTACAATTGATAACCTTGGATATTAGTTTATTCATTTTTAGGTTAATGCAACTAAACATTGAATAAAATACCTCTTATTTTATTAAATAAATAAAGTGTTTGTACAAATACAATTACAAACTACAAGACCACGAGATTTAGGATATCAACCCTAATAATTCATAATTAATATTTGAATCATATTCAAATATTTATTTCTCTCATAAAATTATATAATGTATCAATATACATTATATTAATTGTATCTTATACAATTAATTCTTTTTAATCGATTTGAACAATTCAAATTAAACCAAAATGAATTTGATTCTCATTAGTCCTTATTAAGTGAACAATGAGACCTTATAGACCTACTGAATGAAGCTCCAGTGATACGAGATTAATTGATTAAACTCTTTAATCAAATTAATCAACATTCACTAACTGTCGGTCACTCCACTAAAGACCTGTTGAAGTTGATGCCCTAAATCTTGTAGGGTCCTATAGTTTATAAATCTCGTAGGGTCCTATAGTTTGTAAATACATTGAATAAACGTCGTTCATAATAGAGACTTACATTTCACCCGGATGACCATAGGTAACATGACCTGAATCCTGAGTGAGTTGTAAACTCCCTCCTATGAAGGTGGTCCTTTGATTTGTATGGGTGAGAGTGGCTAGATCGCTGACTCAACAAGTCTACCACTTTGGGGATTCATCTGATTGGGAAACTAGGAACACAACTACACAAGAAGGAATTCACTCCTTCCCCGAGATCAGGGTAAGTAGATAAATTACTCCCTTAAGGGTTGATTCCAGACTTCAACAATGTGGCGTCACACTCTCTCCTGGCCCGAGAGGGGTTTAGTCATAGTTGGACTATGATCTATTGTTCATTAGAGGGATAAGTGGTACTTAAGGAGTTAGATGTAACTATAGGGGCAAAACAGTAATTTTGGTCAAGCCGTACTTATGAGTAATTTTTGAAGGGTTATCATACTGTTGATTGGTTATATCCAATGGACACAGAAATATATCTGTAGTGTGAAGAGTGTAGTCGTCAGTCTTTAGTGTAGTGCCTGACAGTTAACAGATGGTGAATAATTTAATTAAAGAGTTTAATTAATTATTCATGTACTATTGAAGCTTCAAGCTACAAGTACGTGAGGTTCCCTTGGTAACTCAATAGGATTAATTGAGAATCAGTTTTTGGATTAATTTGAATTTTTCAAATTAATAGAGGGATCTAATTATATATGATATAATTATTATATTGTATTTGATACATTATAGCTTTAGTGAGAGGAAATAAATATTTGAATATGATTCAAATATTATCAAAGCCCTGTTGATGAAGTGGATATCCAACAAACACACACTTTTGAGTACGAGGAGCGAACTTAATCTGGTGAGGACTGTGATTATGAACAAAGACGGTACACCCAAACACCCTAAGAGGAACATCTAGGAAGAGACGAGTGGACGAGAACGACTCTTTAAAACACTCAAGGGTTGTTTGGAATTTAAGCACATTGGAGGACATTCGATTGATGAGGTGAGTTGCAGTAAGTACAACATCCCCCCATAGATATAAAGGTAAGGACACAGGAATCATAAGAGATCGAGCCACCTCAATAAGATGGCGATTTTTTTGCTCAGCCACCCTATTCTACTGAGGAGTATAAGAACAAGAATTTTGATGAACGATACCCTTCGAAGTCAAAAACTCATGAAGGGTCTGATTAATAAACTTTCGTCCATTGTCACTTCGAAGAATGGCGATTTTAGCATTAAACTGAGTTTTGACGATAGTGTAAAACTGTTGAAACACAGACGTCACTTCAGATTTGTCAATAAAAAGAAACACCCATGTAAGAAGGGTGTGATCGTCAGAGGTGATAAAGCACCATTTTATCGGACACATTTGTGATGTTAGACGAACCCCAAACATCACTATATATCAAATGGAAGGGTTTGGAAGGTTTATAAGGTTGAGAAGTAAAAGAGACCCTGGGTTGTTTTGCACGAATATAGACATCACAAGATATAGAAGAAACATTCACATTAAGAAATAAATGGGGAAACAAGTACTTCATATATTGAAAGCTTGGATGTCCAAGTCGAAAGTGCCACAATAAATACTCATTTTTGGAAACATCATCAGAAAGGAAATAGAGCCATCTATTATGCCAGGCAGTGTCAATCATCATCCTTGAGCTCAGGTCCTGAAACAAAACATCATCTAGTGAGAAAATAACTTTGCAGTTTAAATCTCTAGTTATTTTACTTATAGACAATAAATTGTAAGAAATCTTCGGCACATGCAAAACATTCTATAAAATCAACCCCTGAAATGGAGACAAGTGACCTTTCCCAGCAACGGGAGCAAAGGATTAATGACCCATCTGCAATTCGAATTCTCTCATTTTCAGAACTTAGATAATAGAAGATGAATTGATCAGATGATCCAGTTAAGTGATTGGTCACTCCTGAGTCAAGTATCCATGATTCATTCCCCTCAATAAAGAAATTAAAGGACTGAGGAGTACCTAACTGGATAATAGTGTCGATCCCAATAGTACCTGAATCAACGAAATTAGTCACTTGAGATGCATAATCAACAATTTCACTTACGAGAGCTCAGCTGGACTTAGGCTTGTAATTCAGAGGGCGACATTTGCCATTTGGGGGTCGACCGAGTAGTTTCCAGCATTGGTTCTTCGTGTGCCACGGTTTTTTGCAGTGCTCACATATCGAGGGAGATTTTTCATTCTTCTTGTCACTATAAGATCCAAAGGACTTGACCTCAAAAGAAGCAGAGTCCATAGTAGAAACAACGGAAACATTCATAGCGCTGTCTGATCCTCATCTAATCAGACTTCAGAGCACATCTTCATAAGGGACGGTATCGATCTTTATCCCATAATTCGACTCCGAACAGTGTCAACTCTCGAGTTCAAGCCAGTCAAAAAATCGTAGACACAATCAGTGTCACACCCAGCCTCAGACAACCCTCTTAGCTTAGGAAAGGGCGTGATTACAGCAGTTATCAACCCTGCAGCAGTTATCAACCCTTTGGTCGACACTTGCTGTTTAATAACTCTTGCGAAATAACTCTGATACCAATATATAACTCATATACAGCGGAATGTCTTTAGGCCAAAAATTTATTAATTGAGAAACAAAACATGTTTAGAGTCATTACAACACTAGATTCATAAGTCCCAAAGCCCAAAAACCCTAGTCCCTATATGAACAACGGAAACATGTGTACAATATTTACAGTAACCACCTAAACCGACGGGTTACAATATCTTTATCCTTTAGTGGCCGAGCAGATGCAGAGCTATCTCCTGAGGATTTGACCGCTACTTGGGGGAAAGGAAAACATTTGAAAATGGGGTAAGCTTGCTAGCCCAGTGAGTGACTTAAGAAAGATAATTGATTCTCATGCAAAAATCTCAATAAAGAGTTTAAAATGAAATATAAGCTTCTACAGTACCTTGTACTGCAGTATAAACATTTTCCAAGCATAAAGCATATAAAGTTGTTTTAATCATAAAACAGTAAAACCGTTTCTCAGTTGAGAATAACCCTGCTGTGGTTAAAAATAATCCCAACACCAACTGCTAGTCAAGATAGAACCCTTTTGCTCAATCTCTAACTCTAACTACCTACGTGCACGTGGCCATACTAAGTACCGTCATACCTTAGGTACTTCTGTTCAGATACCTTCTAAAATGTCCTTCAGTATCGAGCTGCTAGGATACCTTCTCAAATGTCCTTTGGTATTAAGTTGGTCTGGTACCTTTTCAAATGTCCTTCAGTACCAAGTTGGTTAGATACCTTCTCAAATATCCTTCGGTATCTAGTTAGGCGGATACCTTCTCAAATGTCCTTTGGTATCGCGTTTTAAGTAAAACTAGTCATAAATGACTTTCTCTTTAAAGCATGTAAAGTATAACACATATAAAAACATGGCTTTAAAGATACTAACGGATGCTGGGTATATTTAACACATATAAATAACTTTTCAACAAACTTCCCACACATGCATGCGTTTAAAACATAACTCATGATTTGCTTGGAAATCACTTTGTAAAACTAGCTGGCATGAGAATAATCTTCTTTAAAACATTGTAAATATTTTAGTCAAACATTTTAGTCAAATTTTTTAGTCACTCACCTCGATCTCTTAGGAAATTTTCACTCTAGAAGTTCCTTGTTTACCTCGGGCTCCCTTTTCCACCCCTAGAATCCAGATTCGACTTTCAACTCAGATTACTCATAGTTCTAATCCTTATTTTGAGATACTTACTTCTACAAAAATATTATAAAATATCTCAGGAAGCTTATCATAAAATATGAGCTTAGAACTTCTCGTGGTTTGGCCGGAATCACAAAATCTCCAAGACTGGTCCAAGCTTATCTAACAGCCTGACCCTTCTGTCTTCTTCTCAGTTTTCAGCCCAATCCTTTAGAGCTTTTTATCCGGCAGCCCTTCCCTGAAAACCAGACTTTCAGAGCTTTCAGGTGGCTTTGGAATCACTCCAAACGCACGAGTATATTGGGAGAACTACTCGTCCCAAGTTGATGTTGTTTTCTAGACTTCACTGTCCACTACGTCCTCTTTGAAGTTCTATGATCAACGCATGGATTTTGCTCTCAACGCAATGTTTACTCAGCTTTCGCACTCTTTTTAATGTCTTTTTGAATTGTAATCTGAAAAAGACGTCTTTGGCCCTATTTATAGGCGTCCAAACATTCTCCAAGATCGACACCTCCTACTTGGCTGCATGTCCAAGTGTTTCTTCCTCATACTACTAACATAACTTTTGATCAACGAAATCTAAGTGTCCTTCTCCCATATAGCCAACGCATGGGACTAAATTTTGCATGTCCTCTTATGCAACCACCTCAAATCCTTAAGGCTTAAGGTTTCCTCTCAAGAAGACACATGTTTGATGACGTTCTCTATGTGATCTCATCCTTCATATGCATCCACAAACTCTTGGATGTTCAATGCATAGTACCATTAACGCATAATCTATAATCAACGCATAGAAAGCCAACTCACTTAGTCACCACATGTCCTAACCATCGCAAGAGCCAGCCACCACCAACGCATAGGATGGTCGCTCGTCCTCAACACACAGCTCACTCGGCATCACCGCAAGGCTCGTTTGGCATCGATGCATGGCGCTTGGCATAGGCGCTGGTCACTGACGCATGGGCGTGTGGCATAGGCGCTGGCCATCACTCGCAAGGCTCGCTCGACCGCATGGGCGATTGGCAGGGCACTCGACGCATGGCCGCTCGGCAGGGCGCTCGATGCATAGGCTGAGTGCTTGGCAGAGAAGCTTGGCATGGGCGCTTGACGCATGGGCTGGGCGCTTGGCAGAGGCGCTCGACGCATGGGCTAAGTGCTTGGTAGAGGCGCTCGACGCATGGGCGCTTGGCTGGGTGCTGTGCATCGACGCATGCCATCCTTCCAACGTATGCCTTGCCCGCGTCCTCGCCTACCCTTGTGCCATCCAACCTTCCAACGCATCACTTCAACTTTCCTTTCTTCAGCCGCATGGACGCATACCACCCTTCCAATGCATCCATCGCATCCAACGCATCCAACGCATATAGGTTTATACTTAGCCAAATTTTCCAAGTTTTTCCCCAAATGTCAAGTTCCAAATACTCACTTTTCTTCTAATTTTTCCACCTTTTTCTCTACCATCACACACTAGTTTCCACATCAACTTACTCACCACACTAATCACAGTAGGGAACATACTCAAGTAGAGAAATTAGGATTCAGGGTTCACATTTACCTCCCCCTTATGAAAATTGTCTTCAAAATTTCGCTACAAGTCCGTCAATTAAACAACTGTGGATACTTGTTTCTGATTTGCTCTTCGGCTTCCCATGTTGCTTCTTCCGTGCTATGGTTTTGCCATAGTACCTTTACCAATGGAATTTTCTTATTCCTTAAGACCTGTTCTTTTCTATCAAGGATCTCCACTGGTTCTTCTTCATAAGACAAATTTTCTTTCAACCGTATTGGTTTCTCAAGCAACACATGGGTAGGATCTGGCACATACTTTCTAAGCATTGCCACATTAAACACGACATGAATACGAGATAATTCTGGAGGTAAATCCAATCGATATACCATTGGGCCAACTCTTTCTATTATCTCGTAAGGTCCAATATATCTCGGGCTTAATTTCCCTTTCCTACCAAACCTGAGTATTCCTTTCCACGGAGATAACTTAAGAAATACTTTATCACCAACCTCAAACTCCAATTCTCTTCTCCGCTTATCGGCATAACTCTTTTGCCTATCTCGAGCTATCTTAAGATTATCTCTTATAATCTTAATGTTGTTTGATGTCTGTTGCACAAGTTCTAGACCTAGTAATTTCCTTTCACCGACTTCATCCCAACATATCAGAGTTCTACATGGTCTTCTATATAGTGCCTTATACGGTGCCATTCTGATACTCGAATGGTAACTGTTGTTATATGCAAATTCGATCAGTGACAGATGCGTATCCCAACTGCCTTTGAATTTCAGTGTACATGCTCTCAGCATGTCCTCTAATATTTGAATTGTTCGCTCAGACTGACCATTCGTCTGTGGATGAAAAGCGGTAGTAAAATATAACTTGATTCCCATAGCTTTCTGCAAACTAGGCCAAAACTTTGATGTAAACCTAAATTCTCGATCTGATACAATTGAAACTGGAGCTCCAAACTGACTCACGACTCGATCAACATACAACTTAGCTAATTGGTCTAGGGTAAAAGTAACTTTAACAGGTAAAAACTTAGCTGTTTTTGTCAATGTATCCACGATTACCCATATATTATCATAGCTAGCTAGTGTCCTAGGTAATCCAAACAGGAAATTCATCGTAATATGCTCCCACTTCCACTCTGGTACTGGGAGTGGATTAAGTAATCCTGCTGGTCTCTGTCTGTCCGGTTTAACTTGTTGACATATTAGACACCTGTCAACATACTCTGCTATTTCTATTTTCATACCAGGCCACCAGTAGGATCTCTTTAATGTTCTGTACATCTTCATACTGCCTGGATGCATAGCATAAGTCGAACTATGTGCCTCTTCTAGAATGGTTTGTTTAAGTGCTAAGTACTTAGGTACGCATACCCTACCCTCTTTTAATAGCACTTTATCGGCTCTTAATTGGTAGTCCGTCCTCACTCCTTTACCTACTTCTTCAGTTAACTTCTGAAGATCGGAATCCTTTAATTGTTCACGTAGAATATCTTCTACGAGAGTAGGACGCACTTGAAATGAAGCTAGTAAACCTCCTGTTTGACCGATTGATAATGCTGCCCTAGCATTATACAACTCATGAATCAGTGTACCCTTCACTAAATTGATACTAGCTCTAGCTGATCTAGTTTTTCGACTTAGAGCGTCAGCTACCACATTTGCTTTACTTGGGTGATAGTCAATTATGCAGTCATAATCTTTGATCAACTCGATCCATCTTCTCTGTCTCAAGTTCAACTCCTTCTGATCAAAGATATACTTCAGACTCTTATGATCTATGAATATATGACAACGCTCACTAAACAGATAATGTCTCCACAACTTTAGAGCTAACACAACTGTTGCTAACTCTAAATTGTACGTAGGGTAGTTACATTCATGTTTCTTTAATTGTCGAGAAGCATAAGCTACTACATTTCCCTCCTGCATCAACACACATCCTAATCCTTGTCGGGATGCATCACAGTAGACTCCAAACTCTTTACCTGGTGTAGATAGAGTTAATACTAGTGCCTAACCTCTGTTTCAACACTTGAAAACTATGCTCGCATTCTGGTGACCACTCAAACTTCACATCTTTTCTGGTCAGGTTTGTTAATGGTAGAGCTATCTTAGAAAAGCCCTCCACGAATATCCTATAATAACCTGCTAAGCCCAGAAAACTGTGTACTTCTGTTAGATTCAGGGGTCATTCCTAGTTAACTATCGCTTCTATCTTTTGGGAATCAATGGTAACTTCATCAGCTGAAACTATATGCCCAAGGAGTACGACTTGGTTTAACCAAAAATCACACTTACTAAATTTGGCATATAACTTCTTTTCCCTTAGCATCTGCAACACCGTCCTCAAGTGTTCTTTGTGCTTCTCTGCACTACTAGAATATACTAGTATATCGTCTATGAAAACTATCATAAAATGATCCAGATAAAGGTGAAATATCCTATTCATCAAATCCATAAATACCGCAGGAGCATTTGTCAATCCAAACGGCATTACTAGGAACTCATAATGTCCATACCTAGTTCTGAATGCAGTCTTTGGAACATCTGTGTATTTCACCTTCAACTGGTGATAACGTGATCTTAAATCTATCTTAGAGAACACTGTAGCTCCCTTTAACTGATCGAAGAGATCATCTATACAAGGCAATGGGTACTTATTTTTAATTGTCACCTTGTGTATGCATAATCTAAGAGTACCGTCTTTCTTCTTAACAAATAAGACTAGCACTCCCCAAGGCGACACACTGGGTCTAATGTACCCCTTATCTACAAGTTTCTGTAACTGAACTTTTAACTTCTTTAGTTCCGTTGGTGCCATTCTATATGGTGCCTGGGATATAGGTGCTATACTTGGGACTAAATCAATAGTAAACTCTATTTCCCTATCAGGTGGTAAGCCTGGTAACTTTCCAAGGAACACATCTAAGAATTGTTTACTATTGTTTACCATGGGCGCTCAACGCATGGGTTGGACGCATGGCAGAGGCACTCGATGCATGGGCGCTTGGCTGGGCGCTGTGCATCGACGCATGCCACCCTTCCAACGCATGCCTTGCCCGCGTCCTCGCCTACCCTTGTGCCATCCAACCTTTCAATGCATCACTTCAACTTTCCTTTCTTCAGCCGCATGGACGCATACCACTCTTCCAACGCATCCATCACATCCAACGCATCCATCATCAAACGCATCCAACGCAAATAGGTTTATACTTAGCCAAATTTTTCAAGTTTTTCCCCAAAAGTTAAGCTTCCAAATACACACTTTTCTTCTAATTTTTCATCCTTTTCTCTACCGTCACACACTAGTTTCCATATCAACCTACTCACCACACTAGTCTCAGTAGGGAACATACTCAAGTAGAGAAATTAGGATTAGGGGTTCACAATCAGCTTCCTCAATCTTTCAATACTGACTCTGTCAAACCGGACAATTCCAAACAACTTCACGACATAGGTCCATCTCTTGCCATAATAAAGATAATTTATTGAAGTAGGACGTCACGTCCATGGTCCCTTGCTTGCATTCATGGACTTATTTTCGCAACGTATAAAGTCGTGAAGTGTTCTGCCTCTTCAAATACAATTTCTAGACCGCCTTCTAAATGTCCTAAGCAGAAGCTGAATAGAGCGTGGGCTTTCTGATATGAGGTTCTATGCTATTTATCAATATTGAATGGAGGAGGGAGTCCTCCCCTTCCAAATATGCTCCTAAGGGTCCCCAGGGTTTGGTCTCGGTATCTCTCAGTCAGATATCTAAACTTATGTCACCCCTTCAAGGACCATTTTAACAAATTAAGACCAGGAGAAATAATTTTGGCCATTTAGTTTCTCTCCGATGGTTCTCCCTACAGAGTTTCCCACACAACTAGACAAAATATTCGCAGTAGGGTAAAGTAGAGTAAGCAGTTACCGGATTTTTCGAATATAACGGGAGGCCAGAAGAAAAATCTGGATGGGAATTTGTCTATGATTCATTGTGCTCCTAAAGACAGCCCTGAGCGCTGAAATCTGTTGCTGCAAGCTTGCTAACTATTGTTGGAATCCAACGAGCCCGCCATAACCAACTGACTGACTTGAGGGGAATTAAACGAAGTGAGCATGGGATGCTTCTGCCCATAACCTTCTGACAAAAATGCCTCTGTCGTGGGAACGACAGACATGGAAGGAACGACAGAAGGCTGGACATACGGCTGGACCAGTAGAGTGGTCTGTGGCGCAGATGGGATTGCGCTAGTTAGAACGGGCAGCCCTAAATAGGGCTCGAAGGACCTGGTGCTAAAGGAAGGTTGTACAATATGGTGGGAGGCTGTCGAACCTGTTTGACCACCGCTCGGGACGACCAACTGTTGGCTGAAGGACGCGACCCCAATCGGCTGCACGATAGGAGAGTCGGCTGTGAACTCAAAGGACTGAGCAACGTCGATCTCTTGTGCGGCTGGGAGAGTTACGCCACTACCCTACGCAACTGAAGAGTTTCGTGCAGCTAAAAAATCCTGTGTGGCTGGAAAGCTCTATACGGCTGGTGGTCTGCCTTCAAACATGGGTTGGCTGGTGCTGGTTCCAATAAGTTGTTGCGATAGTGTCGAGCTGAGAATGGATCTGAGATAGCGATTGACAATAGCTTGAATCGTAGCTATATTTACTGTTTCTGCTATGTTTCCATCGCCGATTAGGGTGGAATATTGAATTTCTTCCATAGCAGCTAAGGTTTCATCACCTTGCTCTGATACCATATTGAAAAATAGGGAAGAAGAAAGAAGACAAGAATTAATGTGGAAAACCCTAGACCAAGAAGAAGAAAACCACGATAGAGAAATTTTTATTAATTTTGTTACACAATACAAAGCACCCAGCGTCGGATATAAATAACCCCAAGACTAAAACCCTAAAACAATAGACACCATGTAAAAAGAAAACAATGTCCTTAGGGCAAAAACAACATTTTCCAACAATATTCTTTCTGTTCTCTTTGCTAAAAAAAAAAAAAAAAAAAAAAAAAAAAAAAAAAAAAGAATGGTCGAACATTATTTGAAAACATCATTAAGCTAGCAGCTTCCTCACTTATTGAGTGAATAGCAGCCGTCCTCACTTATTGAGGAGTAAGGTTTCGCTGGTTCCAGCGTACATCCTCTTCAACATCCAACTGTCTGCCCAACATCTTTGCATGACGCTGAAAATTGATGTTTCTTGCTCTAACCAGCCATCTAATTTCAATCTTCTTTCTGATTTTGAGTCGTAAAGTGCGACGTAATGCACGATCCGCTTTTCTGATGTTCATTCCCACAAATCTTCTCGACCTATTATTCAGAAACAGTTTCAATAGAAATGGTACGTCCTTTCTAGCCCTTCTCCCCCTTACTTGAAATAAAAGACACTGATGTCCACTGCATATCGTTATTATTGCTGGCCTCCCCCATTGGTACATCACTTTTAACCCCACGATATCTTCTCTGTTGTCTCTCACAATATCTTCTCTGTTGTCAAGATCACGGATCCACCTCGCTACCCTTGCCTTAACCCTCGTTACCACTGTCTCAATGCGTAAATCACCCCATACAAAATCATAGAAACCTCCTTCCATTTCAGACTTGACAATTCAATCTTTTCTCTTATTGTAAAATTTCAAACCTTTTCATGGAACGATAACGTATTTATAAACTTTCTTCTGGGCTGGTCTGTTTGGGCCCAGTATTCTGAAATTGGCTGGAAAGTGTAAGAAAAAAAAAACTAAATGAAAAAAAGAAAAGAGAAAAGAACAGAGTCAAATAAATTATTTAATAAAATTTTCATATTTTTATTAGTAAATATATATATTTTTTTTCTTTTTTCTTTTGCTATTTACTTTCCAACATACCACCTCTTAGTATAAAATATAAATATAAATATAAATATAGTTGGCACTATGTAGCCTACAGATAGTAAGAAGTTTATATGTAGTATAGATTACATATATATTATTTATAAGAAAAAAAAATTATAGATTATTTATAAGAAAAAAAATTATACATAGAATAATCTATACTTAATTAATTTATGAGCTCGATTAATTAATTTCAAAAATTATGTTTTTTTAGTTATGCAGTGGATGGATCTGCTATGAATTCTGTTTGTTTTTCAGCTCATGATTTGTTTTTTAATACTTTTTATTTGCTCTTACAAACTTAGTTTTCATTGGTGGAATTAAGGATTGTTTTCAATTTTTTTTCTTTGTATTTTTTTTAGAGAACTTATAATCTGTTTTACCCATAAATCCAACTTTTTAAACTTTCTTTTGACCCGCTTGGTATTCTGAGTGTACCAAAGAAGCAAGATTTTAATTTGACATAAAATTTTCATTATAAAGCTTTAACGTAGTACTTTTTTCCCCCTCAAGTTTATGATTTGACTATTGATTATATGGTCTTGGACTTTAGACAACATAGTCGATCATTTTCTTAATATTGTTACTTAAAAAATGGATTTGTTTGCAGTTTCATTGCCTTCTATCAAATACTAGTCTCCGAGTGTTCAAATGATCCAACAACTCGAGCAATCAAAACTATCCAACCCAAAGTATAAGGGCTGGGTTGAATTAATTTTGTTATGGAGTTGGATTAGGTTGATTTTTTTGGGTTGGGTTCGATCCAGTGTTAAATAAAAAAAAAAAAATTGAGTTGGATCCAACCCAATTCGAATTAGATATACAATAATAAAACATATATTTAGTTCTTTTAAAATTTATGAATTTATGAATTCTTTACGATTTTCTTTTAAGAATGTTTTTGTATAAAGTTTGTAATTGATATTATAGATATTTGGTACAATAATTTAGTTTATGAGATTTTAGTTATTAGATTTGTGTTGTTGATGGATTTAAGTATTTTAAATTAAGAAAAAAAATAATTATAACTCGACAACTTAATCCAACCCAAATTTTGAGGGTTAAGATGAGTTAGGTTGAAAACTATGTTTGGGTTATTTGGATTGCGAACTTGACCAACCTAAATTTTTGGATTGGTCCAAGAAAACGTACCCAACCTAACCCTATATACACCTTACTCTGATGCAAATCTTATATAGTTGCCATTACCATGCATATGCAGAGTATTAATTGTTTTTATTGCATCAATAACGGGTAACTGACTTGGCTTATAAAGGATAGTGCCTGTAAATTTTTAGAAATATATATACACACATACAAGAACTGAAAAAAAAATATATATATATTTGACATCAAGAAAAATTAAAAACTCCGTAAATTTTTAGAAAAAATGTGAAGAAACTGGTTCTTTTTTGTTCAATCATGAGCCAAAGAAGAACAAAAACACATCAGAAAATCCTTAGGCACCCGTTTCAAATCATTGCCATGAGAGAAATCACAAAACCAGCAACAAATTCCCGACCAAAAGAATCCCAAAACTAGACTGCTCTTGGAATAGACGAATCAGCAGTGGAGTTCACTGCAGAAGAAATCAAAAATAAAATAAATAATAAAACACACACTAAAACTAAAAATCATAATTAAGATGAGTGTTTCTTCATTGGAAGAAATTCAACCCAAGAAAACTAAAAAAAATAGACAAAAAGAGACTATATTGAATAGTCTGGGCAGGTTGGTATATATGATCAATCCGTTCGGAACACCAAAATAAACCAACCCTAATAGATATTGAATATATGGGGCTGTTTAGGACGTTGAATTGAGATAAGATATCTGGTCTGAATTCATATGTCTCTGTTTGGGATACATAGTTGAGTTTATATGTTTGGGATATTTGATGGAGTTTTTTGAACTCTGAATAATTTTTTTTTATGATTATTACTTTTGTTTTGAAACTTTTTTATTCAATAATTCTACCCATCTTTCTTTGAATGAGATATAGATTGCAATTTTTTTCTTTTAATTTTTAAAACTTTTCTTTCTTTCTTTCTTTTGCTTTTTTTTTTTCAAATAATGAACAACAATTAACACACTACATTTTTTGCAGAAATATGATTAAATAAAATGAGAAACTAAAGAGAAAACTTCTGATTACTAATTTTTCTCCATGAATTTCATCATCTTCATAGGCAGGAGTTCACGTCTCACTCAGAATTCAGGTCAAACCACCTATGGTCATTCTGGTGAAATGTAAGTCTCTTCTAGCAATGGTGATATGAACGAGTTAAAGACTTTCCAGTCCCTTCTGAAAGGTAAGGGACCAGTAGAAGAAGAGGCAAATGTTGCCCATTCCAAAAAGTCTCATAAGGGTTCATCATCTGGAACTAAGTCTGTTCCTTCAACTTCTGGTACTAAAAGGATCCAGAAAAAGAAAGGAGAGAAGGGGAAAGCTCCTCTTGCTGGCAAAGGCAAGGACAAAGCTAAGGATGACAAGGGAAAATGCTCCCACCGTAATGTAAATGGTCACTGGAAACCTAATTGCCCCAAGTACCTTGTTGATAAGAAGAATGAGAAGGAAGGTAAATATGATTTACTAGTTCTAGAAACTTATTTAGTGGAAAATGACCATGATGCCTGGATACTTGATTCAGGAGCCACTAGTCATGTTTGTTCTTCGTTATAGGGAATTAGTTCCTTCCAACAGCTAGATGTGGGTGAAATGATGCTCAAGGTTGGAACGGGAGACGCCATTTAAGTTGTCTTTTGGAAATTATATTTTTGTTTTTAGAAAACTTATACATTATTCCTAAGATGAAGATGAACCTTGTTTCTATTTCTTGTTTAATTGAACAATCATACTATGTTTCCTTTAATTCAAATGAAGCATTTATTATGAAAAATTGTGTGATTATTTGTTCAGCTAAACTAGAAGACAACTTATATATAATAAGACTAACTGAATTAAAAGCACTTTTAAATCATGAGATATTTAAAATTGCTAATACTCAAACCAAAAGGTGAAGAATTTTTCCAAGTAACAATGATACCTATCTTTGGCATTTAAGATTAGGCCACATAAATCTTGATAGGATCGAGAGATTGTAAAGAATGAACTTTTAAGAAAGTTAGAAGATGATTCATTACCTTCATATGAATCCTGTCTTAAAAGGAAAATGACTAAAAGTACTTTTAGTGGAAAAGGTTATAGAGCCAAAGAGCCCTTAGAGCTCATACATTCGAATATTTGTGATCCAATGAATGTAAAGGCTGGAGGAGGGTGCCAATACTTCATCTCTTTTATAGATGATTATTTGAGGTATGGTTACTTATACCTAATGGAATATAAGTTTGAAATCTTTGAAAAGTTCAAAGAGTATAAGGCTGAAGTTGAAAACTTATTAGGTAAAACAATTAAAACACTTCGATCTGATCGGGGTAGAGAATACATGGATTTAGAGTTCTAGGACTATTTGATAGAACATGGAATCCAATCCCAACCCTTAGCACCTAGCACACCTCAGCAGAATGGTATATCAGAAAGGAGAAATAGGACCTTATTAGAAATGGTTCGTTCTATGATGAGTTATGCTCAATTACCTAACTCGTTTTGGGTCATGCAGTTGAGACTGTATTAGGATTGGTGTCCTAAATCTCTCTTGTATACTCATAGTTTGTAAACTTTGTACAAACAAATTGTTATTAATAAGATAATTGTTATTTTATGAGAATACACTCAATCCAATAAGCAAAGATTGTAGGTTATGTTATGTAATTTAAACATGTATGTAGAGACATATGGGTGGATCATGTTTAAATGTTTAAATCATGTTTAAATGATGGTCTGTAGTAAACGGTAACCTACGAATACAGCCCGCTTTGCAGATGTTATAAGTGTTGTAAAGTGCTACAAATGATATGATTATGATCATTCATGTGGAGACATGTGAGCGGGGGTATCCTAATAAAGGGTTTGTATAAGACCAAACCACGAAATGACTAGTATCATTATATAACACCGTTAATAATAGAGACTTGCATTTCACCAGAATGACCATAGATGACATGACTTGAATCCTGAGTGAGTTGTGAACTCCTACCTACGAAAGCGGTTCTTTTATTTGTATAGGTGAGAGTGGTCAGATCGCCGACTCAATATGCCTACCATTTTGGGGATTCGTCTGATTAGTGAGTTAGGAACACAGCTACACAAGACGAAATTCGCTCCTTTCCTATTGTTGGGGTAAGTAGATAAATTACTCCCTTAAAGGCTAATTACGGGACTTGAACAATGTGGCCACACCCTCTCTTGATCTGAGAGGGATTTGGTCATAGTTGGACTATGACTTATTGTTCAGTAAAGGGATCAATGGTACTTAAGGAGTTAGATGTAACCACAGGGGCAAAATGATAATTTTGGCCCAATTGTATTTACGAGTCATTTATGAAAGGTTATCACACTATTGATTGATTATATTCAATGAACACGAAAATATATCTGGAGTGCGAAGAGTGCAACTTTCGGTCTTTAGTAGAGTGACCGGCAGTTAATGGATGTATGGATGTTGGATAATTTAATTAAAGAGTTTAATTAATTATTCAAGTACCATTGAAACTTCAATCTCATAAGGTCCTCTCTATAGCTCAACAAAGATTAGTTGAGAATTAATTTTGGATTAATTTGAATTGTTCAAATAAATTGAGGGAATTATTATATGTGATATAATTAATGTAATGTATTTGATACATTATAGTGTATAGGTTGTTTTGAGAGGAATTAAATATTTGAATATGATTCAAATATTAATTATATGGATGGGATTCATATAATTGAACTTAGTATAAATGTGATTTATATTAAATACCATGCATTGTTGAGAGAAAATAAAACTATAGATCATATTGTATTTAATAGAATATAAAAACTATAGGTTATGTATTATATTTGATATAACATATACTTATGTATACATATAATAAGTTAGTTATTATATATATATAATATTACTAATTATATTAAATTAATTTTAATTTTAATTTAAGGGAGGGAGTTACAACTTCTTCCCCTTAATTCTCTCAACCAGAATTTGAGAGGTAAAGATCAGTTGAGTTGATCGTCTTCTTCACAGAAGCCTACAGAGAAGCTCTCTATGATTTTCACTCCCAAGTTTTATATCTTCCTCTAAAGTCCTCTCATTCCTCTTCCAAAAGAAGTAGAGCCCACCACTCCTGTTGAATTCTCAATCCCAAGAGGATACAGAAGGTTCCATTTATGGTGGTGGCCATTTAGGATTTCGTTTTTGGAGATTGAAATCCAGAACAAAGGGTTTGTGATCCGAATCGAGAGAATATGCGAAAAATTTTGTCTTCAAGGGTAAGAAAATTCTTTCCCCTAATTTTCTTCTTAAACTGCATGTTGTAAAATTTATTGTAATGCATAATTTGATTGATCTGTAAACGATTCTATGAAAAATAAAAATTAGGAACGATCCCCTTCCCCTGCAGAACTTCACCGTTTCTTTCAGACTACAGTTCACATCTTGAACAATTTTCTCTCGAAGAGTGTTTCTGAAACACTTTTCGAGTTATGGAGTGGCATAAACCGAGTTTACATTACTTCAGAATCTGGGGTTGTCCTTAACATTGTTAATAACAAATCCTAAGATGTTGAAATCTCGTTCAAGATTATGTCAATTTATTAGTTACCCTAAGGAGACAAGAGGTGGATTATTCTATGACCCTTAAGAAAATAAAGTGTTTGTATCATCAAACACTATATTTTTAGTGTTGGGATTGGTGTCCTAATTCTCCCGGAGTCTCGTTGTTTTGTAAAGATACACATTGTTCAATGAATAAAATAACTGTTTAATTATGACATTTACTCATATCCAATATCAAAGCTCTTTGGTTATCTTATGTGAACTTAAGCATGTATATGTGATATACAAGTCGATCATGCCTTAAGTGATAACCTAAATCAGTCTGTAGTATAAGGATTAAGGTGGGATATGATAACTTGTAGAAATACAAGTTATTTATACTACCTTATTTAGATATTGCGGTCAAAAGAAAGGAAAGTTGCGTCAATTGTGGAGAAATTAGCTAAGAAATACAAGAATTATAATTTGTCGTCAATACACCCACTGACACCATCGCAATGGTAGAAAAGAATATTTCAAGTCTGTTTTATAGGAAATCAAGTCACCACATACGTTCATGGCTCAAGGTAATCTGAACAACGCATCTACGTCACATTGCGTCAATCATTCAGAAATAAGTAGACGATCAACGCAATGACGGTGTATGCGACAATCGATCAAGAGCTAAGCGATTAACGCAACTTCAACCGCATGTGGTAATAAAAAAACAACACCGCATGCGGGCACACGATCGAAGATGCAAAAGAGTGAAACAATTGCGGAGGATCCTGACACGTGTACAGCTGACCGTTGTGCATTTCTAGCGGGATTAATCGCGTAACAGAAGGAATATTCACTCCACCATTTTTGGAATTTCCATAACAATAAAGTGGGGTCCACACTACAGAGAGTCAAAGCTGAGCCTATAAATAGCTCTGAAATTCTATGAGAAAATATACTTGATACGGGCATATTTTGGTATTTGTATATTGAGAGAGAGACTGGTCTGAAGAGCCTGATCGAAGAAGATCCGGGAAGATTTAAGAGACAAGACCGAGAGGTGAGTCTCTGGGTAAATCCTTTCTATCCCTGCCGTTGAAGCTTTGTACCAAGGTCACTCCTACCGGACGAGCAAGCCTGAAAGGGAAGCTCTTCCTTCCATTCACTCCATTTGCCGACAAGCAAATTCACCGTTTAGATCTGTGTCAAGATGTTGGCACTCTTCTGTATTTGTTTCTATCTCTTATCATCAATTGTATTCATCTTCTTAATCCCTATCATTCACACCATGTATCAGATGCTAAATATAAGTATTGAATGTCATGATCATTTTCATCTCCATCTTTTTGTCTATTTCCGTTCCTCCATTAATCGTTTTCTCCATGATGTTTTCTTAATCCCTTGGTAATTAGAGTGAATTAAACAAGTAAATTAATATGTGCTAAAGAAATAAATATGTTTAGCTAAAGCATACTAGACGGCATCTTCACCTGTGAGAGCAAAAGTGAAGATGTCATTCTGCCTGTCGAGAGAACGTTGGAAGAATGCATTAACTAAAGCGAGAAGTACTTCCAGAGATGGAAGCAACCATGCGTTCATTACATTCATCCTTGTTTCACCACAGAGATGTGGGAACACGACCGATCACCGAAAGGTGTACACCAAAGGAAAGTGGAACCGTAGTTAAATCTTTAACGCAATTAATGAACTTGCGATGTTTATATTAATTATCCTTTCTATTTTTGTTCCATACATAAAGTCTTGCCACCACATACCACGACTCTTTATATAATCTTCACAGCCAGTCTCAAACTCAGTATCATGTATCAGTATCCTGTATCTTGTATCATAATAGCTTAGGTTTACTTTTATCACACTTTATTTTATTACCGCAACTTTACTTTACCGCATATTTTACTTGACCGCAATTTTAGATACTTGTACACACATGCTTTTTATTAATTGAAAAACACCCGGTCGCATATATCACGAACATAACGCATTAACTACGCAATCCTTATGTTCGACCTCGGATCACTCTAAGAAACTTGCGGTGGAATTATACTTGGTTTCAATGCAAGGAAACTTGTGACAACGTATAGCATACTACAAGCATTTCATTAATAATGCATACATTTAAAAGTAGTATCGCATATCATCGCATCATCATTTTATGCGCTTACAGGATACCTGATCCTGATGACACTATGGATACGATCCGCTTTGTAGAGGTTTGCAAGTGTTGTAAACTACTACAGATGGTTGATCCTGACCATTCGTGTGGAGATGTGGAGCGGGGGTGTTCTATACAAAGAGTTTGTATAAGAACTGGACCACGAGATGACTAGACTCTGTATATAACGTCGTTGATACTAGAGACTTGCATCTCACCTAAACAACCATAGTTGACACGACCTCAATCCTGAGTGTTTTGTGAACTCCTGCCTTTGAGGGCAGTCCTTTGATTAGTATGGGTGAGAGTGGCTAGAGTCTCAACTCAGCATGCCTACCTTTTTGGTGACTTGTCTAATCTGGAAGTTGGGAACTCAATTCACAATATAAAATTCACTCCTTTCCCGAAATAGGGATAAGTAGAGAGATTGCTCCCTTAAGGACTAATTCCGCAGCTTGAACATAGTGGCCACAACTTCTCTTTGAAAGAGAAGACTCAGTCATAGTAGGACTATGACTATGTTCATTAGAGGGATCAGTGGTACTTTAGAAGATAGATGTAACTACAAGGGCATAACGGTTATTGGCCTAGCTGTACTTACAAGCGATCTGTGAAGGGTTGTCACACTGCTGATTGGTTAAGATGGACACATAATATATTTGTAGTGAGGAGAGTTCAGTTGTCATTCTTTAATTGAGTGCCTGGCAGTTAACGGATGGTGGATCCCGTGACTAAAGAGTATAGTCAGTTATTCACGAGCCATTGAAATTTCGGATCTATAGATCCATGAGGTCCCCTTGGTAGCTTGGATTTCGTTGAGGATTAGTTCTTGGTGTTGATTTGAAATGTTCAAATTGACAAGAGGTATTTTGATTATATATGATATAATCGGTATGATGTATAAGATACATCTAGTGGAGGATTGATGTAAATGAGATTTACATTAAGTACCATTGAATAGAAAAAGAACTATGGTTTATAGTTTCATGAGATGAAATATTAAAACTATAGGTTATAAATATAGTATGATAAGTTGGTTATCATTTATGTTTATAATGATATTAATTATTGGATAATTAATATTTTTTCTTTTAAATAACCAAATGTGGTGGGTAGTTATTGGGTCATGGTAACCGTGAGTATAAAGGAAAGTGGTTTCCTATTTTGAAAAAGGAGGTTTTACAAAAGTTTGAAAAGAATTTTAGTTTTCTCTCCGGCGAAAAGAAACTCATGGAAGTCGTCAAGTAAATACAGATTTACTAAATGACGATTGGGCGAGCTAAACGATCATGCAGATGCGAGCTAAACGATCGTGCAGTATTTACTAAACGATCGCATAGCTTTGATAGACGATCGCTGGCCCAAGGTAGACGATTGTGTAGAGTCTGTACGCGACAGACCGAGCTAGACGATAGAGCTAAATGATCGCATAACTTTTGCTAGACGATTACATAGTTTAATCTAAACGATTGGGCATCGATCTATACGATAGGTCTCCGACTTCTCCCACTTGCCCAGTCGTGTACACGATCGTTGTTTCCCTCGTTCGTCTACCTCACACCAAGTCTGAACAGAGCCCACCCTCTGGATTCTCACACCGAGAATACCAAGGTCGCCTTGTTGATGGTGTTAGACTCAACTCTGCACCGTCGAGGTTTTCTGGAGGTTGTTCGTGGTGCTGTGGAGGCCGTTCGTGTCGTTGAGGACGAGCACGGTGTTCGTGTTGTTGCGGAAGAGTTCGTGAGCGAGGAGATCGTTGAGGACGAGAGCGAAGAGTTCGTGCAATGTCCGTGCGGTGTTGCAGTTGTTCAATCAGAGTCACGCATCGGAGTGTGGAGACGTTTCTGCATACGTTAGTACAGTTTTTCCCTTTGTACATTTATTGTTCATGCTGTAATTTCACTATAAATTGTATAACCGCTTGTTTTGAAGTCGACTGTTAATGATTTATTGATTCATGATTGTAATTTGGAATAGTCTTGTTTCGCTGCTCATGGAAATCTCAAGTGTCGATTTCCTTCATTTAGAGGAATACCACATGAGAGATCATAAACCACGTAGTCAAGTAGTATTAAGTGAAGCTATTGAAGAATTAGCAAGGGTTATTGATGAAGCTGGTCTTTCATCAAGAGTTAATGAAGGAGCCAGCACTTCAGGTCAGTCTCGTCCTTCTCAATTGTTGAGAGTGCCTTGACACAGTGGGAGGGTTGTGATACAACCTGACTATTACTTGGGTTTAACTGAAACTCAGTTTGTCATACCAAATGATGGGGTTAAGGATCTATTGTCCTATAAACAGACAATAAATGATGTGGACAAGGACCAATGGGTCAAAGCCATGGACCTTGAAATGGAGTCCATGCACTCCAATTTAGTATGGGAGCTTGTAGATTTACCTGAAGGGGTCAAACCCATGAGGTGTAAATAAATCTACAAAAGAAAGAGAGATATAGCTGGAAAGGTACATATCTTTAAAGCTAGACCTTTAGCAAAGAGTTATACCCAAAGGAAAGGGGTTGACTATCAGAAAACTTTTTTCCCTATTGATATGCTTAAGTCTATAAGAATTCTCTTGTCCATAGTCACAAATTATAACTATGAGATATGGAAAATGGATGTCAAGACTAATTTTCTAAATGAAAATCTTGAGGAGAATATCTTTATGTCTCAGCCCTAGGGGTTCATAGTCTAAGGTTAGGAGCAAAAAGTTTGCAAGTTGAATCGATCCAATTATGGGTTTAAACATGTGTTCAGATCTTGGAACATTAGATTTGATATAGCCAAAATCTTGTGGTTTTGATCAAAGTGTTGATGAACCTTGTATCTACAAGAAAATCATCATCGATAAAGTAGCTTTTCTAGTATTTCATATGGATGATATCCTACTTATTGGGAATGATGTAAGGTACCTTATTGACATTAAGGAACAATGTCCTAAACACCTCAAGAAGTTGAGGATATGAGACGCATTCCCTATGCCTCAATTGCGGGTAGCTTTGAAGGAAATCAGACATGAGGATTTCCATGAGGAGTGGAATGATTGTTTCAAATTTCATTCGTACATAAACATACTCAATTACAATCAAGAAACGGAAACATATAGGCTATGCACAAAACGAAATTACAGCATGCTTTTTAATACGATCAAGGGAAGGAACAAACATACCTTTGAAGACTCATCTTCAATCTCCCTTGATCACGAACGCTCATTCAAACAACAAGACAACAACTCACGAATGCTCGATCACTTCGACCGTAATACAGCACAATCACAACAACCACGAACATAGTGAACGACCTCCAAAAACCTCGACTATGTCGAGTTGAGTACGACACCACCACAATGGCTACCTTGATATTCTCGGTGTGAGAATTTAGAAGTGTGGGCTCTATGTGGACTTTGTTAGAGGGCGAGACAGAAGGAAGAATAATCATGTAAACGATTGAGCAAGTGGGAGATGACAAGGTCTATCGTATAGATGATGCCCAATCGTTTAACAAATGCACTGTGATCATTTAGCAAAAGCTCTGCGATCATTTAGCTAAAGGCCAGTTGAGTGAACTATCGTGTAGTGACTCCACGATCTCTAGTCTCTCTTCAGCCATCATATAGTAAATCTCATTCACTTGACAGCCAACTGTGAGTAATTTTCAAGAATGGAAAATCTCAATCATCAACTACTAAATTTAGGAAAATATTTTTCCTTTTATCTCATGGTTACCATGAAACCACCAATAACCTCTCACTCAATTGGTTATTAGAGAAAAAGGATAATTATCCAATAATTAATATTATTATATATATATATGATAACTAACTTACCATAGTATATGTATAACCTATAGTTTTAATATTTCATCTCATGAAACATATAAACCATAGCTCTTTATCTATTTCATGGTACTTAATGTAAATCACATTTACATTAATCCTCCACTTGATGTATCTTATACATCATATCGATCATATCATATATAATCGAATTTCCTCTTGTTAATTTGAACATTTCAAATCAACATCAAGAACTGATTCTCAACTTGAATCCATTGAGCTACTAAGGGGACCTTATGGAACTGTAACTCGAAGCTCCAACGGTACATGAATAGCTGACTAAACTCTTTAGTCACAGGATCCACCATCCGTTAATTGCTAGATACTCTTCTAAAGACCGACACAGATATATTATGTGTCTATATCAACCAATCAACAGTGCGATAACTCTTCACAGATCGCTCGTAAGTACAACTGGGTTAATAACCGTTATGCCCCTGTAGTTACATCTAACTCCTTAAGTACCACTGATCCCTCTAATGAACATGAGTCATAGTCCTACTATGACTAAGTTCTCTCTTCCAAAGAGAAGTTGTGGCCACTATGTTCAAGCCCCGAAATCAGCCCTTAAGGGAGCAATCTATCTACTTACCCCTGCTTTGAAGAAGGAGTGAATTCCATCTTGTGTAACTGAGTTTCCAGCTCTCAAATCAGACAAGTCCCTAAAAAGGTAAGCATGTTGAGTTGGCAATCTGGAAACTCTCACCCATACTAATCAAAGGACCACCCTCAAATGCAGAAGTTTCTAAAACACTCAGGATTGAGGTCGTGTCAACTATGGTCATGTAGGTGAGATGTAAGTCTCTAGTATCAACGGTGTTATATAAAGACACTAGTCATCTCGTGGTCCGATCTTATACAAACTCTTTGTATAAGACACCCCCGCTCGCATGTCTCCACATGAATAGTCAGGATCTACCATATGTAGTATTTTACAACTGCAAACCTTTACAAAGTGGGTCGTATCCATAGTGTCACCAAGATCAGGTATCCCTCTTTAATCCTTTTATTACAGACCTATTTAGGTTATCACTTAAGGCATGATCCACTTGTATATCTCATATACATGCTTAAGTTTACATACAATAACCATGGAGCTTTGTTTATTGGATATGAGTAAATGCCAGATAAAATAACTCTTATTTTATTCATAACAATGTGTATATACTACAAACTACGAGACTCCAAGAGAATTAGGACACTAATCCCAACAAGTTTAATGTTGTTATGGTTTGCAATAGGCCAGGCATTTGTTATGCAGTGGAAATTGTCATTAGGTACCAGTCCAATCCAGGGTTAGACCACTTGATAGTGGTTAAGAACATCCTCAAGTATATTGGAAAAACGAGGGACTACAAGCTTGTGTATGGAGCTAAGGATTTGATCCTTACATGATACACCGACTCTGATTTTCAAACAGACAAAGATTCTAGAAAATCCATGTCAGGATCAGTGTTTACCCTGAAAAAGGAAGTTGTAGTGTGGTGTAGCACTAAGCAAGGATGCATTGCAGATTCTATTATGGAATCTGAGTATGTGGCTGCTTGTGAAATAGAAAAGGAAGTATTTTGACTCAAGAAGTTCCTAAGTGATTTGGAAGTGGTTCCAAATATGGACTTGTTCATCATCTCATACTGTGGCAATAGTGGGTAGTAGTCATTGCTAATCTATTTACGAAGGCTCTCACGACTAAAGTGTTTGAGTGTTATCTAGAGAATCTAGGTTTACGAGATATGTACATTGTATAATCTAGGACAAGTGGAAGATGTGTAATGGGTATATGGATGCCCTAGTTTATTATATTTAGCATTATCCCGCCTTTTAGAATGTATACAAACCACTTAGTAGAGTTTTACTTCAAGTGGGAGTTTTTTGGGTTTTATGCCCTAAAACTCGTAGATAGTAAATGTTATTAATTGACCATCATCAATAAAGAGTTATTTTGTCTTAACAATCCTAAATCAATATACTAAAACATCCAAAGTTGCCTTATGAGTCTTGAACTGTATGTGGAGACATACAAGGATCAATGTTCAAGATATAGCCTAAAGGGTGTATAGTATAGGGATAAGATTGGGTACCTTATCCTGGTAACACTGTGGATACAACCCACTTTGTATTTGATACAAACGTAATGATCCAATGCATTCATGTACGTGACACACGAGTGGGGGATATCCTATGTAATGGGTTTGTATAAGATTGGACCGTGAAATAGTAACCACTAGATGTAACATCGTTAACTAGTTGAGTTTTAAGTGGTGTCTTCGGGACTTGAACAAAGAGCCCTACCCTCTCATTGGCTCGAGAAGGATTTTTGTTCTTGGTTGGACCATAAACAGGTTGTTCATTAGAGGAGCACTAATACTTAAGGAGTCAGAGGTTACTCAAGGGTAAAACGATAATTTGACCCAGTTGGAGTTACGAACACTCGTGAAGGGCTAACTGATAACGGGCAGAAATACACGTTATTATAGCGCAAAGTTATAAAACAATGCTGGATTGTGTTGATAAAAATATACAATATTGCATCCAAAAGCATTAAGTTCACAATATTACGATCACATGTGTCCATCGCATGAGAATAGTTAACTTATGTATTTTTGTGCAGAATATGCGTTGACGCAAGGCGGAAAATGCGATCCAAAGAAATCAACGGTTGAGCGCATTAAGAGATTGCGTTAACGCAAGGCTATGCGATCATTTGCACTCACGAATATCTACTCAAGAAGGTTGTCACATAGAGCTAGTGCATCTTGGTGGGCACATCTGGGTGAAAAGTGTAATAAATCACGATGGGATAGAAAGCTTATGACGGTCGATTCCGAATTAAATTGACAAGCCGTTAACGACCTACTATAGCAAGTACACTCAACTTTTTGGTGACAAATATTCGGCGCATCAGACAGAGAATTAATGTCATCCCATCAATGCAATTATAAGAGAGAAGAAGTCTTTCACCCTGAAGCTCTATAAATACCGGAGGCCACCTTCAGTGGAAGAGTTCGTTCAGTTAGATAATTTTCTCCATAGATAGAAGTAGCCTTGTTCATAGTTTTCATATATTTAGAAGGCGAAGCGAGAGAAGGGAAGAGACGTCGGAAGATCACTCTAGTTAGCTCGAGAGAGAACCCAGAAGGCATGGAAAAACAAAGAGAGGGTCGACTCTTGTAAAAGCAAGATTATCTTTTGAGCAGAGTAGAGAAGAACAGTGTAAAAGCCTTGGGAAGCAAGAGATTGCTACCAGGCTCTTTATTCGTATTCTGCATTGTCATATTTCAATTATATATCTATAAAATGGAACTTGCTTATCTACATCTGTTCACTCTCTTAAAAGCATGCATGAGTAGCTAAATCTATCGAATGGGTTGAGAAGAACTTAGCTAACATGACCTAGGATTTTCATTGCATGCGATCATCTTGTCTTATGTTGCGCCCATCACCCCTTTAGAGCTACTCGAGAGAGAGTCTAAAGAAAGAACCTAAAACTTGAGAGAGCTAGGTTAGAATCTAGACTCGAGAGAGCAAGATTAGATCTGCATAAGCAAGAGATAGAAACTTAGAGATAATCTCTGTTTGTCAACATGCATCGCATGCACCCTAGAGATAGGTTATGGTATTATGCGGTCGTCTTGTATGTGTGAGTGTCAATTGTCATCACATAGACAAGAATAGAAGCTTATGTGTAGGTCCTATAGACATCATCGCATATATCGCATGCGTTCTATACTAGAAGTCGTAGCATTTGCGTTGAGAGATGATTTGCTATTTTATGTGTGTAGCATGATCGCATAACATGAACGCAATCCTAGGAAGTGTTAGTTGAACCCCTTCTCAACCCGTTCCTTGCATATTCATCACATCTTCTATATTATTAACTCTTTTCTTAACTCCGCTGCATACATTTTACACTGTAAACAACAACCCAACAACTCTTTGATTTATTGGTTACCGCAAAGTAATCTAAAAATTATTGCCGCATATTGTTTTCCTTAGTCTCTAAGTTCGACTCTGGGCTTATCAGGAAACTCAGTAGAATTTATACTTGGGTTCTGTTGAGAAAACTTGTTGCACAACGCATTTTTCATCACTGCAATTTCTTTCATTATTTCACCGCATAAAACAACGCATCACTAACTTACTGGTATTGGTCTACATCCATGGACATAGAAATATATATGTAGTGAGAAGAATGCAGTTGTGGGTCTTTAGTGGAGTGTACCCATAGTTAACGAATATTGATTAATTTAGTTAATGAGTTTAGCCAACTAATCTCATATTGTTGGAGCTTTTGATCTACAGGTCCACCAAGTCTTGTCATTAGTTCGCTAGAGGATACTTAAAAGGAATAATTTGAATTGTTCAAATTAATTTGAGAAAACTATATATTAATATGATTAATATATAATTAATTATGGATATGATCTATAATTAAATTGGAAAGTAATATTTGAATAAGATTCAAATTAATTAATTCAAGTGAATTAGATTTATAAAGAATTAATAGAGAGGTATTGTACATATACATGCGATGTATATGATAATTAAATACAAACATTAAATTGAGTTTAATGTATAAATGGTTATTTAATAAAATTAAATAAGTGTTATTTAATTGTGCAAATTAAATAAGTGTTATTTAATCGGGCTAATTAATTAAGTAAGTGTTATTTAATTAATTATAGAAAAGGAAAATATATTAGGAAAAAGGAAAATATATTAGGGAAAGACCTTGACACTTCTCTATATAAAGACCTCCCTGTAGCCCTTTGCAACACACAACATCCTAGTGTTATTGTGCATAATTTTCTCTGAGCCTTTCCACTCTCCAAAACCCTATTCCTCTCTCCCTCTCCCAATAGTTGGATACCATATATCCTTTATTGGAATCCTAAGAGAATAACTAGGTTACTCTCGTGGTAGTGTTCGAGATCGCTCAAGGAGTTGTTCATAATCAAAACCGTTTGGAGATCCATTTCTTGGAACCTTGGAGAGGCTTGTTTGTGACACTAGGGAATCTACAAAGGTAAGAATCGTTCTAATTTTTTTCCCTAATACATGTTAATTTACATGTTTATATATTCTTTTTAGTACAATGATTTTGTTTAATGTAAAAATCCATTTGCAAGATACAAGGCATTCCTCACGAAACACTTCCGCTGCAGGATTTGATCCCTTCAGTTATTCCCTACTGACTTGAAGAATTAGAAAGAAAAGGAGAAATAGAATTATATGGAACTAATTTTGTCTTTAATTTACTCTATTAGTTTTTATTTAAGCTTTTGGGTTGAGAGGTGATTTAACATGGTAACCACCTTTTGCCCTTTCTTTCTTGATTTGCCTTTGAATGAATTAAGAGGCGTTCAACCTCCAATTTTCCTTGGGTGGAGTTAGGTATTACCACCCACTCAATATTTAGGTCTCTTGTTATAATATTTTAGGTTCTCAATTATTAAAAGCCACATTTAGCTAGGGAAAAATTATTCGAAAACTCTCATTATCTATGATGTTTACTTTGTAGATATCTTCTATCTTCATTTGTAGTCTACACCCCAAACACGAACTATTACAATTCATAGACTATTGTAACTCATAGACTATAGTAATTACAAATTATAATAACTAATTCAACGCCATAAACAACCCTTTACTTCTTTTATGGAACAATCTTCATTCAAAATGTTCCATTCTATCTAATTGATGGAGCCTGAACCATCGATTAACAAAGAATTTGCACTTGTTACTCAAGAAGTTGAGCAATGCTTTGTTCCTACCTCCTCCCTTATGTCTCAAATTCTTACAGTCTTTGCTATTAAAAACACTTCATCTTTCTCAAACACTCAATCTTCGAGGCCACAACATTTCACTAGACAGAATAAATGTTGAGACCATTCCATATGCACATATTGTAACATTCCAGGGCATACCATAGACAAGTGTTATAAACTTCATGGGTATCTTCATGGTCATCCGTTCTACTCCATCATCCTCTAAACTGTCAGAATCTGCCATTTCAACAGTTGCCAAATCTTATTCTTCTATTTTAGGTGATTCTATGGCTTATTGAGTAATGTCAAAACCTCTTAGCCATGTTGCAACTCATTTGACGAAAGCAGCGTCCTTGAAAACTAGTCAAGGCACTCCTCATGTAGCAGGTACATGCTCATCGGTTTCTATTTTGTGAATTTATGACTGACCGTTGGATTTTAGACTCAGGTGTGTCGAGCCATATTTTTTGATCTGGCAAATATTTCCATGTTTTAAAGGATGTTTCAAGGATGTCTATTTCATTGCCTAATTCTTCTCAAGTTAATGTTAACTTTGTGGGTGACATACGTCTCAGTAAATACATTAAATTGACTAATGTCTTGTACATTTCCACTTTTGCCTTTAATCTTATATCCATCAGTACTTTAACTCATCAGTTGCCTCCTATCATTAAGTTTGTTGGTGATTTCTATGTTTTTCAGGACAAGTCTTCTTCGACAATGATTGGCAGGACTAGCATTGCTCATGGATTGTATTTTTTTGGACAGTCATCCTCAGTTTGTGGCTGCTAATTCTGTTATGTATGTTACTTATCCTGTTGTTACTTTTGATACTTGGTATTTTCGTCTTGGTCATCCTTCTATTAAATATATGATTGCTCTTAAAGATGTGATTCATATTGATCCTAAGAATTTTACTTCCCCTTGTTTTGTATACCCCTTAGCTAAATAGTCACTCAATCTTATTGCTTCTCAGATTTTTGAATTAAATTGTGATATATGGGGACCTTATCAACATTCTTCTCATTATGGTTATTGATACTTTTGAACCAGTGTGGATGATTATTCTCGATATACCTGGACTTTTATGATGAAAACAAAAGGTGAGGCTTTGGTCATTGTACCTCTTTTTTTTTTTTTTCTACTATGGTTGAAACTCAATTTGGTGTGCTCATTAAACAATTTCGATCAGATAATGCCCTAGAGTTGGCTTTTACAGAATTTTTTCATTCTAAAGGTGTTCTTCACCAGTTTTCATGTGTTGCTAAATTTGAACATAACTCTATTGTTTAAGGAAAGCATCAACATTTATTGAACGTTGCACGACCTTTATATTTTCAGTCTCGAGTCCCTATTCAGTTTTGGACTGATTGTATTTTTACTGCTACCTTTCTAATCAATCGTACCCATTCATCATTATTACAATGGCAGACTCCTTATGCTCGTATATGGTAAACCTACCGATCATTATGTGTCGATATCTTTTGGATGTTTGTGTTTTGCATCCATTTTATCCTCTCACAGGTCTAAATTTGATCTTTGAGCTTTCCTATTGTATTTGTTAGGTATCCTACTGGTATGAAGGGCTATAAGTTATACGAAATTGAACATATGTGCTTTTTTATATCTTGAGATGTTTTCCATGAGCATATATTTCCCTTTACTTCAGTAATTGATCAAGCTAACTTGAAGATGTCTTTTGATGATGTTGTTCTACCTAGGTTGTTTGATTTTGTCAGAGTTCCTACTATTCCCAATGACATTATTCCTCCCTTGGATGTTGTTCATGATCATGATGCAGTGAGATCTAGTAGTGTTGATATTATACCGAATGATATTAGGCTACCTATCTTTGAATCTTCTCGAGCCTTAGACCAAGTGGATCTCAAGAGGTCTTCTCGGCCTACAAAACCTCCCTCTTACTTGGAGGATTATCATTGTAACATATTATTATCCCAAGATGTCTCGATCTCTATTATTGCCACTTCCACTTCTACAAAGCATCCTTTACATGGTTGTTTATCTTACACTCACTTATCTAATGACTATCGAAACTTTGTACTACAGATTTTTGCATCATATGAGCCTCAGTTTTTCCCCTAGGCTACCGCATTCCCCCATTGCTAACAAGCTATGAAATGTGTGTTAACTGCTATGGAGAATAATCGTACTTGGTCAATTGTTCCTCTTTCCTACAATCAGCCCCCCATTGGATGCAAATGGATATACAAAGTTAAGCATCATTCTGATGGCACAATTGATCAATTACAGAGCTTAGTTGGTTGCCAAAGCATACATTCAACAAGGTGCCCTTGATTACATTGAGATTTTTTCACCAGTTGCCAAAATGATTAGTGCCAAAATCTTACTCACTCTTACAATTTCTCACAACTGGCCTTTAGCACAATTCGATGTGAATAATGCATTCTTATATGGAGATCTTCTTGAAGAGGTTTATATGGACTTGCCCCTTGGCTATACACATATTGTTGTTGCACCTCAGGAGAAGTGCTTGGCTTTTCGATTACATAAGTCCATAGATGGTCTCAAATAGGTTTCTAGACAATAGTTTGACAAACTCTCCAATTCCTTGTTTCTTCTTGGTTTTAAACAGTAGAAATCTTATTACTATCTCTTTATTCAGGGTTCTGGTGCCACTTTTATGGCATTGCATGTCTGCGTTAATGATATTATACTCACAGGTGCCTCTGTTGACATTATTAATGACCTTAAAGTTCATTTGAATTCTGCTTTTAAGTTGAAGGATTTGGGAGATCTTTGTTACTTCTTGGGACTTGAACTTGCATATTCTTCTCAAGGTATTTTTCTGTCTCAACGACATTATGTTCTATAGCTTCTTGAAGATACTGATCTCTTGGCTTATAAACCTTTAAACTGTCCTATGGATCTTAATTTGCAATTATCTTTTGGTGATGGTTCTGTATTACAAGATCCAACTATTTATCATTGTTTGATTGGCAAACTTTTATATCTCACTATCTCCAGACCTAATATTGTATTTGCAGTTCATAAGCATAGTCAATATGTTTCTCGGCCTCATCAATTTCATCTTGATGTTGCCCATCATCTTCTTCGATATTTGAAGGGTTCTCCAGGTCAGGGAATTCTTCTTCGCCCTTGTACTGATTATCAACTTAAGGCTTACTCAAATTCTAATTACGCGTCTTGTGTGGATTCTCGTAAGTCAACGATTGGTTTTTATGTGTTCATAGGTGACTCCCTTATCTCTTGGAAGTCTGAGGAACAGACTACTATCTCTCGATCTTCAGCTAAATACAGGGCTCTTTCTGCTACTACTTATGAAATTATTTGGATCTCCTAATTACTTGCTCCTGCTCTCATCTTTTGTGATAATCAAGCTGCTCTTCACATAGCCACTAACTCTATGTTTCATGAAAGAATGAAGCATATCGAGTTTTTGTTCAAGAAAAGGTTGTTAAAGGCATTATGAAGCTTCTTCCTGCTCGATCTTAATAGCAACTTACAAACATTTTCACCAAAGCTCTTTCATCCAAAGCTTTTATTCCCTTAATATCCACGATGAGTGTGATTAACATTCATTTACCATCTTGAGGGTGAGTATTAATGGTAGTCTTGTAAACTCACATCAAGATAATCTTGTAAATTCTCTTTATTTGTTTTCTCCCTTTTCTTTACTTTGGGATTCACCACTCAATAATCAAGGAAGTGAGATTTTTTATTGGCCTGAACAAAAACTTTAAAACCTCAACACTTTTATAACCTCTTTTTTTTAATCTTAGAACTTACCTTCTCCTTGGTGCTGTCCTACATAGGTGTTAAAGTTTATATTTCAAATGCTAGTGCTTTTTGCAGAAAAATGCTTATTAGGAAGCTTAACCAATTAGTTTCTATGCAGGCGATCTCAAAATTCGGTGCGAAAAAACAGCTGAACGACTTGCTTTCCCGAGAATTCATTCCAAACCTCAGAAAATGAAACAAACACATCAAAATGAATGTTAAGCATTGTAAGCCTTCTCACTACATTACAATCTAATGATGGGTGTGTTTGGCTTTCTCAGGTTCCAATCTTCAATGTTTCAAAGCAGAATGGAGATAGGTAAATTTATTTTAAACTGTTGATTCTTTAGATTATCGATCGTTATCCGGCGATTGCAAATCTTCAGTCATTCTTATTGGCTTCTAACAACAGCTTTTTCTTGCTGCGCTGCCATTAATTTGATTTCAAGTGATTGCTTGCTTCCAGTGATTTCTTTTAATTCAACAAATGGAATGGAAAGATTTGACTCCCTTTAACCCAAGTCAATGACATATTTTATCTAGTTAAAATAGACAGTAGACATAAGTTGACATTTATTTAAGTGATTAAGCATAAAGGATATTAGTCGAAGAAACTAACTGTGAACTGAAGAATTTTCCTCCCAGATTAAATTGCAAGTTTAAACTTTGAGGATTTGGTCAATTTGATCCTAATTTAACTTAACTTTTAATATTTATCCTAGGTTTTTTTTTTTTTTTTTTTTTTTTTTTTGAGAATCCTGGGTTAAAAAATTAATTGTGTTTTCTATTAAACATAATTCAAATTTAAATCTAAAACACGACTAGCCCAAACACCAACAAATCAAAGGAAACGACCTCTCTCCCTAAATTACACATTAAGGAGGAACTCCCCGATCATATCTCTAAAATTATATTCTTATATTTTGATATTTATTAAAATTTACAATTGTACTGACAAAAAATTGAAAGTTATTCTATTAAACATAATTAGATTTGAACGCTCCCATCACACATTTTGAACTTTCGTTTCTATTTCTTTTCCTAGGGAAAAAAAGGGAAAATTGCATGAGCTCAATTTAATTGATTTATCTTATTTAATAATGGTTGAATTTCAAGTTGAATATACAATTTTCATTTCCAACGGGTGGGGATAATTTGCTAACACGACAAGCTTTCAAAAGTTAACAATATTTGTGTCAAGCTTTTCTATAAATAACTACTCAAATTTCATATTCATAACTGATTCTCTAATGGATTGGAGTCTTGTGTGGAGAACAGAACAATTTGACTCTAAAATATAACGTGATATCAAAGCTTATAAACATTTAAGTCTATTTGATGACAATTTTGGTTTTTGAAAATTAAGCTTATGCATAGTACTTCTATTCCTACGGTTCAATAACTTTTGTTTACCTTGCATCGGAAACCTTGCTACTCACGAGTTGGGAATGCATGCACAAAGATGGTGGTACTCAAACAGGAACACTGGCCTTGGGTGGACCTTGTGATAGGAAAAGATGCACTTCAAGAAGTCAATCAATTCTTACTAGTGTTTCTGTGCTTTTTTTTTCCCCTTTTTATGTACTCTCAAAAAGAAAATTGAATGTTAAATAAATAAAGTCTGGACCTTTTACTACTTGAGAAGGCTCAAAAGGTTAATTTTATACATGAAAGGAGAAAAAACACATTCTGAAGAACTCTTGTAATCCTGATTTATTCTTTGCTTATAGAGCAGAAAAACTTCAACACTACAATTAACTCTCATCATACCAAACGTTTCATGTATGACTATAAGCAAAATCACATTCTAGACTCCAAGTTACATATAGGCCTGCCATTCATCTGACAGAACAAAATACAATTTTCTTGATAGAATATGTATAGAGCTAACATCCTAAGGAACCATGCCTAAATTGTAGCCAAATATCTGATGAGGTTCGTTATTGGATGAACAATTGGTTGCCTTCTGTTAGGTTCCCCTTCACGTGCAAGTAATAAACATAACAAGCAAACCAAGAAACAGAACATGGCACTCTGATGTGGATATATTTATACTAAATAATAACAATAAAATCAAAAGTTCTCATATGACAATACAATGGAAGAAAGCAAATAACCCTGAGCCCAGAGCAGAACCTCACAGGATGGTCAGGGAACCGAGAGTTCTAGTTCCTGAGCGTGTGAGAGGAACCTCATATGGGATGGTCAGAGGGCCAGCAGACCTAGCTTCTAAGCCCATAAGCGGAGATCTATGTGCACATAGGAAACATAGCAAATGCAAGAGAGTAAGTGTTTATGACTAGTATCAGTTTAACTATCTACTGTGTGTAAATAGAGTTTTAGAACAGACTCATTATGAGTAGTATCAGTTTATCTATCTACCGTGCATGTAGATAGAGTTGAGAACAGACTCATTTAAGATTGAGATTTGAGTATTAACCTTGTAGTTATGATATGCTTGTATTATTATGAGTTGAAATAGACTCTAGTGTCCGTATCAGATGTTAGTGACTGTTAGTATACTATTGGGCCATACACATCGCATGTGTGAGCCTTCTGGCCACACCCTATGTTTATGTACGGTGTCCTTTTTGGGATCACCCCTTGTAATTATGCTGTGACCTTTGAGTCATTACTTATGAAAGCGTGTCTTCGTGTTCGCCCCTTATGCCTATTCCTATGCCTATGTTTATGAAGTCATTGTGCATTTTTGGTCCAATGGATGGACTAATAGATCACTGAGTGGGGCTAGTAGTGGGTCACTTACTGAGTATATTTTTATACTCACCCTTTCTCTCCTTATTTTTCAGATAAGAGATGACAGACTGGTGCATGACAAGAGAGATCCGTGACCTGGCCATTAGGATGTTTCACTGCTTCTGCATATAGCACTATGTTTTGAATTCTGGTTTAGGAGTTAAGCGTCTTTCACTATTATGCAAAAATATATCAATTTTATTATTTGACTACCTAATTTCAAACATTTGTTTTAGTAGAAATTACGGGTCCCCGATTGGTAAATTATTTTATTTTATCTTGCTTTAGTTATTTATTATTATTTACTTATGTTTTCCCATCCTTGCTCGTTTAAGCATTATTAAATAAAATTTTTGGCTCTTTAGTTTGATGATTTAAAAGACATTGTACTATGCATGCATGAAGTAGCGTCCTAGAATACTGTAGGAAACTAGGGTCGTTACAAATTATGTGTCGCACCCGAATCAGTTAACACCACGACCCCCCTTCCCTTCAAGGTCCCTTTTAATTTCATCGTCCCTTTTTCAAAAAATCCCAGCATCAATCTCAGAGCTATTTTCACCTTCTTCGGTAACTCAATCAATTTCAGCTCCGGTGGATTCTTGTCTTCTCCCTCTGTCTCTATTTCAGAATCTTCTTCCTCATTTAACTCACAATTTTCTTTCACCTTGCAGTGATGTCCAGGATCATATTTCTCATTGCATCAGAAACACAATCCTTTGTCTAATCGCTCCTTGAATTCAACATCTGATAGGCATTTCATCGGAGGATCTCTTTTCGTGTAGTTCCCCTTAATCATGCTTGAAATGTATTTTAAGGTTTCTCCTCCTTTTGTGGTGGTTTTATCATTCGCGGCCCACTCCTTTTTTCTGCTTTAGGCTTTCTTCCTTTCTGGCTCAACTATACCTAAATCAAACAAGGCTAGTTTTAAGGCCACATTCCTATCATTCACCAACTGGGCCACGCGCATACAATCATCTAGCGTCATAAGGTGTCTGCTGATCACTTCTACCTACAGAGCCGATTCAAGACCATCAACAAAGGTGTCACGTAAAACACTCTCAGCCATCTCCGGTAATGGCGCCAAATATGTTATAAATTTCTTCACATAATCAGCATAAGTGCCCTCCTGTTTGATTCGCAAGAGTCGAGCTCCCAAGCTTCCTTCTCCGGTAGGACTAAAGTTTTCAAACATCCGCTTCTTTAATTCTTCTCAATTAGTTATGGCCCTTCGATTATGGCTCCAACATAACCAATCAACCTCATCTGGTGTGAAGCTCACCACTGCTACCTTGACCTTTTTCGCATCCGTGAGTTCATGTATTTTGAAGTAGTGCTCAACCATGTAAACCCAAGATTCAGGATTGTCACCGAAGAACATCAAGATTTCCAACCATTTATACTTGCTCTTATTGATCCTCCTGTACCCTAATTCGAAGCCATATCGATTTCTTCTAGCTTCCCTTTTGAACTTGGAGCAAGGCCCTCAGATGTACCGGACTCTTCCATTGTGTGTGCCGAACTAGTCTCCTTCATTTCTTCGATAAGTTTTTCAATACTTTTACACAACCCCAGTATCGTAGTTTTTCATCTCTGTAATCTCCTTTTCATTAACCCCCATTCATTCCTCCATTTATTTCTGAGCCATTGTCCTTAAGCCCCAGGATTGATGGACTCTGATACCAATTTGATAGGTTCCCCTTCACCTACAAGTAATAAACCTAACAAGAAAACCAAGAAACAAAGCATAGCACTCTGATATGGATTTATTTATACTCAAAAATAGCAATAAAACCAGAAGCCCTCAAATGACAATACAATAGAAGAAAACAAATAACCCTGACTACTCTTTAGTAAGAATTCAGCAAGAAAACAGATAAAACATAGAAGAAAAGATGTCTCTCTCTTAAAAGCTCTTCTCAGCTTTTACACAAAATATCACCTGCCAACATTATAATAGCCTTTCGAGGTCCCTCAATGGCTTTCATCCCCTCCCACCTCCCTTGCATTGTTTGGTTTTTGTGTAATTTCTAACTTACCCCTTCTTTTATATTTGAATAAGATTGGGGTTTAACACCACCTTAATAGTCGAGCATAAACCAACATATCATATTTGAGAGTATTGAACGATCTCTCTCTTAAAAGCTCCTCTCAGCTTTTACCCAAAATATCACCTGCCAACATTATAACAGCTTTTAGGGGTCCCTCAATAGCTTTCATCCCCTTGCACCTCCTTTGTATTGTTGTTTTTTTGTGCAATTCCTAATTTACCCTTCTTTTATATTTGAATAAGATTGAGGGTTTAACACCTTCTTAATAGTCGAGCATGATTTACCTCATGTGTCTGGGAAAGTTAACGATGCTTCCACAGCTATCCACCAGTTAATATAATGAATTATACATTTCAATCAACATCATAAGATTTTAATTTTAGATATTTGTAATTTTGTGGCACGAGTGAAATAGCACACATAACAATCTAGATTCCTTCTGATCTTTTATTGAGTTTTTCACAACCATCCACCAGTTAATAAAATAAATGGCCATCCATCAGTTAATAAAATGAATGATGCATTTCAATCAACTTATTTTTATCCTTAAAAGATCTTAGATATTTATGATTTTGTGACACAGTAAAATAGAACATAACAATCTAGATTCCTTCTGATCTCCGAAAGGATAGAAAAATCAAGATCTACCATAGAAGGCAGCTAATGTTCAATTTAGAACAAGATGGATAAGCTCTCATCTGCAGCCAATCTTTCACATGGAAAAGAGATGGATCATTTAGAATCAATGTAGAAAAAAGTGCACAAGCAGGTGAATTGAATAGCGTTTACGTCTAGTTCTAAGTTTTGACATTGAGACTCTGGTACCCTAATAATATGAGAATCATCTTTACAGCTTGCTACTATATCTTAAACTTTCTGATTTTCAGGACACTAAATGCAGAAGATGCTGACCAATAAAAGAGAGGTATCTGTTCATATATTGGATTAACACTCTTTAAAACTTCCATTTGTAAGTTGAATACAAACGAGAATGTATAACAGGAACGAAGACTCAAAACCGACATTGACACTGATCAATGACTCTGACACAGGCATTTACTTCCTCAAAACACATTCACAGACATCTCAATATCAGCACGATGACCGCTAAAGAAATTGGAAGCTGATGATATTAAGGCTTAGTCTACCTCCTCCATTTTGCTCTCTTCAGCAACATCTTCCTCTAAAGCAGGCATGTCTGCATCATCTCCTTCATTTTCCTCCTCATCGATGCTAAGACCAAGTTTCAACATTCTGTGGATTCTTGCAGCAAACGTGTTAGGATCATCAAGGCTGAAACCCGAAGTCAATAGAGCAGTTTCGAAGAGAAGCATGACTAAATCCTTGACGGATTTGTCATTTTTGTCTGCCTCTGCTCTTTTTCTTAGTTCCTCCATGATTCCATTATCTGGGTTGATCTCCATTGTCTTCTTGCTTGACATGTAAGCGCCCATGCTGTTGTCTCTGAGAGCTTGAGCCTTCATGATTCTCTCCATGTTTGCCGTCCAGCCATATTCGCCGGTCACCAAGCAGCAAGGAGAGTCCACAATCCTGTCAGAGACAACCACCTTCTCTACTTTGTCGCCAAGGATGTCCTTGATGGTCTTGCAAAGATTCTCAAATGACTTCTTCTTTTCTTCCTTTTTCTTCTTCTCTTCCTCAGTTTCATCATCAAGTTTAAGTCCTTCCTTGGTGGCAGAGACTAGCTTCTTGCCCTCGTATTCTTTCAACTGACCAACGGCATATTCATCGATTGCATCGACCATGAAAAGCACCTCGTAGCCTTTCTTCTTCAGGCGCTCCAAGAAAGGAGAATTCTCTACTGCTTTTTTGCTCTCACCAGTGATGTAGTAAATATCTTTCTGCCCCTCTTTCATCCTGGTGACATAGTCCTTCAAGCTTGTCATTTCATCTCCGCTCTTGGTCGAGTAGTATCGAAGCAAGTCAGCCAATTTGGCTCTGTTTTGGCTGTCTTCGTGGATACCCAACTTCAAATTCTTAGAGAAGGCTTCATAAAACTTGTTGTAATCCTCTTTGTTCTCCGCGATCTCATTGAACATCTCAATGCACTTCTTCACCAAATTCTTCCTTATCACTTTCAGAATCTTGTTCTGCTGCAGCATCTCACGTGAGATATTTAGTGGCAGATCATCGGAATCGACCACACCTTTCACGAATCCAAGGTACTCGGGGATCAGCTCCTCGCAATTGTCCATGATGAACACTCTTCTGACATAGAGCTTTATATTGTTCATTTTCTTACGGCTGTCGAAAAGATCAAATGGAGCTCTCTTGGGGACAAAGAGAATTGCCTTGAACTCAAGTTGTCCCTCTACAGAGAAGTGTTTCACTGCAAGATGATCCTCCCAATCATTTGTCAAGCTCTTGTAGAATGACGCATATTCTTCTTTGGTAATTTCTTCAGGCTTGCGCAGCCAAATTGGTTTCTGCTTGTTAATGAGTTGCCATTCGTGAGAAACTTCTTTGATCTTCTTCTTCTTTGATTTGGTTTCCTTTTCCTCGTCCACCTCTTCAACATCTCCTTCTTTTTCCTTCTTTGGTTCATCATCTTCATCGTCGCTAATCTCCTTCTCGGTAGTTTTCTCGGTCCAGAGATAGATGGGATAGCTGATGAATTCAGAGTGCTTCTTCACAAGGTCCTTGATCCTCCTCTCTTCCAAATACTCCAACTGAATAATTAACACATTCAATTAGTGTCACATTCAAAGAAAAATGTTATGAATCAACAAATGAAGAAAGCAAAAAGGGGAGAGATAATGTTTTATTAAAGGAAGAATACCGGAGTGGGTAATTACAATGGATAGCAATTCTCATACTAACAATTAACTACATAGCAACATTCTTAAATAATTGCAAATATAGCAAAAACTATTTGTTAGACTCATATTAGCGACACAGGACTATGGTCCATTGCAAATTCTTTTCCCGCGTCATTTCGGCTAATACTAAGGAACCCTAACAAAGAACACATTCCATACCACTTTCCCCATTTTATTTACGAAATTCAATCTTCCCCCTTCTAATCCTATAAACAAGTCACAAAACGAACTATATTATAAAATTCAGTTACCTGATCCTCCTTAAGGAAGAGTGTGATCTTTGTACCCCTTCCGAGTTGCTCTCCATTTACATCTCTTGTGACGGTGAAAGAACCACCGGCCTGTGATTCCCATACGTATTGTTCGTCATCATTATGCTTCGTGGTCACAATCACCTTCTCGGCCACAAGGTAAGCCGAATAGAACCCTACACCAAATTGACCAATCATGCTCACATCGGCACCGGCCTGCAATGCCTCCATGAATTCTTTGGTCCCCGACCTTGCGATTGTTCCCAAGTTATTCACCAAATCTGCATTCAAGAAACAACAACGAAACAACTAAGCTCAAGTTTCCGAAATTCTTGCGTCCAGACTTCAAGAAATATCTCGACCTTTCTCTTACCTGCTTTAGTCATTCCGACTCCACTATCGATTATGGAGAGAGTTTTGTTAACCTTATCCGGAACAATCCTGATGAACAGCTCTGGTTGAGCATCGAGTTTGCTCTTGTCTGTCAAACTTTCATATCGAATTTTGTCCAATGCCTATAGATTATCAAAACCAAAACAATCAATCATCCGTCAACAAAACAACACAATCTCGATCTCAACAACGACGTAGAAATTCAATTAAAAAAAAATACAACAACAGAGAATGAAGGTAAAGAAAACTCACGTCAGAGGAATTGCTGATAAGCTCTCGAAGGAAAATCTCCTTGTTGCTGTAGAAAGTATTGATAATCAAACTGAGAAGCTGGTTAATCTCGGCCTGGAAGGCGAAGGTCTCAGCATCGGCCATCTGCACGTCCGCCATTGAACTCTCAAGCAACCTCACGAATAGAGAAAAAACTCAAAGCAGATGAAGAAACAAACTTTTCAGAGAGCAAAGAGAATTAAGAATTCGATATTCACAGATATTGATTATAACTCGAAGTTGATCTGGAGTGAATGAAGACGAAGATTATTTATAGTAGAAGGAGAATAGCACAAAGTCTCGATCCTTCTACGTTTCTCGAGAGCTTTGATAAGATCATTATTTGAATGGTTTAAGTGTACAAAACGGCGTCGTGCAGATCGAGAACGTTCTATAGTTGTGGGGTCGTCTCTGGAATGTTCGTGAGCGCGAAATACTTCTGGAGCGAAGAAAAAACATTTTCTTATCTCTCTTTTTTTCTGCAAAAACGTGCGCATTTTAGAATTTTCTTACTTCATTTGAGGTCGAACATTCACTAATTGAACTCAATAAATATTCAATCAAAATTATAATTTTATTATAAATATTTTTTAGTCACATGCATTGCACGTACCTTTTATATAGTAACTTAAAGGTTAAGGATGCTAGATAAAATATTTATAATAAATAATTATTTAAAATATCATTTTGGTCTATATACTTTGATAATTGTTACATTTTAGTCCCTATACTTTTAAATGTCCAATTTTAGTCATTGAATAAAGTGTAAAAGTAGTTTAGATTAGAATAAAAATAATAGTAAAAAAAATCTGAAATATGATTTTTAAAAATACCTCTTTTCAATTTCTCCCTCCTTTCCCTTCCCATCCTCGATTTCTTTTCCACCATCATCTTCTCCATCAAGCTTTCTCTCTTTTCCTTCTTTCTCTGTTTCTTTCGGTTTCTTGAACACCATTTCACATTGGATGGCTCGTGAATATAAGATTTTTTAAATTGTATTTCAGGTTCTTTTATTAATTTTTCATTCCAATTTAATAGTTAGAGACTACTTTTAAGCTTTATTCAAAGTACAGAAACCAAAATTGGACATCAAAGTAGGGACCAAAATAATTAAAATGGAGGATAACATAGGTATGTATTATAAAATGAAATGTAAAAGGGATCTATAGAGTGATAACTTGTAGAAATACAAGTTATTGTAGCTTTTTATTTAGAATAATTAGGGAAATTCAGAAGAAAAAGCATTAACTTGAAATAAAATTTATGTAAATAATTAAACTTTGCATTCATGTGTTTACAAAACTCATTATCTTAAAAATCATAAAATCTAACATCTTCGAATGCAAGATTATGAGAAAAGAAGCAAAAACAAACCAAGAAACAATAGTTACAGTCATGGACGCATAAAAAGAAATCAGATCAACTTCATTCTTGCATGCAAAGAACCATGAGTAGTGGATGTCAAATCATGCATGCTTAGGCTCCAAAAATCCAACATCATATCATTTTTTAGACATAAATATAGTGTTGTAATCAACTTGAAACTTAAAAGAATGTAATAATGTTTATCTCTAACGAATTATGACATGTTCGTTATAAAATTACTCTATAGAATTTCAGAGAATTGTAAAACATGCAAAATTGACGAGATCTTAACAAAAGCGACATGCACCGATATTGGATGATAAATATGTGCATTAATTAAAATTTAAAATTTGTATCAAAGTTGATATTATTGAAATCTGGTGAAATTGACACAATCTTTAACATTGTCTTTTTTTATTAGTAGGTTAATTAATTGTAATATTTATCAAAGTTGAGGTCTAATTTGATTAAATTGAAAGTCGCGAATAGAAATGGATACACACATTTGAATGGGCATGATTTGTACAAAAGGATGTGAAATAATGATTTAAATAAATATACAAGATAAAATAAAATGAGAAGATTACCAGCGGCGGTGGCTGAACGAGACTAGGAGACGACGACGACGACGGGCACTTGATTGCAGCTGCTGACCGAAGGGAGGAGCGGTGGGGAAGGGCGGCGACGGCGGCGGAAAAAGAAGGAAAAAATGGGAGAGGGAGGGAGAAGAGTGGGGAAGAATAGGAAAAATGGGAGAAGGAGCGGCGCGGGGAGAGGTGGGGGCGGCGCGGGTTAGGGTTTTAGGGAAAGAAATGGGAAAAAGAAATGGGGAAGAATGGGGCCTTTACGGCGTCGAGAGAAACAGTCTCTCCCGACGCTCGATTTAGGCATCGGAAGAACTCATTTTTCTTGTAGTGAGAGGTAGTGGAACTTCCTTTTAACGCCTATAAACAACCCATCGAGAAATTATTTAAGTGTTAGACTTCTTATCAAGAGATTGGTCAAAGCTCTGCCAAAACTCCTCCTCAAATCCACCATTGTCTTCAACCTTTCAAGCTTTTCTTCAAAGAATTCTAAGTGAGAACACAATCTTCTACTCTGAAAAGGGTGAGGACTCAACTACCTCCATAGCAACCACCATTTAAGCAGCCACCATACAAGCCAAAGGAAGCAAGACATTGCAACTAGCAGCTAGATACTTATATCTCTTATCATTCATGTCTTATTTTTCCTCTATCATGTAGAATTAATTCCCTAATAGCTTGATAACATTTCCACAAAGTTTTGATAAGTTAAAGTTCATCTTGTTAAATGTGTGCGCACTACATTACTTAAATATAACTAAGAAATTGATTTAAGTAGAAGTAAGTAACTGTTTGAGAGAGTAAGTGATTGTGGACTTCATTAAACAAGGAAAGAAGTAGTTTTAAAGATAAAGTTAACCTTTTGACTGAAATTAACTCAAGCATGCATCTTAGATGTCACCCCCGTTCCAAATTTCCCTTCTAAACTAGAACGAAGCGTGAAGACGTTAAACATCACTTCTCTCTATGACATCTAACGTCCCAACTCTTAACATATTCTATACTCAAGATCAAACTCAGACTTCCAAACCCATTTTTAAAAATAATCTATGTTCATTGACAGAGTTTAGGAATTTGATTCAGTTTAAATCACAATACTATTTAAAAAGATTTACAGAACAATCGTAAGGATTATTTTGAACAAAACCTCTCATGACATGTAACTAACAAGTTTTAGCTATTTTGGAATACTCTCAAATACATGCACAAACAATACAACAGATGTTTAACAACACTAGTGGCGTTTGACGACTCAGCAGGCACTAAGAACTTATCGCTACCTAGGTGGGGAAAAACATAAAACATGGAAAGCATGAGCTAAAACCCAGTGAATGGTAATTTAGTATAAACATAAACTTTCTCTTTCCAAACATCAACTAATTATCAAAAACATTCTATAAATCGTTGGAAACATATATAAGATTCATTAATAGCTCAAACTCGTATTACTTAGACAATGGCATGATCATAATTCACATAAATCACATTATAAAACATTTAGACGTCATCAGAAAACCACACCAACTCTGTACCTAAATACTCATGTACAACGGTGGGTTACTCTAGACAAAGAATGCACCCCGCGGTGTAAACCAAATCACAAGGTCATACATGTACGCAAAGCTGCCTCAAGACTAAGCATAGATACACACCATAGGCCCAGGTTACTTTGGACTCCCCGGTATACTCTGGCCACATTTGACCCCAGCAGAGGAATTCCCAATATACTCTGGCCACATCTGACCCCGGTAACCCCCTGATCGTCTGAGCAGTGCTACTGAAACACATTCAAGTAGCACGAAAAAATAACTATCTCTCAGGTACAAGAATCAGTAGTTCGAAACCATTTCTACAACCATTCAACAACCTTGATTCCACGATCAAGAGGTTTTCATAAAAACCATATAATATGTATACTTCGATTCCAAACTACATTTTGATAAATCAAGATCATAAAACCATCGAGAGTTTAAAAATCATGATTTAAACATTTTTGAAATATTAGTCACGTAAAACAGACCATGCCCTCACATTTCTTAAATCATAGCGCACTATCATATATAATTACTTTCTATATCAAATCATTCGAAAATAAACCACTCACTGTTAACCGGCTCCTCCTCATAATTTCAATTTCTCCATCTCTCGTTTATCCTGAAATTATATTGATAATCCTCTAGTTATCCTCCACATGACCATAATCCAATTATTTGAAAATTAATCTTCAAGTATAACCAATTTCACTTAAACTTTTCCCAAATCCCTAATTTGATCCAAGGTAGAGTTTCCTTTGCAATATGGTCCTTTAATTGCTCTAAAATTAACTCAAGACCTTAAAATTAATCTACAGTAAGAACTAATTTTATTCCAATTTTCCTTTACAAGAAAGGCCCCAATTCGAAAACTTCTTCTTTTCCTTTTTAAACCGACTGAACACCCCAACTCTCCGAATTCTTGCTTATTGCCTGATGCTTTGGGTTTTTCGCGTATTTGGATAACTCTCCTTTCATCTTTTGGGCACCCAATCAGAAAATTTGAGGAAGACAACCCAATTTGTCCAAATTTCATTCCTTTCATTTTTTTTTCCTTCCTTACTCTCGTCCACCCAATTTCCATCCACTTTTCCTTCAATTTCCAGCCCAAATCGAGTCCTACAAGCCCACAATACCTCCAATTCACCATTAAACCCTTGAAATTTCTAAAATTGACCATATATCAAAAGTTGATTTTTTGTTGACTTTGACTTTTTTATTTTGCCTTTGACTGTTGACTTATCCGAGCACGCCTAATTCATCATTGAATTTACTTTACATGCTTAAATAGGTTCATTATCCTCAAATTATTCCTCGAATCCTTATTTTATTCTTCTTAATGAATAAAACGACGGTTCGATTCTTTCTAATTTTCAAATTCATCTCTTAACCTTCCATCAAACTTAATCTTGAGGTTTCGAATTCTACCTCAATCATCATTTTCCTAACATTTATAAGAAAATTACAGGATGAGAGGCCTTACACTAGAGATAGGATCATTTATACTGCAAAAACGAATAATCCATTACGGTGTAAATCTCACTTGATTACTATTTAGAAACTTTACTCTCCATCTATGAAATACAGACACTGATATATCTATACAATACGAATACGATTAAATACGACGATTCATCAATTTCTAAAAAACTAAGATACAGATACGTCATTTTTATATATTTTTTTAATATATATATTTTTAAAAAACGAGGATACCATACATTTTTTTCTTTAAAAAAATTAAAGAAATCTAGGATATAGATAAATTTAGCATACATTAATAACAATAACACAAAATAGAATACAAATACTAAAATACAATATACAAAAAGTAACATCTAAGATGTTGAAGTATAATAGTTAATAAAATGCAATAAAAAAAAGTTATTCATATTGCAAAGAAGAAAAAGAAAAGAATTTTGGTGGGCTTTGTGGAGATGTGAAGATAGAGATTAAATGATTTTAGTCAGAGTTTGATCCGTTATTTATTTGTTTCTTTTAGTTTTGGACTCAAATAAATTGTCTAATTTTAGATTGAGAAAGATTAAGAGTTCTTTATTTTACCAATAACATGAATGCATAACTTAATTGTGTTTGTATTTGTCATCATCAACTTCACTTCCATTATTTCATGCATCATAACACATTCAACACATCATCACTCATCACCACTTTCACCAACACTTGTATGTAATCCATTATTTAGATATACAAAACTCACTTGATGCATTAACTAAGAATTCCCGTTAAGATCAAGCATCAAACTCAAACATATTTTTAGCGTTCTTAGTTCATGTGTTCGACCATGGACTCACCAAAAACTCTGTTTGGACTTATCTAAATAGAGGAAACATTGTGTTTACATAGATCATTCATCGCATTCATCAACTAAGACACAACTTAATCGTTAAACTCTTCAACCATATTAAACGCAACACATAGATTCTTCTTTGTAGTTCATGGACTTTATTAGGGGTGGTCATTTAAACCGTAAAAACCAAACCGTTTTTAAAAATCAAACCGAATCGGAAAATCAATGAAACCAAAAAATTCGGTTCGGTTTGGTTTCACTTTCGAAAACTAAATTTGAAACCGAACCGAACCGTTTTTAACTATATATATATATATTTAAAAAAAGAGTAAAACCGAATTTAAAACCTAATTAAAAAAAATATAACATGGATTTTTTAAAAATGCCAAAACTGAATTTAAAACCAAATCGAACCGCATATATGTGGTTCGTTTCGGTTCGGTTTGAACCAATAAATCGATCAAACCAAACCAAATCGAACCATTTCCACCCCTAGACCTTATATGGTAAGATATATAATAATAAATAATAGTAATAATAATACTTCTCGATTCGGTTCCCGTTGAATTAAATTTTTTATTTTTGTATATGTGAATTGACTAATTCTTGAAAATTTCAATACAATCAAAACCGGCATTGTAATATAGATTTAGTATGACAAGTAAAAACATTGTGTTAGTAATTAACTTTATTGAATAAACATGTTAATATTCTGATATTATAAAATAGATAATGCAACCAAATTTATTTTAATGTTTTCAGTCACTCTCATTTTCTTTATTTTTTCTGAGCGCACCTAAACTTGGATAGTTTCAACCATTCAAAGGAAAAAATGATCCTATGAAAATTTCAAGGGATAGATGGAAAAAAAATTATCCTCTATAGCCCTAAAAAAGTTTTCTAAATTCAAAGATGTTCTTGTTTTTGTTTAAAGTTCATCTAAGTCATAAAAAATATTATTTTTGTGAAATAATCTATACTATACTATGTGTAAAATGTGTTATCCATCTTGTCCCTACTTTTTTTAATAAATCCATACTTTACCCTTTTTTAGATGGAACACAACTTGTTTATGTAATATGGAACATGATTCTTCAAATATATGTTGTTAATTATAATAAATTTATAATATATAAAATGTGGCCATTTGCCAACAAGAGTATAGCACAATGCTTATCAAGTTCAATTTTAGAGGTTTGATTCCCACGATTTAATTGATATCAATGGGTCATTGCGAATGTTCAGGTGGAAATAATACATATCAAACTCATGCATTATTTTCACTTAGGATGTGTGTTTGGCTCAAGGAGTTGAGAATTAGGAGTTATGACTATCACTCCATGTTAACATCAATTTTATACATTATTAATTCTTATATTGTGGGCTTTAAAAGTGTGTTTTGGCCTAAGGAATTAGGAAATCGAGGTCATAAGGTAGAATTGTTAAATCTATCCATTATTTGACCTAAGGAGTTCATGAATCTCACTACTAAAAATAAATCCGATTTTAATCAACTCCTTACATTGTGTGCCTTAGCTTCATAAGCTTCGATTTCACTCTTCACACTCTATTTCACTCCTTAACTCAAATATAGTGATCGTAAAAAGTAGAGAATTGTGAACTCCTAAACCCATAGTGTAAGAGTGAGTTATAAAATTAATGTTTTTTAGTAGTCAACCACCAACTATTTGGGCCAACAAGGAAAACTCCAACTTCCTTACTTCTACTTTCAAACAAGCCACATACACCCTAGAAGAATAGGTGCAATAAAAAATAATGATTTTTTTTAAATCTTCCACATGGCAAGGTTTCATTGGTGTGGAGGCATAATTTACATTCAATTTTAACTACAATTAAAAAAAGTGGTGGTAGAGTGTCGTTGGTGTGCAATCTTGGAACTTAAAAAAAATGTATGTAAACATTATTAAACCCTCAATAAAAAGTAACAAAAGTTATTAAACAAGGCCTAAGGATCTTTCTTAATATAAAAAAAATTAAAATATTTACAATTTATAGAAAAAAAATCCCAAAGCGAATGTTGTTAAAATTTTTGTTTTTATAAAAATTTTCCTGTTTTTTATTTTTAACTTTTTAAAAATTAAATCTATCATCCACTTTTTAACAATATTTTTAAGAACCAAATAAAATTTTGAAAAAAAAATATCCATAACCATTTCATTTTTCATTTTTGAAAATTAAGTTTCTTTCCTCTCCTTAGATACAATAGTTATTCTAAAAATAAAATTTTAAAAACCATTGTTTTTTTAAAATTTATCAAAACTTGACTTGGTTTTGTATATCAGATGAAAAAGCATTAAAAAATGAAGAAATTTTATATGAAAATAGTGTCAATAAACTTAATTTCAAAAATCAAATCAATTGTACAAATCTCTTTTTCTCAAATCACTATTCCTATCAATCAACCCCTAATAAGGAAGATGGCCTAAACAACTCAATTTAACTTGAGACTATACATACAACTTAATGTTATAATTCATGCACATAATTGAAGAAAATTTTCTTTTTGATCCCTAAATTTTAAGACTAAATTTTATTTAATCCCCATCATTCAAAATCTATTTTTTTTTCTCTAAATTTTTAAATGCTAAACATTCATATAAATTTTATTTCAATTTATTCCTTTCAAAATATTATAATTTTACCCAAAGTTAAATTTTATTTCAATTTGATTCTTAAATTTCAATTTTTTTTATTTTTTTTCAAAAGATACTCACTTTCCATCATTGACATCAATTTTTAATTTTAAACTTATTAAAAAACTAATAAAAATTAATTATATTTCACTTAATGATATTTAATTTATCAAAATAAATTAAATTTAAAGACAAAAATAATATTTAGTGAATAATTAAAGTTAAAATGTAAATCTTGAAATATAAGATCTAAATTGAAACAAAATTCAAATGTCAAAAATAAAATTATAACATTTTAAAAGTTGATGATTAAAATGAAACCATACTAAATATATAACATTTTGAAAATTAAGCTAAATTAAAAACTAGACCTATAACTTATGACCAAAAAAGTATTTCTCTTATAAATATCAATTGATATATTTTATTAAATAAATTTTCAAAACTTTTTAGAGATTTATTTGCAGATGATTCTATTTGGTAAATTCTTCAAACCGTTTGAGAATCCAAGCTTTCAGAACGTAAAACGAGTAGGAAGTTTGTCGGAAGATCCAAGCCTGTGAGTTCTAGTCCACAATTTTATACCTTAAATGATTGAATTAAACTGATGTCGATTTTTTAAATCCAAAAAAAAATGGTTTAAATCATGACAGGGCATTTTGGCTATGAATTCATGGGACCTTTTGACTACAAATTAATTTCTCTAGTTTACCCTCTCTAAGAATTTAAAATCATAAAATAAATATCCATATATTGTTTATCATATATTTGTTTTGAAGAACGTAATTAACTTTTACTTATAGTGACGAAGATACTTATGGAATTAAAGTTGGTATTTCCCAAAATAGCCAGCCAGTTGAACAAACAATAAATGCATGATAAATCCAATACATTGTTATAAAATTAAATTATAATTAACAATTTAATAAACACATTTAAAATAGATTAAAAATAAGTATTTAAAAGCCTCAGACAGCCAGTCTATTTAACATCAAGAAAATTTCAGCCGGTAATTCCAACTAAAATAGAACAAATCCTCATTGGCTTTCAACACACAAAATTAGAATTCGTAAAAACTTTTAACAAAAAAATCAGGGAACATGTCAAGATGAGATCGATTTAAATAAATGTAATCACACAAAACGGCTCTGTAAATCTATTGAAAAAAGATAAACAGATTCCTATCAAGATGTGAAAAAGCTTGTTTTTGGTTCAATCATAGCATCGTCGGTCACCGCCCTTGGGCTATCGACGACGTGGCATCGAACCGGAAGTAAAAGAACAAAAAACATTAAGAAAATCCTCAGAGACCCGTTTCAAATCAACCACACAGAAAGAAATCACAAAACCAGTTGCAAAATCCCGACCAGAAAAATCGCCCAAAAACCGAACCGCTCCGGGAAAGAAACGAATCGGCGGCGGAGTTAACTGGCGGATGGGAAGAACAGTCCAATTCCATGGCTTCTCGCTGCTTTTTGGAGTGTCATACGGCACTTCCTATCAATTGTGGGAGTGTTTCATCATCGGAAGAGATTCGAACAAAAATTATAAAGTAAAAAGAAAAAAAAATGTACTAAGAAGAGATCGAAGAAGTTGAAACAAGAGATGCATTGAACCTACAGAAAGATGAAGAAGGTGATGGAGATCGGTGGATATTTATGGAGGCGAGTGAGGGCGAGAGTTTAGGGGTGGCGAATTTGTAACCCTAGTTTCATATGTCATCTCTGTGTGGGCCGGCGTTTTCCATTTGAGCCTAGGGTAAAAACGAACAAACGGATTACGGCCCAATCAAAAAGCCCAAAGAAAACCGACGTGTGATATTTGGTCTAATTTATAAAGGGTTAAAAAACACTTTTGCCCCATAACTTTCATGAAAATAACAATTTGATCCCTAAACTTTGGTTTGTAGTATTTATACTTTAAGTTTTGTAACAATTTATTCCATGAATTTTAATATGTAATAATATAATCCATGAACTTTAATATGTAACAATTTAGTCCTTGTATTTTCAATATTATAACAATTTAGTTCCTAACGTAAAAAAAAGTTTATCAAAATTATATGTCAATTTTTAATACTTTATGATGTAGGACTTGTATTTTATAAAAATATTAAGTCTCTAATTACTTTAACAGTTTATTTAGGCATCATTAAACCTTGACGTTAATTTCTAAAATAGAGACTAAATTGTTACAAATTTTAAAGTTCAAGGACTAGATTGTTACATAGTAAAGTTTAGGGACTAAATTGTTAAAAAATTGAAAACATAATGACTAAATCGTTGCAAACTAAAGTTCAGGGACTAAACTGTTATTTATATGAAAATTTAGAGATTAAAAGTGAATTTTAACATATATTATAAAATGTCTAATTAGATAAACATAGCTTAATATAAAACTTGTATTATCGACTTATAAATTTTATTATGTGACCTATATTGTAAAAATATTAAAAAGAAAAATTAGGTGAAGTGGCTTAACTCATTTTCTTTGATCCTACCAAAAAAAAAAGTGTTTGGAAATTATTTTTCCCCTTAATGAAGAAATAGTGGGCTTAATAGAATCATAGTTTAAATTTCTAGGGGTACTTCCACCTTTAATGGTGCTCCCTCAGTGTGGGGAGTGGTCTGCAAAGATTCAGAGAAATCTGAAGGGTTATGTGTTCAGTAAAGGTCTAAGAGTTAGATGTTTATGGGAAACCTGAGGCATTTAAGCTTAGGGAAGGTTTAGGATCAAGTGTTCAAAGCGAAACTTGATGAGAAAAGTAAAAAGAGAGGCCAATGGTTTAGAGAATAGAGTGAAGAGTTTTTAGGTAGAACCTAAGGAACAAGTTGAAGGAATATAGTATAGAGTCAAGAGTACAAGTGGTCGACATAAAACCAACCCAAGATTGGAACTTCATATGCTATCAAAGGGTAAAGAAAGGAAGCAGAGGATCAATTAAGTTATCCTGAGGGCTAGCACCGAGATAAATGAACTAGTACTAGATCAGTACATTTAGAGATTTGTAGAAACAATATGGCCTATAGGATTAGATCCAAAGGAAAGTTTGGCATAAAAGAATTGAGGTTTTAAAGATGTCCATTTTCGAGGAAATAGTGGAACCAATCGATACTGAGGAATGAATAACTTTAATAGAGAAATGATTTAGGGTCATGAGTGAAGGAAGGAACTCTTATCAAAGAGACCCGTGAGCGGAAGCTAGATCGTTCCAAACCCCATTATGATAGAAAATACACATTTACAATTAAACAGTAATAGTTATGCAAAACTCTAAATTACAGCATGCCAGAAAAGGGAAATACTAAGGTTCAAGCGAACTTACCCCTGAAGAACTATTCTTCTCGTTCCCTCTAACTTACTACAAGATCGTTCACCAACATTAATGCATGCCTCAACAATCTTCCTCGAACAAGAACCAATCCACACTCCACTCTTGAACAGGAAACATACACCACTAGCAGGCTACCTTAGTATTCTTGGTATGAGAATACAGGAGTTGTGGGCTCTATAGGATTTGGTAGAGGATAGGAGAAATTTAGACAGATCGTATAGACGATCGAGTAAGTAGGAGATAAATTAAAGTCTATCGTATAGATAGTGTACTCTACCATTTAGGAAACAAGTGACTATCGTATGAAAGCTCGTTACACGATCGTTTATGCTCTCAAGCTATCGTATAGCTATATCTTTTTATCGCACGATTCTCAATCGCTTAATGATCGCATTATTGTAAAAATGAAAACGATTTTTAATTTATCCATTAGTTACCATAACTAACCACAACTTCCCACTAAGTTGGTTATGGAAGAAAAAACCGTAACCAATTATCCTATGATTGATTTAGTTACAAATATAATCAATATATTCATAACCAATAGTTTTAATATCACATCTCATGCAATATATAAACCATAGTGCATGAACTCTTATACAAGAGTACCTATGAGCGAAAGCGGATCTTTCCAATTCATTGTGACAGAATTTTCACATATACATTCAGATAAACAGATATGCATTAAACAACTCAATTACTGGCATGCTTTTAGATAAATAAACAAGAGAACGAGGACTTACCAGTTGAAGACTTTTTTCAGAACAAATCTCGTTCTCACACGAACAGACTCCTTGCGCTCTCGCTAGAATGTCAGGAAATCGTTCAGAAACTCCCTGGTCGTCTACCACGAATGGCTTCACACGAACAATAGGAAATAGAGACGACACCACCACTCAGAGCCTTTAGTATTCTCGAAGTGAGAATCCAAAGTGTGGGTGCTGTTCGGATTTGGTAGAGGTGAGTAAGAAAGGCTATCGTGTACAAAGATCAAGCAAGTGGGGGAAGGTAACAACTATTGTATAGTTAGGGTGCTTGATCGTTTAGGCGAGATACAAGATCAGGTAGGTAAAGCTAGGTGATCGTCTATACGATCGTTTAGAAAAGTTCGGGTGCTAAGCAATCGTTTAGGAAACTATGGGTAATCGTTTAGAGAAGCACGTGCGCGAGTGAGCGATCGTTTAGTAAAATGAAACGTTATCGTATAGGCTCTAGTTTTACTAAGCGATAGGATGCTAACAAAATTGACCACGTGTATACAAAATGAAAACAATTTTCATTTTATTCTTCAGTTACGAAAACTGAATTGAACTTCCCACTAACACATGATTACAGAGAAAACGTCGGGCAATTATCTCATAACTGTCCAATTAATAAAATAATAAATATAATCATAATATATTCATAAACTATAGTTTGATATCATATATCAACCATAGTGTTTTCTCTTCTACTTGATATTAATCATATTTATATCCAATTTCTTCCAAATTAATGTATCTCATACATTTAGTCAATCATACCATATATAATTAACCTATATAATCGAACTCCCTCTTGTCAATTTGAACATTTCAAACTGACCAAAAAACTGATTCTCAACTTGTATCCAAGCTACCAAGGGGACCTTATGAACCTATGGCTTGAAGCTCCAACGGTACGTGAATAGCTGACTAAACTCTTTAGCCACGAGATCTACCATCCGTTAACTGTCAGGCATTCCACTAAGGACCGACAACTAAACTCTTCTTATCACAAATATATTTATGTGTCTATCGAATATAACCAATCATCAGTACGATAACTCTTCACAGATGCTCGTAAGTACAGTTGGGCCAATTTATCGTTTTGCCCCTATACTTACATCTTACTACTTAAGTACCACTGATCCCTCTAATGAACAATACAATACAATCCAACTATGTGTGGACACCTCTTGGGCCATGAGAAGGTGTGTGATACCACATCGTTCAAGCCTCGGGATTAGCCCTTAAGAGAGCTATCTATCTACTTACCACTGCTTCGGGAAATGAGCGAATTTCATCTTGTGTAGCTGAGTTCCCAGCTCTCAAATCAAATGAATCCCAAAAGTGGTAGGTTTGAGTCAACGACCTGGCCACTTGCACCCATACAAATCAAATGACTGCCCTCAATGGCAGGAGTTCCCAACTCACTCAGGATTGAGGTCATTTTACCTATGGTCATCCTAGTGGAGTGAATTCTATGTCATGAACGACGTTATATAATGAGACATTAACACTTCGTGGTCAGGTCTTATACAAACTATTTGTATAGGACGCCCTCGCTTGCATGTTCCCACACGAATGATCAGGATCAGACCATCTGTGGCAAGTGACAACACTTGTAACCATTCCACAAAGCAAGTCGCATCCATAGCGTTACCAGGATAAGGTTTTCCTACTATATCTATATACTACAGACAATTTTGGTTATCTCTTAAGATATGATATACTTGTATCTCACCACATACATGTTTAAGTTACATAATGACAATCAGGGTTTTTAAGTTTATTGGTTTGTGATAAAGTAAATAAAACATCCAATGTGCAAAGTCAAGAAGTGAAGAAAATATCACATATTATACATCACAAGTATTCGTACAAACTGTTTACAAACTACAGGATACGAGACTTTAGGACATCACCCCCAACACATAGTTCTTTTTCACCCTTAAAGAAATTTAATAATAATTCCTCCAATCAATATATCTAATACATTAAGTCAATTATATCTCATATAATTGATGCAATTTAATTATATCATACATAGTAAAATTTCCTCTTGTTAATTTGAACACTTCAAACTAACCCAAAAACTTATTCTTAACATGAATCCATTGACCTACCAAGGGCACCTTATGGACCTGTAGCTTGAACCTCCAACAGTAAGTGAATAACTGATTAAATTCTTTAATCACAATATCCACCATCCGTTAACTATCGGACATTCTACTAAAGACCGACAACTGCACTTCTCGTGCGAAAGATATATTTTTGTGTCCATTGGATATAACCAAACGAAAGTACGATGACCTTTCATAAATCGCTCGTAAGTACAGTGAGGCCAATTTACCGTTTTTCCCTAGTAAGTAATCTAAATTCTTAAGTACCACTGATTCCTCTGACGAACAATACATCATAATCCTACTATAAGTAAATTCTTCTCTCAGGCCAAGAGAAGGTGTGGCGCCACATTGTTGAAGTCCCAAAATCAGCCCTTAAGGGAGAAATTTATCTACTTACCCCTAAATCGGGGAAGGAGTGAATTCCATCTTATGTAGCTGAATTCCTAGCTCCTTACTCAAACGAATCCCCAAAGTGGTAGGTTTGAGTCGAAGATCTGGCCACTCGCACCCATACAAATCAAAGGATCGCCCTCATAGGCAGGAGTTCCCAACTTACTCAGGATTAAGGTCATGTTACCTATAGTCATCCTAGTGAAATGAAAGTCTCTATTATGAACGGCATTATATAACGAGACTAAACATTTCGTAGTCTGGTCTTATACAAACTCTTTTGTATAGAGCATCCATGTTCGCATGTCTAATACATGAATAGTCAGGATCAAACCATTTGTAACACTTTACAACACTTGTAACATCTACAAAGCAGACCACACTCGTAGCGTCAACAGGATAAGGTTTCCCTCTTTTATCCATCTACTACAGACCATTTAGGTTATCACTTAAAGCACGATCCACTTGTATGTCATCACATACATGCTTAAGTTACAATGATAATCAGGGATCTTAGTTTATTGGTTTGTGGTTAATGAAACTAAAATATCTCATATTTCAAAGACAATAATGAAGAAAATATCTCATATTATTACATCACAAATAATTGTTCATATACATGTTTACAAACTACTAGACCCTATGAGATTTAGGGCATCAACCCTAACAATCTCCCACTTGTTCTAAAGCTAGTGGGCTGTACAAGAAAAATACAAGTACAAATCAATAAACTAGGACACAAAAGCCCAGTGCAACAATACTCTCACTTGCCCTACTCCAGCCATGGACGGTCCCGTAGACCCATGCTCTGAAGGTGTCCCTCAAACACTGTAGCCGTGAGAGCTTTCATAAATGAATCAACAATATTGTGCTCTGAAGCTATCTTCATGATAATCACGTCCCCTCAATGCACAATCTCTCTTATGTGATGGTATTTCCGCTCAATATGTTTGTCGCGCTTGTGACTCTTAGGCTCTCTGGAATTCGCCACAACACCACTATTATCGCAATAAAGGGTGATAGGCCTAGACATGTCTGGAACAACTTCCAGATCAGTCAGGAACTTTTTGAGCCAAACAACCTCCTTAGCAGTTTCACAAGCCGCTACATACTCAGCCTCCACAGTGGAGTTGGCGATGCACCCCTACTTAGTGCTTCACCACACTACAGCTCCTCCGTTAAGAGTGAATACTGATCCTGAAGTGGATTTTCGAGAATCCTTATCAGTCTGAAAATCAGAGTCTGTGTATCCAGTAAGGATCAAATCCTTAGATCCATACACAAGCATGTAGTCCCTCATTCTCCGAAGATACTTGAGGATGTTCTTGACGGCAGTCCAATGCCCCTGTCCTGGATTAGACTGATATCTATTGACTATCCTCATAGCGTAGCAGATGTTAGGTCTAGTACATAACATCGCAACATCAAACTACCAATGGCAGATGCATAGAGGACCCGTCTCATTTCTTCAACCTCTTGAGGTGTCTTAGGACATTGCTTCTTAGACAATGTAACACCATGACGAAAAGGCCAAAGGCCCCTCTTGGAGTTCTGCATCAAGTACTTGGTCAACATCTTGTCAATGTACGATGCTTGAGACAGTGCTAGTACTATGTTCTTTCGATCCTGAAAGATTTGAATCCCAAGAACAAACTGAGTCTCACCCAAATATTTCATTTGGAATTGGGTCGCTAGCCAGTTTTTAACTAAAGTCAGTAAACCTACATCATTCTCAAAGAGTATGATATCGTCTACATATAATACTAGGAAATCTACTGAACTGTTGATGATTTTCTTATAGACACAAGGCTCATCAACGTTTTCGTCAAAGCCATAAGATTTGATCGCGGTATCAGACCTTATGTTCCAAGATCGAGACGCTTGTTTTCGTCCATAAATAGACCGATTCAGTTTGCAAACCTTTTGTGACCTTGGGCTATAAATCCCTCGGGTTGCACCATATAATGGTCTCCTCAAGATTACCATTCAGAAAGGTAGTCTTAACATCCATTTTCCATATCTATAGTCATAGTATGAGGCAATGGACGGAAGGATGCATATAGACTTAATGTTGGGAATGTCTTAGAACTCGCAATTCGTAAATTTTGTGTTAAACATTCTATATATCAATAAAATATTATTGAGTATCTTATTCAATAAAGTTGTTGATTTTGTATTCTATTATGAAAATCCAATAAACATATCCATGGCTATAGTGTGAATACTTTAACTTCATGTGGTGACATAAACAGGATCAAGTTAATAGTATATAGCCTAAATGGTCTATAAATATATGGATGAAATTGGGTTAATGAAAATAATAAGTGTTGAGTTGTTTTTGCGTTAATGAAAATAATAATAAATGTGGCAGAGTTCGAAAAGAGTTGGCAACAGGAAATGTGATGAATATGCGGTGAACGGGTTGAGAAGGGTTTCGGCTAATATTCCCTAGGTTGCGTTCATGCCTTGCGATCATGCAACATGCATATAATAGTAAACCACCTCTCGGTGTGAATACCACGGCTTCTAAGGCTAGAATGCATGCGATAAATATGTGATAAGTCTATAAGGTTTATACATAAACCTCTATTTCTATTTATGCAATGACAACATGACATTCACACAAATATGCGACCGCATAATATCATTCCTATTCCTATGATGCATGCGATGCAAGTTGACAAATAGAGCTTATCTCTAAGTCCCTATTTCTTGTTGATGCAGGCCTAATTTTACTCTTTCAAGTCAGATTCTAACCTAGCTCTCTCGAGACATTAGGTTCTTTCTTTGGATTATCTCTCGAGCAACTCTAAAGGGATGTTTCGCACAGCATAAAACAAGACAATCGCAAGCAATGAACTTCCTAGATCATGTTAGCTTAGTTCTTTTCAACCCATTCAATTAGTTTAGCTACTCATGCGTATTAAGAGAGTGAGCAGATGTAGAAATAGAACTTCCATTGAATAGATAAAAGATGAAGTACAGAATAACAATGCAAGTATAGTAAAGAGCCTGGAGTAATTTCTTGCCACCAGGTGTTACACTGTTTTACTCGTGCTCTAAAGATATTCTCGCTTTCGCGAGAGTCAACCCACTCTCTGCTCTTACGCCCCAAGGTTCTCTCTCGAGCCGCCTTGGATGATCTCCGGCATCACCACTCTTCTCTAGCTCCACCGTGAAATGAAAAAGAAAACTATGAACAGAAGTGTGAACTTGTAAAGTGATGAAGTAATCGACTGCTTAACCCCTTCTCTAAAGAATGCACTTGGTATTTATAGGGCATCAAAGGTGAAAGGTGGCTTCTCTCTCCTGGTTGTACAGATGGGACAACTTTTTAATTCCTAACTGATGCGTCGGATAGTTGTCACCAATAAAGCTGGATGTACTTTGTGACCGTTATCAGCTGTCAACTTAATTTGGATCCGACTGCCGTCAGTTTCTATCCCATCGATCTTAATTGTCCTTTCATTCGGATGCGCCCACCATGTTCCGGTGATTCTTCTTGGGTGGATGTTTGTGAGCACGATCAACGCAAAGTCTTGCAGTGAAGTTGTGCTCGACCGATGTATTCTTATGATCGCATTCTTTGCATTGCGTTAACGCATTATTCTGCACAAAAATATAGAGATCAGCTACCCTAATGCGTTGAACGCATGCAACCGCAATATTGTAGAATTTATGCTTAATGGACACAATTTAACATATTCTATCAATGCAATCCAACATTGTTTAAGAACTTAGCACTATGATAATGTGCATTTCTGCCCGTTATCACATACCGCGTCCAAGGGATTTTAGTTGTTGAGTAAAATTAACTTCTAATTTCCCATCACTAGCTATGACTCAAGTTTTTGTCCCCGGCAACGGTGCCAAAAACTTGTAATAATAAAATTTTTGATGGTGCTTATGCGCTGTGATTTATGATAATATGCGATACTACGTTTTAAATGTATGCAATGATGCTTAAAAGCTTCGTAGTATGCGTTCGTGTAGTGCGTGTCATAAGTTTTCTTACGCTGGAACCAAGTATAATTCCAACGCAAGTTTCTCAGAGTGATTTTAGATCGAACACGGGGATTGTTGTAATTAATGCGATACTAATGTGATATATGCGACCGTTTAACATAAAGAATAATGAATTGTGTTGAAAAGTAAATTGCGATGAAAAGTAAATTGCGGTGAAGAATAAAATGCGATAAAGTAAATTGTGGTGATAAGGTAAAATGCGGTAAAAGATAAATGAATAAACTATTAATTATACAAAGTGAGGACTGGCTGTGAAGATGTGCAAAAATGTCTGATGAATGTGGTGGCAAGTCTTGTGAAATGTGTCAGAAAGAAAATGGGTTGGGGGAAAGGACATCGCAAGTTCATCAATCTTGTTGAGGACGCAACTAAGGTTCCGCTTTCCCTTGACTTACACCTTTCAGTGATCGGCCGTGTTCTCATATGTCTATCGTGAAACAGAGATGAACGTGATGAACACAAGGTTGTTTCCATCTTTGGAAATATTTCTCGCTTTAGTTAACACATTCTTCCAACCTTCTTTCGATAGGCGGAATAACATCTTCACTTCTACTTTCACAGGTGAAGATGTCGTCGAGCATGCCTTAGCTAAACTTAGCTGATTTCCTTAACAAGGATTAACTCACTTGCTTAATCCTTCCCCTTATCCTGGGGATTAGTTACACGTGATGGAGAAAATGGATGATGAATGTATGGAAAAGAACAAAGAAATGACGATGAATACGATAATGATATTAAAATCTAAGGATAAGCGTTTGTTACAGATTGTGGATGAAAGTTTAGAGACGAACACAGTAGATGAATGGAAGATAAGAACAAATACGGAAAGAGTGTCAATGTTTTGACACAGATCTTGATCGGAGATGATTTGCTTGCTGACGTGTGATAGAAATGGAGTGGAAAGCTTCCCTCTCAGGCTTTCTTTCCCGGTAGAAGTGACCTTTCGCACAGAGCTTCTTCTTCGGGAATGGAAATAATTGCTTGCTTCAGAGACTTACCTCTTGGTCTTGTCTCGTCTTTCTCCCGGATTTTCTCTAAATTGTCTCTTCAGACAAGCCTCCTTTCTTCGAATTTGATGAAGCTATTTATAGTCCTTGGCTCCTTCTACATTAGTGGTCCCGCTCTGAAAATCTGATAATTCCTGCCATGGCATAGTGGAAATGTCTGCTCTGCTCCATGATCAATTTGTCAGAATCGTACAATAGAAAAGCTGTACAATGTCAGAAGTTCTTGAGAATGTGTTGCTCTTCACATCTTTGATCGATCGCTGCATGCGGTGTAATTGTTTTAATCTCTTATCGATTGCCGCATGCGGTGGAAATGTGTTGGTCGTTTGAGTCCATGATCGATCATCGCATGCGTTGCAATTGCATTGTTCTTTTTCGTTCTTGATTGATTGGCACATGCAATGTGGATGCGTTGTTCATTTTTGTCCTCAAGCGATTGTCGCATTCGGTGACCTGTTTTCTGCAAAACAAAGACTTGGACATTTTATTTTGCCATCGCAATGGGATTAGCAGGTGTGCTTACGATGCTTTACAATTTTCGTGATTCTAAGCCAATTTCTATACTGTCGAGGCAACTTTTCCTTCTTTTTGCCGCATAATCTAAATAAAACGGTATAAATAACTTGTATTTCTACAAGTTATCAACAATCATGCGTTGAAAGGAAAGAATGGCCAAGGAAATATGCTATGTCATGAGGTGAAGGAACCTTACTTTGAAGGATTTGGCTAAGGAGAGGCAAAATATGCATAATTGGCTTGCCTTTGAGGTTATATGGGCTTGGAAACACGTCATGTGTTGAGAAGCTTGAAACCTAGTGATGCATTGGGAGCAAAGGAACATCCATGCATTGAAGCAAGCTCCCATGCGTTGGAGGTGAAGTTTTGGGCAATGAAAGACACCTAATATGGTTAAGCATGAGGTGGCTTCATGAGACTTAGCCAAATTTGAAGAAAATGCCAGTTGGGGAGGTCACTTGGCAAACTTTGAAGGCTGGAATTTCATGTAGAGTTTCCTATATATATGGGCTAAAAAGAAGAGATCGGTTTGGCCCTTTTTACTCGTCAAAAAACATGATCTCATAGTCATTTGGAAGCTAAATGAGAGAAGATAAATAGTTGAGGCTGCTGAAAAGAAACTCCTATGAAATGATGCTGAAAATCAAAGAAGATTCAAAGTAGTGAAGATTCTACGAAATGCCATGATATGATTTGACCAGAAAGATGCCCAAAAGTGAATGAAACCCGATGAAGGTCAGAATTCGAAACCTCCAGAGTAGGCTGAGGTATTTGGAGCATGATGAGCCTAGAGGAGGAATTAGAGGCTCCAATTTATAGGTACGCTTCTTGAGATAATTCTTAGCAAATTTCATGAAGGAAGTTTTGTCTAATTCGAGCTGTAAATGATGCTAGAAGTGTTGAAAAATGAAAGGAAGCAGAAAGGGTTGGCATTGAGGCAGCAGTGGCTGCAAGATTGAACATATACTCCTACCACGCATCCAAGAGTGGACCATGTGTCCAAATAGACACCATCTAGCCAACTATGTCATAAAATGAAGGAAATGTGCATTGACCTAAGGATACTCAAGGCTTAAAAGGCTAGGAAGAGAGCTTACTAAGTGTGGGTGGCTTCTAACTCTTAAAGTATTTTCAACATAATGCTTTTACTAGTTTTCAAGTCATAACATGTTTGAAAATGACTAAGTATAGTATGTAGATAAACGTTTCAAAGCATGCTTTAGATGAGTTAGTACTCAAAACATGTTTAAGTTTTCCTAAAGGCTAGAGTTAAATGCATAAAAGTTTTATAGATACTAAGTTTATACAATGTTTTGTTTTAAGAAGTCATTTTAATTAAAATAAAATAAAATATTTCTATTTTTGTTTAATGGGTCCTGGGTTGGCTAAAAAAAATTAGGTTGACCCAACCCAACCCGAATATATAAAATACGTATATATATTGCTCTTTGTTTAAAGTTTGATTACTTTTTATTGATTAATTTATGAATTTTTTTATATTTTCATTTAAAATTGTTATGATATTTGTCTTTGTTTAAAGTTCGTAATAAGTATCATAGATATTTGGTATTTCGCATTTGAATTTTGTGAGATTTTAGTTATTAGTCATGTGTTGTATATAAATTTATATATTTTTAATGAAAAATAAAAAATAAATTATAACCCGATAAATAATCCAACCCAACCCGAATATTATGGGTTGGGTTGGAGACTTTATTTGGGTCATTTGGGTTGTTAATCCAACCAATCCAAATTTTCGGGTTGGTCCAGAAAACACCTCAAATTTCACCCAATCCATATACTAACATTCTGATTTATTTTGTAACTAAGTTTTTTTATATGTTGCCTACTTGGATAAATTATATGAGATTTATGTTTTTTTTTTGGCTAAGCTAAAATATGATTTAATTGTTTGGAATTAACTGAGTTTTATTTTGGCTTGTATTTGGGAGATTTGATTATCTATGGAGATAATTAAATGTGATTATTGGATTTTTTTTAAAGGAAAATATATATAAGTATATATATTTTGGGAGATAATTAAGGAATTTTTTTAAAAAAAGGAAAAGGAGGAAGTTTAGTTTTGTTATATATTTATGGAAAGGTTAAAGAAAAGAGAAGGAAAAAGGAAAAAAAAAAGTAAATTTTCTTCTCTCTCTCCCCACGTAAGCAGCCCCCCTCCCCCTTCTCTCCTCCTCACCGTTCCGTCGTCGCCGAAAGCACCGCTGCCGCGCCAGTCGACCGCTCCCCTCGCCGACGTCAGCCCCACCATCCAGTTTTACTTCTGCCACTATTCGCACGCCACTGTCTTTTTTAGATTGGGTAAGAGTTGGATTACTTTGGGCAAGGATTGGTGTTTGAGTCTTTTGAAGTGTCACTTGGTGGTGAAAAATTTTAGTTGTTACCCATTGTGTCAACTTTCAGGATTTGGATTTTTTAAAGATTCTGGGGCGTTGTTAGCAAAGAAGAGACCATTATTTTCTTCAAGGAGCTTTAGTTTGGGTAAGTTTTGTGTAAGTTGGTTGGTTATTCTTCGGACTTGGACCCCGGGGATTTACTTAATTTTTTACTCACTTCCTAGGCCATAGTTGCTAAACTAAACTTGTGGTTAATGTCTTAGGGTTGATTTGAGTTTTATCCAAGGGCTATTAAGGAGTTGTTTGTGCAGACTTTTGAGACCAAGTTGAGGTAAGTGATACTATTACCGGTGCCTTCGTGCCAAGCGACCTAGATTAGACCTATCAAGTTACTTGGTGGACTCTAGAGCATGATTTTTGTTTGACCTTATGTTTTGCTAGTTGCATGACAGTTACAAATATTATGAGCATGTTAAAATTTCTAATCAATACTGATATTATGTATGTGATGCATGAATAGACCAGTAGAGCGGTTTATTATCTCGCCTTGACGCATGTTATTATTATGTTTGACGGCGTGCCTACGGGCCGCTAGACATGCGTGAACCGACAGGTTTACGTTCATGTTATTATCATGTTTGATAGTGTGCCTACGGGCCGCTAGACATGCGTGAGCCGACAGGTTTACGTTCATGTTACTTTTATTTTCATGTTTCATGTTTTGACGGTGTGCCTACGGGCTGCTAGACATGCGTGAACCAACAGGTTAACGTTCATGTTATTATCATGTTTGACAGTGTGTCTACGGGTCGCTAGGCATGCGTGAGTTGATTGATTCACGTTCATGTTATTATTATGTTTCACGGCGTGCCTACGAGCCGCTAGACATGCGTAGGTTGACGGGTTCACATTCATGTTATTATCATGTTTGACGGTGTGCCTGCGGGTCGCTAGACATGTGTTTCAGGACAGGATAGTACGTCTTTTGTTTTTCCTTTCATCATCAAAAAAATCGATGTAGCTGTATGAGCCACAGGCTATTGCTCGTGGATGCATAGTCTGATCCCGGTAATGGGATCACTTACTGAGTATTTTTATACTCAACCTTTATCTTTATTTTTTTTCAGGTAAGGGCAAGGACACTCAGGCAACTGACAAGAGGAATCCGTGACAGTGCCAAAAGAACCAGAATTCGCTTCTGCATTTGACCCTTTATATTTTCACATGTTTTGTTTTTTTTTTTCAATCATGGATTTATTATAAATTAATTTTTTTTTCTTTTTATATAATCTGTTTCTTGTTAAAAATGATGCCCGGGTTGAACGATTTAAGATTTTGAGATGATGTCAGAATATTTTCTTATATACCTAAAGCAATTAAAAATCATGGTTATTCTATTTTAATTTACTTTGTCTTTCCTAAATGAGAATATTTATGCATGCATGCAGTAGCGATCCCCTTTTAGTAGTCCTAGGAGGTGGGGTTGTTACAGTTGGTATCATAGCCCGTGTTTTAGGGTTCTGTAGACTGACTTATTATGTAAGTCCAGGTTGTTCCTTTTGGCCTATAACGGATTCTTCATCATCGCCAGGTATGTCCTTTATGAAAAGTATTTAGAATAATATGCACTCGAGTTAGTAGCATTTATGATTGCAATTGATGTGTTTTGTGCTAGTAAGGAAAGTAGTTAAGGGGTGGTTGCGAATAACTGTCAGGAAAATTATTCATGTTAGGGGAAGAGGTAGTCTTAGGGTTACCGAAAGGGGGTGCGTTCCCGAAGAGCAGAATCCGTTAGTTCAGGATCAAGATCCTCATGATGAGGATCCACAAGTTCAAGATGCACAAGTTCAGGACCCTCCGGTACCAGAGGATTTCTTGCCGCTTAGGGACCCCTCAGGGTCAGGGTGGCCGCGAACCCAGACACGAACTAAAGCTCAACACACGGCCATGCCGCATAGACGCAGCTCACCCCCATCGCTCCAGCAGAGTTTACCGATTGGGCAGCCACTATTGGGGAAGCAGTTACATCAGCTATGTTGGGTAAAGTGAAGAACATGATGGATGAACGACTGGCCTAGTTTGCCCAGTTCCGTCAGACACCACTACCACAGGATCAGATGCCGCAAGTCCAGACTCAGAACATGATCCAAAACCAAAGCATGTCAGGCCTTTTGGTGGAGGCTAAGTATTTGCGATATTTCAGAAAGTACAACCCCAGCACCTTCAATGGATCACTAAAGGACCCTACCAATGCAAAATTATGGATATCCACGATTGAAACGATCTTTCGTTATATGAAATGCCCAGAAGATCAGAAGATGCAGTGTGTCGTTTTTATGCTTACCGACAAAGCTCAGATCTGATGGCAGTTGGCAGAAAGGATGTTGGGTGTAGGAGGGGATCCAGTGACATAGGAGCAGTTCAAGGAGCGTTTTTACGCGAAGTACTTCTCTGCCAACCTGAGGTACAATAAGCAGGGGGAGTTCTTGGAGTTAAGGCAGGGACACAGGTCAGTGGAGGAGTATGACCAGTTGTTTGACACCTTATCCCGTTCTTCCCCGAAGTTCGTCACCACGGAAGCTATGAAGGTAGAAAGGTTCGTCCAAGGCCTAAAAGATAGTATACAAGGTATTGTGCGAGCATTAAAACCAACCACTCATGTTGAGGCACTTCGCTTGGAAGCCGAGGTGGACCCACAGTCAGAAGATGAGTATTTACGAGCATTTAGGGCGAGACCTTCCTCAAGTCAAAAGAGGAAGGTAGATCAGAAAGATTTTGAGCCTCACCCCCATCAGAAGGTTCAAGGTTTAGACAGACCGCCTCAACATTTTAGGCAGCAGGCTGCCGAGGCGGGTTTGGTGGAGAGAATGTGATCGGTGTGTAGCTCATGTGGAAGACATCACTGGGGTCAATATTTGGCAGGCACCGAGGTTTGTTTTCGTTGCAAACAGGAGGGGCACTCGATAGATAGATGTCCTGCAAGAGGCACGTTCGATTTTGAGAACTAGTTTGTAGGCCGTGAACAGAGGAGTTCGGGTAGGCCTCAGCATTAGCAAGGTCGTGTTTACTCTACCACCCGGCAGGAGGCCGAGAAAGCAGACACTGTTGTGACAGGTACGCTCCCAATCTTGGGGCATTTTGCGCTAGTATTGTTTGATTCGAGTTCATCCCATTCGTTTATATCATCGTTGTTTGTTAAGCATGCCATGTTAGAACTAGAGCCTTTACACTATGTGTTGTCGGTTTCCACTCCGTCTGGAGAAATTTTGTTAGCAAAGGAAAAGATAAAAGCATGTCAAATTGAAGTAGCGAGTCATACTCTGGATGTGACTTTAATAGTCTTGGACATGCGGGATTTTGATGTGATTCTGGGCATGGATTGGCTAGCTGCTAACCATGCCAGTATAGACTGCTCTCGCAAGGAGGTGATCTTTAACCCTCCCATGGGAGCCAGCTTTAAATTTAATGGGGAAGGGACCGTGGTCCTGCCCAAAGTGATTTCTGCCATGAAATCCCAGAGGTTGCTTAACCAGGGTACCTGGAGTATCTTGGCTAGTGTTGTCAACACTAGAGAGTCTGAGGTCTCTTTGACTTCGAAGCCAGTAGTACGTGACTACCCGGATGTCTTTCCAGAGGAACTCCCAAGTCTGTTGCCGCATTGGAAGATAGACTTTGCTATCAAGTTGGAGCCAAGCACAACTCCTATCTCGAAAGCTCCGTACAGAATGGCCCTAGCAGAACTGAAGGAACTCAAGGTTCAGTTGCAAGAGTTGTTGGATAAGGGTTTCATACGCCCTAGTGTGTCCCCTTGGGGTGCGTCAATGTTGTCTGTGAAAAAGAAAGATGGGTCTTTACGGCTCTGCATTGACTACAGGGAACTAAACAAGGTGCACCTTCCTTTTCGGTGGCTCAATCATAAGAACTCCAAAGTTAAGCGTGCTTAGCTTGGAGCAATCCTATGCTGGGTGACCACCTGGGAATTTTCCTAGGATGCATGTGAATGAGGAAAAAGCATGTTGAAAGGACCCGTGTTGGTTTGTGAGGACAAATTTAACTTCTAGAAGCATTCAAGAAAAGTGAGGTTGATGTATCCAGGTCGTAGGGGACGCAGGGGAATGTCGGGGCCATCATGGGCCGAATTCGGATTCTGAATCTTGGTCCAAATGCTGGGCCTGGGGTGTTACAGGTTCTCTGTGCTAGGACCTAAAACGTTGCTACTGGTGGAATAACATGAAAGTGGAGATAACAGAGTTTGTCAGTAAGTGCTTAGTGTGTCAGCAGTTAAAGGCCTCAAAACAAAAGCTAGCAGGTTTATTGCAACCTTTGAGCGTACCGGAATGGAAGTAGGAGCATGTCTCGATGGACTTCATTGTAGGTTTGTCGCGAACTGCGAAGGGTTTTACAGTAATTTGGGTTGTAGTGGACAGACTCACTAAGCTGGCACATTTTATTCCAAGGAAGTCTACTTATTCAGTGAGTAGATGGGTCGAGTTGTATATGAAAGAAGTGGTAAGATTGCACAGAGTACTAGTGTCCATTGTATCTGATAGGGACCCTCGATTTACCTTCAACTTTTGGAAGAGCCTTCAGGCAGCATTGGGTACACATTTGGATTTCAGCATGGCTTTTCACCCACAAACTGACGGTCAAACTGAGCATTTAAACCAAACACTGAAGGATATGTTACGTGTTTGTGCGTTAGAGTTTGCAAGGAGTTAGAACTCTCACCTGCATTTGATAGAGTTTGCCTATAATAATAATTATCAGGTAACCATTGGTATGTTACCGTTTGAGGCCCTTTATGGGAAGAGTTGTAGGTCACCCGTATGCTGGGATGAGGTTGGTGAGCGGAAATTACTAGGACCTGAGTTAGTAAAAACCATGAATGAGGCAATACAGAAGATTAGGGCCCGAATGTTGACGGCTCAAAGCAAGCAGAAGAGTTACGCTAATGTTAGGCGTAAGGATCTAGAGTTTGAGGTAGGTGGAAAGGTGTTTGTGAAAGTGGCACCCATGAAGGGGGTGTTGAGGTTTGGCAAGAGGGGTAAGTTGAACCCTCGTTTCATTGAGCCATTTGAGATCTTGGAACGAGTTGGCCCTGTAGCATACCGGCTAGCCTTGCCCCCATCTCTTTCTTCAGTTCACAATGTTTTTCATGTTTGATGTTAAGGAAGTACGTAGCAGACTCATCTCATGTTGTGGATTATGAGCCTTTACATTTAAATGAGAACCTGAGCTATGAAGAAGAGCCCATTCGAATCCTGGCCAGGGAAGTGAAAGTTTTACGCAACAAGGAGATAACTTTGATGAAGGTTCTTTGGCAGAATCACCAGTTCGAGGAAGCAACGTGGGAGCGCGAGGACGACATGAGGATGCATTATCCCGAGCTTTTTCAGGATTAGAACTTTCGATGACGAAAATTTCTTAAGGGGGTAGAATGTAATATCCTGATTTATTTTGTAATTAAGTTTTTTTTTTTATGTTGGCTACTTGGATAAATTATATAAGATTTATATCTTTTTTGGCTAAGCTAAAATATGATTTAATTGTTTGGAATAATTGAGTTTTATTTTGGCTTATTTGGGAGATTTGATTATCTATGGAGATAATTAAATGTGTTTATTGGATTTTTTTTAAAGGAAAATATATATAATTATATTTTGGGAGATAATTAAGGAATTTGTTTTTTAAAATATTAAAGAAAAGAGAAAAGGAAAAAGGAAAAAAAAAAGTAAATTTTCTTTTCTCTCTCTTCCCACGCAAGCAGCCTCCCTCCCCCCCCCCCCCCCCCCCCCTCCTCTTTTTCTCTCCTTCTTCTTCTTCAGTTTCTTCCAACCCTAGTCGCCGTCGTTGATCTCCTCGCCATTCCATCCCACCACGCCAGTCGGCCACCGCTTGCCTCGCAGACGTCAGCCCCGCCGTCCAGTTTTGCTTCTGGCACCGTTCGCCCGCCACTGTCTTTTTAAGATTGGGTAAGAGTTGGATTACTTTGGGCAAGGATTGGTGTTTGAGTCTTTTGAAGTGTCACTTGGTGTTGAAACAATTTTAGTTGTTACCCATTGTGTCAACTTTCAGGATTTGGATTTTTTAAAGATTCTGGGGCGTTGTTATCAAAGAAGAGACCATTCTTTTCTTCAGGGAGCTTTAGTTTGGGTAAGTTTTGTGTAAGTTGGTTGGTTATTCTTCGGACTTAGACCCCGGGGATTTACTTAATTTTTTACTCACTTCCTAGGCCATAGTTACTAAACTAAACTTATGGTTAATGTCTCAAGGTTGATTTGAGTTTTATCCAAGGTCTATTAAGGAGTTGTTTGTGCAGAATTTTGAGACCAAGTTGAGGTAAGTGATACTATTACCGGTGCCTTCGTGCCAGGCGACCTAGATTAGACCTATCAAGTTACTTGGTGAACTCTGGAGCATGATTTTTATTTGACCTTATGTTTTGCTAGTTGCATGACAGTTACAAATATTATGAGCATGTTAAAATTTCTAATCAATACTAATATTATGTATGTGATGCATGAATAGACCAGTAGAGCGGTTTATTGTCTCGCATTGACGCATGTTATTATTATGTTTGACGGCGTGCCTACGAGCCGCTAGACATGCGTGAACCGACAGGTTTACGTTCATGTTATTATCATGTTTGGCGATGTATCTACGGGCCGCTAGACATGCGTGAGCCGACAGGTTTACATTCATGTTACTTTTATTTTCATGTTTCATGTTTTGACGGTGTGCCTACAGGCCGCTAGACATGCGTGAACCGACAAGTTAACGTTCATGTTATTATCATGTTTGACGGTGTGCCTATGGGCCGCTAGACATGCGTGATTCGATTGGTTCACGTTCATGTTATTATTATATTTGACGGTGTGCGTACGGGCCGCTAGATATGCGTGGGTCGACGGATTCACGTTCATGTTATTATCATGCTTGACGATGTGCCTGCGGACCGCTAGCCATGCGTTTCAAGGCAGGATAGTACGTCTTTTGATTTTCCTTTCATCATCAAAAAACCGATGTAGCTGTTTGAGCCACGGGCTATCTTTCTTTGCTCGTGAATGCATAGTCTGATCTCGGTAATGGGATCACTTACTGAGTATTTTTATACTCAACCTTTATCTTTATTTTTTTTCAGGTAAGGGCAAGGACACTCGGGTGACTGACAAGAGGAATCCGTGACAGTGCCAAAGGAACTAGAATTCACTTCCGCATTTGACCCTTTATATTTTCGCATGTTTTGTTTATTTTTTATTTCAATCATGGATTTATTATAATTTAATTTTTTTTTCTTTTTATATAATTTTTTTTTTGTTAAAAAGGATGTCCGGGTTGAACGATTTAAGATTTTGAGATGATGTCAGAACATTTTCTTATATACCTAAAGCAATTAAAAATCATGATTATTTTATTTTAATTTACTTTATCTTTCCTAAATGAGAATATTTATGCGTGCAGTAGCGATCCCTTTTTAGTAGTCCTAGGAGGTGGGGTTGTTACATATACACTCCTATTAAATAATAGAAAAGATGTAAATGTTGGTTTTAGAGATTGAATTGTGATAATGGCTACTTTATTTAATGGTATTGAAAATTAATACATAAAATCATTTTAACCTCACACCATATTTACGTAATAAATACTTGTCTTTTTTTAAGACATAAATACTTGTTCTTAATGTATATAATTTGGATACATTACATGCCTAAATTATTATCTCAACCTACCTACTGCCAATTATGTTACCAAATTAATTATTATTAAAAAGAAATATTACGATAAGGATTAAAATGATTTTTTAAAATTATTAAATTTCGAAATCTAATTCTAAAAAATAAAATTGCATGTTGAAATCATTATAAAATTATCGTTTTAAAATTGTAGTCGAAACTATTTTTAAAAAAAAAAGTTTTCAAGGAAACATTAATTAAATTACGTGCATAATATTATTTACAAATATAAAAGGTGTATAAAAATTAAAAGGTATGCCATATTTTTTATATTTAGATTTGTTGTACCCACTTGTCGAGGACTTGGGTTGTGTTGGTTTTAGTATAGAATCTCTTCACCATCTCCCCAATAATTTTGTAAGACTTTTTACATTTATTGCTTCATCGTCAACTAATAATTTTATCTCAATCTTATTTCTAATTTTCAACACTTTAGTTGTGATGTCCGTCTTTCCAATGTTCATCCCATAAAGCGTTTTGACCCCAATTTCAAAAAGCATTTCAACATAAACGGGATCCCTTGTAAGCCTTTGTACCATTCCAAGTTTAAAATAATGCATCAAGATATCGTCGTTATAGTCGGCCTCTAGTGCTTGTATTTCATATCTATCCCAACAATTTCTTCTCCATCGAAAGAATTTGACGCATTTATCTCGCAACATTCCTCTTAGCCCTTATTACAATTTGTGTTACTGTGATCCACACAAACTCAAAAAAATCTTCAGACATTTGGGACGATAGGATAGTAATTCAATCTTATTTTTCTTATTATAAGCAAACAAATATATAACTACGCTAGTAATATATATATATATATATATGTAACTACTACTAAATATTTAAGAAGACAATAATATTGTTCTATATTAAGATAGACTAAATAAAAAAAAAAAAAATCATTCGATCATATGGATAACTACTATTGAATAGAGGGATCAGAGAAATGTAAAGATGAATAATATCGTAATATTGTAAATCAAATAAAAATTGTTCAACCATGCATAATTGTGTAGAGTTCAAAAAGTATAGATAAAAGAACAAACTACATTGAATTGCCCGGTCGGATCTGGTTTGTAGATATTATTCATCTGCTATGCACACAAAAATTGTTGTACTTACTTGTTATAGTGTACAGTCTCTTCACTATCTAATTTTCTTTCCAATAATTCTACGAGACTCTAAAAGTTTACACTTCTTGTTCCATTCTAACTAGTGATTTTATTTTAATCCTATATCTTTTTTCAAACTATGATTTTATCTCAATCTTGTTTATTTTCAAGCCTTAACAACAGTTTTTCCATCTTCGTCACCATAAATCGTTTTGTTCCCAATTTTCGGAAAATGTTTTAACAGAGACAAATTTCCCTTGTAACCCTTTGTATCCTCCAACTTAGCAATATATTACATTGACTTCCATTGGATATCATCATTATAGTCGGGCTGGTACTTCACTTTTATCCCAACGATTTCTTTCCATCGTAAAAACTTGACGCATACATCTCACGGCACTCCTCTTAGCCCTTGTTACGATGGTATTGAGGTGAAATTTAATCCAAAAACTTGAGAAAAAATCTTTAGCTATTTAAAACGTTAGCAATCAATCCAATCTTAATTTTCTTATTATAAGATTCACCGGAATTAGGACATATGTATACAAAGTCTTTTGGTTGAATGAGCAAAAAAATATCTCTAGAAAATGTATATATAAAAAGAGAATAATCGAGAATACCTTAATATTGTTGATAGTCGAAATTTTGAATATATATATATATATATTGTTCAACCATATAGATAACTACTATCAAGATAAGAGATAGAGAAATGCAAAGATAAATAATATCTTAATATTATAAATCAAATAAAAATTGTTTAAACACATGCATAACTATGAAGGGGTCAAAAAGTGAGATAAAAAAACAAACTACATTGAATCGCTTGGTTGGGCCTCGATTGTAGATATGATCCATCAGTTTTGCATACAAAAATTGTTGTACTCACTTATTGAAGACTCAGGTTTGTGTTGGTTCTATAGTGTACAATCTCTTCACCATCCAATTTTCTTCCCAATAATTATGAAGACTCTAAAAGTTTAGATTTCTTGCACCATCTCCAACTAGTGATTTTATCTCAATCTTGATTTTTAGAACATAGGACATGATGCATCATTTTCTTTTTTTCAATATTCTTCCCACACATCGTTTACTTGAAGTATAATACATGGCTCCACTGGATATGTCATTATAGTCGACCTCCAACAATTTCTTCTCTTTAGCCCTTGTGTAAGTTATTTATTGGAAGGTTGAATGAGCAAACAAATATCTTTGCAATATATATATATATATATATATATAAACTACTACTTCAATATTTAAGAAGACAGTAATATTATTCTATTAATTTCTAATATTTAGATAAACTAAATGAAGAAACAACTATTCCAACTACCGTCGAATAAATGTAAAGACCAAGAATATCATTATATTGTAAATTATTTTTCAACCATAAGTATTCAAAAATTAGAGATAAGAAAAAAACTATATATATATATTTGATATTAATCAAACCAGAAAATGTTAATATTAATCAAACCTTAAAATGTAATTAAACAGTTGGGAGAATTTGGAACAAAGAATTGTTATTATAATTAATTATAAAACTTTGAACTAATAAATACCCTAGCAAATAATAAAAAAAATGGATAAATATAAAATAGTAAAAATTTATAACAAATAATAGATACTGTTTCAAAGAAAAGTTTTGAAATAACGTTACTATAGCTAATTTGGATTAGAAAATAGTAATTGCGATAACAAATGGTTATTAAAGTAATAGTTCTTGCCATAACCTCCCCTACCTTAATATGTACACAAAGAAAGTACAATTGCAGCTTACATTTGACATCAATCAAAAAAAAAAAAAAAAAAAACTAAAACCAAAACCAAAGGTCGTCCTTTTAACCAAAAGATAAAACCCACTTCATCATCATTTTCAAATACTCAAATTGCTCCGTCGCTACCACCGCCGTGGTGTTTCATAGCATCAATTTCATCCCCATCCTCCATCTCCAGCTGAGAATCAAACCCAAATCAACAAACATCACCGCATAGAAATTCGGGTTAAAATCAAACAAAAGAACCGTTTTAGAAAAGAAAAAAAAAAAACTTAAGAAAAACAACCTCTTCGGCCGTTTGAGTTCCGGCAATGGAATGGCCGTCCAAGAGAAACGCAATGGTTCTTAACTCTAACCCTTGTCGTTTACAGTACGATTTCATAAGTTTCTTGAGTTGGGTTCTCTTAAAAATCCTGAAATACACTTCACTCCCATCCTACCAATCGAATCAAACATAAACCCACTCAAACTTTAAATTTCCAGTTTGGTTTAAACGATTATTCATTGTTAAAAAAAAACAAAAAAAAGAACGAAACTGAAAATGTGAGACAGAACCTGCCCATTGACCTTGAGGTTTACATACTCTGAATCGGGTTTTGATTCGGGTTTTCGGACTGTTTCTTCATCGCTGTCGTTCTTATTCGCTGGCGACATTTTTAACCCTCAAATTTCTGGATCTCAACAAAACAGAGAGTATGGACAAGAGAAGCTCTGTTTTGTTCTGTTCTACTTCTGTTTTGTACGGCGTGGAGTTGCGTTAAAGCGTCTGTAGGTGGCAGGCCACGATTATGCGACGTGTCTTCTTTTTATTGGTTTTGATTTCTGGGCTTTTTGGGGTTTCCAACTTTCTTGACTGCTTTTTTTCTTTGGGCCACTGAGAAGATCCGGGCCTTTGGGCCGTGAGATGATCTCCCACGTGCTCAATCATTTACACAATTGTTTTCCTCCGGTCTCATTCTCTAACTAAGTCCATACTCTGGATTCTCACACCAAGAATACAAAGGTAACCTTTTTGGTGGTATCATACTCAACTCGACATAGTCGAGCTTCTGTGGAGGTCACTCGTGGTGTTCGGGGTGTTCGTGACTTGGAGATCACGATGTTCGAGTTCACTGTGATCGTGCAGTGTAGAGTTCGTTATGTACGAGCGTTCGAGTGTTGCAATGTTGCTGGTTGTTCGAGCGTTCGTGATCAAGGGTCTTGAAGATGAGTCTTCAAAGATATGTTAGTTCTATCCCTTCGTTTAGTAGAGCATGTTGTAATTTCGTTTATGCATGACTGTATGTTTCCGTTTGTGATTGTAATTGTTAATGTTCATATACGATTGAAATTTGGAACGATCCTTCCGCTGCTCATGGAAATCCTCATGTCCGGTTTCCTTTAATTGGTATCAGAGCCAGGTTGTTCTGATATTCCAAATTTCACTTCTGTTTTGAACTTCTTTTATATTCATGGTGGGTTTTTTGCATTGCGTTTAATTGTTAAATGCATTTGTGGATGGCATTGATGAATGTTTATGAGTTGATTGCCTCTGTGTAAAGCTTTCTTTAATTTACAAAGTATTAATTTGTAAGGGCCCCTGTGTTTTTTTGGACATAATTAACATGCTACCGAGTCTGTAATTCCAAGTATTTAAGTTAGTCGAGTCGTTCGTGATCAAGTTTCGAAGCATGGAGATGCGGTTCTCAGCGAAGAAGAAGACCAAGAGTTGGTCATGTCATGTAGCCTCAGGTAAACAATCGTTGGGATTTCACTAAACAATCGTGTAGTATTTACTAAACCATCGTTTAGCTTGCTAAACGATGGGGTAAGTCATTTACTCTATTGCGTAGCGTTGGTTGCCTAATCGCGAAGACGTTGGAGGTAGACGTTCGTAGTGGGAGCATATGATGCTTATCGTTTAGAAAAAGACACGCGCTAAACGATCGTGTAGTTAGCGTGCTCATCACATAGTTACTAACTACACAATCACGTGGTATACGATACGAAGGTGCTCGCTCAGCGATCGTTTAGACAATCATGCTTCACCACATCGTTGTCGTTTAGACGATCGTATAGAGTTTGCGTTAAGCGAAGCACGCTACACGATCGCGTCCCTCATGCTTCATCGCATAGAAAATGGTACACGATCATTTAGCTCTGGAAGTGTTGGTAAACGATTGAGCAAAGCATTTGTTCTTTCATGTAGACGATCGCGGGGTGTTTGGTGCACGATCAGTGGAGACACGTTGCTTCGCCCGGACGGTTCAAGACCCGGTTCACCTGTTTGAATCGGAGACTCCTTATTTGTAATAATTAACTTTCGTTTGTGAGGATTTTGAGGCAATTTTATCTGGTTCATCAACATTTGTTTATTATACATGTGATATGTGGTGTTTATATGACAATATGTTCGACATATAGATTTGAAACCCACCTTAGGTTATGCAATTATTCATACATCATGTATTATATGTGTTATAATATTGCATGAAGAAATTACATGAGAGCATGCGCATGCATCATAAAATATAGGAGTTATATTTTGGCATGCAATAAGCATTATCATGCATCATCTTTATATTATAAGCATTATAGTATAAGGGTGAATGGAAGCATGTTTTGCTTATTTCGTTGTTGTTTTGTATAAATGTTATATAAAAAGGTAGCAACGAATGAACAATGCATTGAGCATGACACTTAGGCTATTTATAAAAGTTATGAATGCCTCGTATGTGTCTACTTTGCGTTGTGGTTTTGGTGATTTCCGTTATAAGTGTTATAAAGAAAATTAGAAATAAAATAAATAAGAAAAAGTTGCATGCAGACTTAGAGTGAACTCGTGTTGTTTTCAAAGGGTTTTAAAATTGGATTGAGATAGACCTAAGCTCAAAGGTTCTAATGGGATCAGCAACCTAAGTTTAATCTTTTTAAATCGATTTAATAGGATTAAATTGATTGGCATAAAAGATTAAAATTGTATTAAATCTATCTATAAGGGGCCTTTTATCTAAGGCGGGTTCTGTCTAGGTTGGGGTACTTAAGCTGACAGAAACGGAACACTCCTACCTGGGAATCTACCTAGAAAGGTAAATTAGATAGATTTTCTACAAGCATGCGACCGTTGGTCAAAGACTCCGTTAAAGAGTTGATCAAAAGTTGTTTCAACTATCCAAGGTAAAAGTTACTCTTGGGCAAACCTAAAAAGTCACTTAGTTAAAATCCTTAGCCGTGTTTTTTCTAAGTAAACAAAACCCTAGGTTATAAAATACTCAGTGGAGGAAGAGATGTATCTGATATGTCAATGATTCCACTCAAGTTTCTCCCTAAATGCTCACACCATGAGATTCATGCTTGGCCTCGTGGTACCCTGGGAGCATCTCTCTTCGGATGATGTTTGCATGAGTCAATATCAAGGTGGCCGAAGAAAGTGTTTATAGTAAGTAGGTGAAGGGTGTATATCAACACGTCCTACAGTCTCTGTCATTGGTTCACATTGTGAGATCATTCTATACTCCCTCCTGGCGCCCTGGGAGCGTCCCCCTTTAGATGGGTTTTATGCAGTTGGTCAAGATCAAAGGGGAACTCCAAAAATGGATATGGTCGCTTTAGGTTTTGCCCCAATCGGATTTTTTATTTCGGATTGGCTGCTTGGGGCGAACCTCTAGGGCCTAAAATGGCGGGTCACACTTACGAAAGGTTGTTAAGTAAATTAATGATCTCTTGACCAAATCAATGATGGTTAGTCGTTATGGGAGCAAGAGTTGTTATGGTATTAATGACTGGTCGAGAACTTCTCAATTCAGAGGAGGGATAATTGACCTCCCTTCGGCGACTTTTGTCCTAAACCTTTGAAGCGTCATTGCAAAACTAGATGTCACACGGGGTTCATGTTAGTTTTGCTAAACCTTATTGGATGTTGTATATTTTTTCAACGGGTATTTGCTTAAAACCAAACGTAGGCAATGTATTTTTTGTTTTCAGTAACGCATTAGTATTTCCGTTTAATGCCTTTAATTTGATCAATTACATACAGTGGAAAGAGTCTTGTAAAACATATTTCGTGGTAAATGACCTCGAATTTTTCATGGTTAAGGAATGTCCTCAAATCCCGACCCTTGATGCACCGCGAAGTGTTGGTGTGGATGAAGGCTAATTCATTGGCCCGACTTCACATTTTGGCTAGCATACCTGATGTTTTGGCCAAAAGGATTGAGAACATGGTCATTGCACATGAGATTATGAACTCGTTGCAAGATTTGTTTGAACGTCAGTTCTTACTTTTCGAGCATAAAGAGATGGATGACAAAACCAGTAGTGTCAGTTCCAAAGTTAAACTCCAAGAAGAGGAAGGCATTGTTGTTGACTCTGTTGAGGTTCATGGAAGAGAAGTGTTCTCTAAAATGCAACATGGGGTTTATTTAGGTTCTGATACCGTTGGAGCTTCGAGCTACAGGTTCATAAGGTTCCCTTGGTAGCTCAATGGATTCAAGTTGAAGATCAGTTCTTGGTGTTGATTTGAAATGTTCAAATTGACAAGAGGTAATTCGATTATATATGATATTATCAGTGTGGTGTATAAGATACATTAAGTGCCATTTGATAGAAAAAGAGCTATGATTTATATGTTTCATGAGATGAAATATTAAAACTATATGTTATAAATATAGTATAGTAAGTTGGTTATCATTTATAATTATAATAATATTAATTATTAGATAATTATCTCTTTTTCTCTAATAACCAATTGAGTGGGAGGTTATTGGTGGTTTTCATGGTAACCGTGAGATAAAAGAAAAAATGTTTTCCTAATTTTAGTAATATTGAATTGAGAATTTCACTCTCGGAAAGTTCTCATGGAATAGTTGTCAAGTGAATCGGATTTGTTAAACGACAGCTTGGAGAGACTAGATGATCGTGGAGAGTTTTTATACGATAGACTCTCAGTTGATCGATGAGCTAAACGATCGGATAACTTTAGCTAGACGATCACATAGCTTTTGTTAAACGATTGGGCATTATCCTATACGATAGGCTTTGATATCTCCCACTTGCTTAATCGTTTACATGATTGTTCTCCTCTGGTCTCATCCTCTAACCAAGTCCTTACAGAGCCCATACTCTGGATTCTCATACCGAGAATACCAAGGTAACCTTTTTAGTGGTATCATACTCAACTCGACACAGTCGAGGTTCTGTGGAGGTCGTTCGTGGTGTTCGGGGTGTTTGTGACTTGGAGATTACGGTGTTCGAGTTCCCTGTGATCATACAATGTAAGTTCGTTGTATACGAGCATTTGAGTGTTGCATTGTTACTGGTTGTTCAAGTGTTTGTGACCAAGGGTCTTGGAGATAAGTCTTCAAAGGTATGTTAGTTCTATCTCTTGATTGTTTAGTAGAGCATGTTGTAATTTCGCTTTATGCATGACTGTACGTTTCAGTTTGTGATTGTAATTATTAATGTTCATATATGATTGAAATTTGGAACGATCCTTCTGCTGCTCATGGAAATCTTCATGTCCGATTTCCTTCAGGGACAACCTATCTCGCCCTAACTCGCATGTCTATTGGCCTGATGGCACACTGTCAAATAAGACATGAAAGAGAACTTGTCAATTCACAGAGTCATAACATGCAAATGAACCTGTTGGTTCACGCATGTCATATGGCTTGATAGCACACTGTCCACACATGGAACTGGACCCGTCTGTCCCCTGTATCGAAACATACGTCAAGTTGAGTTGGTAGATCGCCCCTACTAGTCTAACATACATCACATACATACATCTCATAAGTGATTCCATAGAACAAGTCATAACATAACATATAGATTTAACATGCTCATATTCCTCACAGTTTTCATGCATAAGAAAGGCAATACATATTCCAAATCATGCTACCAAATTGCAATGATAATACGATAATTATGAACTAGGGCGCATGACAAGAAAGAACTGGTAATAGTGTCAGTTACCTCAAATTAATTTTTTTAAAAAAAATAAGCCAAGAAAAGTAACTTCTTAATGAATTCCTGAGTTGGAACAAACAATCTTTGTTGAACCCACTTAAAATCGATCTCCAAAACTCCGAACAACATGTTTTCAACCTTAAAAATTCTTCGAAGCTTGAATTTAAGGTCAAGCACATTGCGTAAAACAAGTTTAGTCCAAAAACTTGATTGGTAATCAACCATAATCCAAAGACTTCATGGAAAACCCAAAAACTCATCAATCCCTTGCCAAACAAAACATAATCCACTGGGCAGTGCGCTTTCGCTTAAAAAATTCCAAATTGCCCTTCAAATGCCATAAGAACAATGAAATTAGACCCAACACATATGAGGGTTCAAGAACCAATCAAGAACATACCTAAAAACTTACCCAACCCTCAAAATTTCGGTAAGTGATGACGTCACGGTGGATTGGGCAGTGAAGTACGGTTGACTAACTGCGCGCGACGAACTAGCGATGCGAATGATGCAAGCCCAACAGTGACTAGACGCGATTGTGTGGCTGGTTGACATTCATGACTAGCGCGCGACTCGACGACAGTGCGTCGACTGGGTCGGGCGATAGATGGAGGACTGAGCAAAACATCGACGTGAGGTAAGGCGGCTGGTGCTTCGATCAGCTAGGAGAAGGCCCTAGCAACTAAACTCACCTTTCATGCAAACTGAGGCATACACATACGCACACTAAAAGAACCCTTGTGAAGGGGATTGCAGCAGAAGTGGATCATCCCAATTCCCATTCGTTTTTTTAGAACAATATTTTATAGTACATGCATTAGGAAAACAATAAATTATACAGCATGCATAAAAAACAAAAAGAACCAAAAAGGTTATGAAACCTTACCTTTGAAGATGTTCTTCAATTGAATCCCATGAACACAACCACGAAAGAGTCCTCAGTATTCTTTAGTGAGAATTTAAGAGGTGCGGGCTCTAAAGTTTTTTGGGATTGAGGGAGAAGGAAGAATTTTTTATGAGAGGAAAAACCTTAGTAAGCCAAGAGCAAATTTACAGAGATAAAAAAAAACGTTTTGTATCTTTCTTTTCTTCTCTGTTTTTTTTTTGTAGGTATATCAAAGGGAGGCTTCCACCACTTCTTACGTGAGTGGTGGAGAGAAAAAATAATTAATAATAAAATAATTCATGAATAATTTTAATTCATAATTAAAATTATAACAAAAATATATAATAACCAACTTACTATATATTATGCAAACGGGTTATATCATATATAACACATAACATATAGTTTATGTTTCTCTCACTTATGATATTTAATATAAATCATATTTGCATTAAATTTTAATCATATGAATCTAATTCATATAATTAACATTCGAATCATATTCAAACATTTAATTTCTCTCATAAATTCTTTATATTATAATGTATTAAATATATTATAGTAGTTATATCATATATAATTACATAAACTTAATTATATCATATACAATTAATTCCCTCAACTAATTTGAACAATTCAAATTAATCCAAAACTTGATTCTCATAAAATTCGATGAGCTACTGAGGGGACCTCATGAACTTGTAACTTAAAGCTCTAACGGTTCGTGAATAATTAAACTCTTTGATTAAATTATTCACTATCTGTTAACTATCAGGCACTCTACTAAAGTTTGACAGTTGCACTTTTCACATTATAAATATATTTCTGTGTCCATTAGATATAATCAATCCAGAGTACAATGACCCTTCACAAATTGCTCGTAAGTACAGCTGAACCAAATTACTGTTTTGCCCCTATAGTTACATCTAACTCCTTAAGTACCACTGATTCCTCTAATGAACAATAAATCATAGTGGAACTATGACTAACCCCTCTTGGGCCAGGAGAGGATGTGACACTATAATGTTCAAGACTCATAATCAACCCTTAAGGGAGCAATTTATCTATTTTGCCTAACATTGGGGAAGGAGTGAATTTCTTCTTGTGTAGTTGTGTTCCCAGCTCCCCAATCAAACGAATCCCTAAAATAGTAGGCATGTTTAATCGGCCATCTGGCCACTTTCACCCATACAAATCAAATGACCGCCTTCATAAGCAAGAGTTCATAACTCACTCAGGATTCAGGTCGTGTTACCTATGGTCATCCTGATGAAATAGAAGTCTCTATTAAGAACGGTGTTATATAATGAGACTACTCATTTCGTGGTTCGGTCTTATACAAACTCCTTTGTATAGAATATCCTCGCTCACATGTCTCTACATGAATGATCAGGATCAAATCATTTGTAGCACTTTACAACAATTGTAACATCTACAACGTGGGCCATACTCGTAGTATCATCAAGATAAGGTATCCAGCCCTATCAATCTACTATAGACCATTTAGGTTATCACTTAAAACACGATCTATCCGTATGTCTTTGCATACATGTTTAAGTTACAACATAACCATGAAACTTAGTTGATTGATTTGTGATTAATGCAACAAAAAATGGAATAAAATATCATATATTTTATTAAATAAATAATGAGTTTGTACATAATATTTACAAACTATAGGACCCTACGAGATTTAGGGCATCAAACCCAACAATACGCATGCACACACGCACGCGTGCGTGCACACATTTAAACCAAAACCCTTATTACTTTTATCTATGTGTATATATACTTATATTTCATTTTCTTGTTCCCTCTCCAAAACAATTCCTTAAATTCCACGCACACATGCACACCCGTGCGTACACATTCATACACACACATATATATAAACAAAAACAATAATTACTTTTATCCATATATATATATATATATATATATATACTTAAATTTCATTTTCATTTTCATTTTCCCTCTCCAAAACAATTCCTCAAATTCCAAATTAACTCAATTTTTTTTCCAAATCCGAATTAATTCCTTCCAAAATTCCAAAATTACACGCGCCCGCATACACATTTAAACCAAAATGCTAATTACTTTTATATATATATATATATATATATATATATATATATATATATATATATATATAATTCCTTCCAAAACCAAATTTTAACCAAAAACTCATAATAACAACCAAATAATTTAAGATTACCTCAAATTCTGGTTGTTACATGTTTGAAGATTCAAACTAGTAATTTCCCAATCATTAATTTTTTACTTAACTAGTGACAAGTTCTACTCAAGTTTTTCAAAAAAAAAAAAAAAAAAAAAAATTGTGGCATATATGAAACTTGATAAAATTGACACCGTATCTTATGCCTCACTATTTGTTGGATTTGATGCAAAAACTTCGATAGAAAAGAATATGTAGGACTTTTACCGTGAAATTAATGAAGAGTTTGTAATTTAAGAGAAATGTGACTTACAAAGCAAGGTAAATACGAACATTAGTGTGATATTTGCCACAACACGTTTGATACTTAAGTCCCTTAACTTTTTGATATAGAGAAATTTTTCGTGTTTCCTCCCTTCAACAAGTGACATATGGTACTATTAATATATTTTATTTATGTAATTTTTATATGGGTCCCACCTTAGTCTTAAACTTACAGTTTAGTCCTTTTTCAACCAATAATTTTATCTCTCATCTTTGGTTTATATTATTTTTATATGCATTACATAATTTTGATTTGTTTTCGCTCTCTTTTAATTAATTTTTAATTCTTCATTTTTTATTTTTTTATTTTTAATTTATACTACGGTAGGGCTAAAAAATTTTCCTTGTGAAATTGTGAATTGAATTTATGGGTCCTACAATTTTTTTTATTTTTTAAAAAATCAATTTTATACTTATATTGTCATTACTCTATGAGACCGAACTTCATAACTCTACTCCTTGTCCCAAACTTTTAAGGAATGACAAGAGAAATAACAATTTTTAAAGTTTTTCATTTGGAAAAATGACAAAAAAGTTTTAAAATTGTAAAAAATAGTAAAATAAATTTAAATAATAGAAAATACTAATTAGTAAATGACCAAACTGCTCTAAAAACTAACAAAATGAGTACAAATAGACAATGCTTCAAAAAAAAAAACTTGAAAACCACAAATATACTCTATCTAAAAATTCTAAAAGCAAAAAATTACAATCTCAACCAAAAGCTAACTAAAAACAAATAACATGGCCAAAATCTTAGAAAGGATTCTAAAATCCAAAAACCAGTCAATATGGTCCTCACTGACACGACAACCAATTGGCGACTGCTTCTTCGATGGACGACCACGATGGTATGCGTACGATGATCACAGGTGATGGCATGTGGCTGCTTAGAGAACCAGTTGGTGATGATCAAAAGAAAACTTGACAATCATGCAAGCTGAAATGTAACAGAGATGGTGATGGTGAAAGAAGAAAGAATGAAAGTTTTTTAAAGGAGGAGATCCAAGATGCAACTGTGACAAGGAGGTGTGCTCGCATCAATCTTATTTTTAAAAGAGAGGTTGTGGAGAATGAGGGTTAGTTTTTTTAAAAAAAAAATGAAACAATGGGAAAAAATCTTATTAAAATAATAAATAGGTATATAAATATGTTTTATATACCAATGATATATTGTTATATCACTGTATTACATTTTAAAAAGTATAAACTATATAAATAGTAATGATATAAACAAAAAAATATATGAATATGCTAACAAAACATATAAACAAATAAAAAAAGAATAAAATAAAATGAAATATGATAACAAAAAATAGATTCAAATGGATATTGTTGAAGAAAAATCAAGGAGAATTTCTTGATTAAATCAGGAAACACGAAAAATGATGATTAAAATCGCATAACATCATATTACAATTATATTATATGTGTGGATGTAGATTAAGTTAATTTCATAACTTCATGTTACAAATACATTGTATGTGAAAATATATATTAGTTAATTTTTAGAGCCCACCGAAGACAAATTAGAAATACTTTTAACTTTATATTACATTTTGAATATGATAACAACATGTTTAAACAAATGAAAAAAAAAAAATAGATAAAACTAAATCGGGTAACAAAAGTTAAACCGATTTAAAAAGAGTTAGATAAACCAAATTCGATAATAATGCTCCTACAAGGTTGTAGAGAAGAATATATTTATACTGAATCATTATTCAAATATAGTGAATTTGAAAGATTCACAAACACATTAAAACGTAGTCAACCACCACGCAAAAATCATAACTCTGATTCTCTAGCATCCAACGTAGCTGTGGAAGTTTCGATTTATTATAGTGTCTAACTTTGATTCTTTCAAATATAGTGTATTTGAAAGATTCACAAATACATTAAAACGTAGTCAACCACCACGCAAAAATTATAACTCTGATTCTCTAGCACCCAACGTAGCTGTGGAAGTTTTGATTTATTATAGTGTCTAACTCTGATTCTTTCTAATGAACAAGATTTCATCTTCTTTTTCCGAAAAATGAAGAAACTCGATTATAATAATGAAGCGAAAGAAGATTGAATCGTTATACAAGAATAGATGAAGAGGAAAATAGGAAAATCGATGAATCAATGAATAGAATTGTTTGGTAAAATTAAAAGATGAGGATAAAAAAATTGAGATTAAGAAGAATTTTTTTTTGTAAATTCAATCTTATTTATGCGTCAATAACAAATATATGATTTTTAGATAATGAAATGTAAAATAACCAAAAATATATTTTTTAGATAATGAAATGTAAAATAACCAAAAATATATTTCAAAACGTTAGCAACGGTAATATAATAATATAATATGAGATAAAATGAGATAAAAAATAGTGACTAAATACAAAATATGTACAGTTGAATCTAATAACATATAAAACAATTTAAACATTAAAAAATATGAAAAAATATCTAGTTAATTTATTAAGAATATGTATAAAATAATGAAAAACAATTCAAATATTTGGAAAAAAAAATGTGATTTGATAATATATAGATATTTAAAATATAAATTTGTTAGAAAAATCTGGATATTTAGTTCAAGTGAGATTAATTTGAAAATTGGTTAAATGGAATCTAAACTAATAATAAAATCTGCATTGAAATGTTAACTAGGTGAGGAAAATCGAGAAGGGCTGTTATTTTCAAGAAGACGATTATTTTTATTTTTTTCAAATTAATCGAGGAAAAGTGGAGAACTAAGGAGTCAGCAATTACCCTGTATATGGAATCCAACCATTGTTTATGCTTCTACGCTTATCATGTATTTGTAGTTTCATCAATAACAAAAGCTACGAACCAGACAAGGGTAAAAGAAGAATTTAAAAATTTGCAACCATGTGCATGTCACGTGAGTTGCCATAAATCTTATTCTTTACCGGTTCTACCATTTTTCAAAACCAAACCTTAAAATTTATCATTGAAGGAAATCAGATATGAGGATTTCCATGAGTAGTGGAATAATCGTTCCAAATTCCATTCGTATTTGAACATACACAATTATAGTCAAGAAACGGAAACTACCAGATTATGCACAGTACGAAATTACAACATGCTTAACAATAAGAGATCAAGGGATAACAAGACATATCTTTGAAGACTCATCTTCAAACTCCCTTGATCACGAACGCTCGAACAATCTCCAAGACTGTAACACACGAATGCTCGAACACAGCAACCACAGCACAGCACGATCAACAACAAACTTAAACTCAATGAACGGCCTCCAACAACCTCGACATCAGTCGAGTTGAGTAAGACACCACCGCAATGGCTACCTTGGTATTCTCGATGTGAGAATCCAGAAGTGTGGGCTCTGTGTGGACTTGGTTAGAGGAAGAGATTGGAGGAGTGACAATCGTATAAACGATTGAGCAAGTAGAAGATGACAAGGGTCTATCGTATAGACGAATGCCCAATCTTTTAAAAGACGGCAAGCTATCGTATAGCAAAATCCCCGAGATCATTTAAAAGACGACTAACTAAGAAAACTATCGTGTAGTATCACTCCACGATCGTTTAGTCTCTCTTCAACTATCGTTTAGTGAATCCTATTCACTTGACAACAAACCATGAGTGAGTTTTCGAGAATAGTAACTCTCACAACAACGACTAAATTTAGGAAAATATTTTTCCTTTTATCTCACGATTACCATAAACCACCAATAACCTCTCACTCAATTAGTTATTAAAGAAAAAGATATAATTATCCAATAATTAATATTATTATAAATATATATGAAAACCAACTTACCATATTATATTTATAACCTATAGTTTTAATATTTCATCTCATGAAAAATATAAACCATATTTCTTTTTCTATTTCATGGTACCTCATGTAAATCTCATTTACATTAATCCTCCACTTGATGTATCTCATACATCACACCGATCATATCATATATAATCGATTTTTTTCTTGTCAATTTGAACATTTCAAATCAACACCAAGAACTGATTCTCAACTTGAATCCATTGAGCTACCAAGGGACCTTATGAATCTGTAGCTTGAAGCTCCAATGATACGTGAATAACTGACTAAACTCTTTGGTCATAGGATCCACCATCTGTTAACTGTTAGGCACTCCACTAAAGATCGACAATTGCATTCTCCTTACTACAGATATATTTAGTGTCCATATCAACCAATCAACAATGGGATAACCCTTCACAAATTACTCGTAAGTACAGCTGGGCCAATAACCGTTACGCCCCTGTAGTTACATTTAACTCCTTAAGTACCACTGATCCCTCCAATGAACATAAGTCATAGTCTTACTATGACTGAGTCCTCTCTTCCAAAGAGAAGTTGTGGCCACTATGTTCAAGACCCGGAATTAACCCTTAAGGGAGCAATCTATATACTTACTCTTGCTTCGGGGAAGGAGTGAATTCCATCTTGTGTAACTGAGTTCCTAGCTCCCAAATCAGAAAAATCCCCAAAAAGGTAGGCATATTGAGTTGGAAATCTGGGCACTCTCATCCATACTAATCAAAGGACCGCCCTCAAAGGCAGGAGTTTCCAAAACACTCAGGATTGAGGTCATGCCACATATGGTCGTTTAGGTGAGATGTAAGTCTCAAGTATCAACGGCGTATATACAAAGACTAGTCATCTCGTGGTCCGGTCTTATACTAACTTTTTGTATAGGACACTTTCGCTCGCATGTCTCAACATGAATGGTTAGGATCTACCATCTATAGTAGTTCACAACACTTGTAAATCTCTACAAAGCGGACCATATTCGTAATGTCACCAGGATCAGGTATCCCTCCTTAATCCTTATAATACAAACCTTTTTATGTTATCACTTAAGGTATGATCCACTTGTATATCTCATATACATGCTTAAGTTTACATACAATAAATAAAATAACTCTTATTTTATTCATAACAATGCGTACAGATTACAAACTACGAGACTCTGGAAGAATTAGGACACCAATCCCAACAGTTATATAGTCCAATTCTTCAACTTTCTTTTAGTCTCTTATCAAACTTTTTATTGGACTATGGGAGTGCGAATTGCACACGATAAGGTCAAATAGGCCACTCTCAACCTCATGTCGAGCAAAGTCTGTGGGGTGACTCCTCATGGGCCTTGACTTGTGGTTTGCCTAACACAAGATCAAATTGAGCTTAACTAAAAAGTAATTGACATATCCTTCCTTTTTAGAAGTTGGAGGTTTGATCTCTATCTTTATGATTGTTGTAATAATAAAAAAAAAAAATCGGGTATGTGATTGTTGTAATAAAAAAAAATCAGGTCTGTAAAGTTTAAAAATGCAAAAAGTTAATAATAAAATTAGTGTGGTGACTTTCTTAAAATATTTTTGGGCAAACTACCTTGTTAATTTTTGAATTTTGGAGTATAAGTGCACTTGATCCCTGAGTTTTAAAACACACTTTTTTAGTCTCTGGCTTTTTAGAATAGGTGCATTCAGTCCACAAGTTTTCAAAATATACCTTTTTGGTCACCATGTTTTTTAGAATATATTTAAAACGTCCCTAAACTATTTTTTATTTTCACTTTATATAATTATATGAAATTTTGAATTACAAAAATATGTTTAAAAAATAATTTTGGAGAGAATAAGTAATCTTAGAAAAATCAATTTCTTATTTAAAATAATAAGAAAAAAAATTAATGCATGGACATTTTAAATCTATTTTTAAAACCTTAAGGACTAGAAATGTATATTTTGAAAATTTAAGGACTAAATAAACCCATTCTAAAAAGTTCGAAGACTAAAAATATATGTTTTGAAACCTCAGATTCCAAACACACATATTCTTTAGAACTGAGGAACTAAAAAAGTAATTTTTTTTCTCTCTCTATACTTATATATACTATCTAAAAGGAGCTTTGGAGGAGAAACATTTGATTTCTCATTTTGTTCCTTTTAGTTGATGATCATATGGATATCTTACCTAATTTCAAGGTCAAATCATTTAAAAAAAAAAAAAAAAACAAAACAAAACAATCACATAACTTTATCCCAATAATCTCTACCAAATTTTTTTTAAAAAAAATCATCCCAATAATCTCCACCAATTTTTTTTAAAACAATCATATTTTATCCCCTAATATTTTATTCATGATTTAAAAAAAAAAAAACTCACATTTTATCTCTAATAATCACTTCACCTCAAATAAAGGGAAAAACAATTTTTTTTTAAAAAAGTCACATCCTCTAATCTCTTATTCACCATTTTTTTTAATAAAAAAAATCACATATTATTTCAAATAATCTCTTACTCATTTTTTTAAAAAAATCAATATCAAATTATGATTTAAGATCTAAATTTTTATATTAAATAGCTAATTTCAACGCCACTCATTTTATCATGTTTGTCCTTTCCTCTCCCTTTTCTTTTTCTTTTCTTTTTTTTCTTGGTTTTTGCATAAATTTGGTTAGATGTATTTTTTTTAGTATGGTTAATAGCAACCTATTTTCCCATTTTTTTTTTCATATTCTTTAAAAATTTTAATTTCTCTGTTTCAAATATCTCTATTCAAATTTTTTAAATTTTGTTAATAAGAACTTTTTTTTTTTAACGTATGACATTTTTTAAAAGAAAATCACTTTTCAATTTTGTAAAAACATATAAAGTTACTAATGATATATATATATATATATATTTTGTAATTTTTTTCTATACATGTAGGTCATCACATATTGAAGAAGGTGGAAAAAAGACATTGCTTTTGAGGTTCAATAATTTTTTTAAAGTTCGAGCAATTTAGTCAAAATGACATAGACGAAAGTGATCGTTTTGATGCTTTTGTAGTCTTTTTTGACATTTTATTTTTGTAAATACATACTAATGAGATTAGGGTTTATCATAATTTAGACTATTTGTTTATATGTTTTTGTTTTTATTTTTTTTCTTTTCAAAATTGTTGTATAAAAACCAAAATGATGTTCTAAATTAATTTTTCTTTAGATCCCATTTTGGTATTTAAATCTATAATCAACAATTTAATATTCACCTTTTTTTTTACAAAATAATTTAAGATTTACTTAAACTAAAAAAAAAAAAAAACCATTCAGGTAACGAAACCAATTTTTATAAGGTTTTATTTTTAAAAAAAATTAGATTAAACACTAAAATAAAAATTTAAATTAAAAATTACAATATTTAACGTGTTTAACTACTAATTTTTAAAGGGGCAATTGCAACTTTAATAAAAAAAATAAACTGAAACTTAGAGTGTGTCTGAATTTATGTTTTTTTGCAAACATGACAAATCTCACCCATGTGGTCATGAATTCACTGGCTCCCGCTTAGAATTTGATTACTATTTGATTTCTATGTATTGTTATGTGATTGCTATTTGATTTTCATTTGATATTTATTGTTATATGATTGTCATCTAATTGCTTGATATACTAATTGTTAATGATATTAATTGTTGTTTGATTACTGTTTGTTTGTTTTTTGATACTGATTATTATCTAATTGCTATCTCATACTAATTTGTTATATATTAATTTTTTTTATTGGCAATGACACCAATTGCTATCTGATTGTTGTCTGATTACTATCTAATACTAGTTGTTAATGATACAGATTGCTATATGATAATGGTTGTCAAATTGTCAATGATACTAATTATTACCTGATTGTTGCAATCAGGTAATGTAATGATTAAGGTCATTGATTTGGAAATGGAAAAAATGGAAAAGTTGGAGAATAATCTAAAATTCACAGAAAAAGAAAAAAGGCAAATAAATATTTTTAAAAAATCACTATAGATATGTTTTGATTCCAACCACTAAAAATGGGAAAATTGGAAATTACCACAAAATCAGAGAAGATTTTAATATTAGTTCTTTAAAAACAAAACCCATATATATATATATATAATTTTAAAATGGTAAATGGAAAATACCTTATCTATTTTCTTTATTTGGTAAAAATATAATTTCATAACCTAAAGAAAAAGTAATAAAATTTAAAATGGATAAAGAAAAGTCAAACAAGAGAGAAATACAATATCTACAAAAATCGAAGATACAAAAATCAAAGAGGTAGACATAGGTTTAATTGAGGGTAATTTTGTAATAAGATAAAAATTTGAAATCAAACAACTCTAACATGATTTTAGTTTTCAATATTGCCATAGTTAGAAAATTTAAAAAATTTAAAAAATTGATGACATAGTTGCTAAATCTTATATTTAATTTGACACCCATTGTAATTTTCTAATTTTAAATGGTGTAGTGATGAAGACAATTATGGAATTAAAGTAAATATACATAAATAGTTTGTTATAAAAAATTTCAATAATAATATCAAAGAGTTTGCATTTTTATGTTGGTTTTGTTCTGATCTTATCTTGTTAGCTTTGTTTTGGTTTTGTTGCATTATCTTTACTTGTGTCGTGTTGCTTTGTTGCCTTGATTTCGGACTATGGAATCCCCTTACACCTATTCTTAAAAAAAAAAAAACCAATAATAACTATCTACGTGTACAAACAAATAAATGCATAATAAATACAATAAAGTATTATTAATAAATAGGAAAATTACTTTTTTGTTTTCTTCAGAATTTAATCTCTCACTGGCCCTATGAACCATAAAACGTGGGCAGAAAAAGGAGTATGCATATTATTATAGGCCAGTTGCATCCATATCTAAAAAGATTATTAAAATTAGGCTTATAGTATCAATTACATAGATTTCTAAAAAAATGGCAAAATATATAAGCTCAGCCCAATTTCATTGATAGATTAATAAGCAAAACTCCAAAATATCCCCACGATTGAAAATTTATTCACACCTAACTTCCTTCGTCTTTAGAAAATATTAGGAATTCCGAAACCAGTTTTTTCTTCTTCGGCTTATTGTTCTTCCATTTCTTCTCCATTCTCTTCTGATTTCTTCTTCGCTCTCCTCCAATTTCTTCATCTTCAATTTTCTGCTTAGGGTCGTTATTCTTGCTTGAAGTTGCAAAGAAAAATGAGGTGCGATTTTTATATTTTAAAATTTCTACAAAAAAACTTCATGCTTCTTGTTTCCTCCATGCAATTTGTTGTTAATATTATTAATGATCCTTCATTATTTTCAACTTATGAATATGTATTTTTATATTTCAAATCTTTACTTCTTTTTTTTTTCCTCATCCCCCATGTGGCTGTCAAGTTTGCCTCTGTTTCAGCAATATGCATTTTAAGTTCATAGGGTTTTAGCTTTATGCAGGTAACTAACTAGTTATATCATGAGATTAGCCAATTTTATGTACCTTATTTTCAATCTGTCGTTCATAGTGTAGATTGGTATGTTGATGGGTTCCCTAATTTTTTTGGCTTTCTTATTCTTTCAAATCAAAAGATGTTTGACGTTGTTGGTCTTCTGATTTCTTGGATTTGGGTTTGGAGGTAATAGATAGATGTGTTTGTGAGTTAGATTTGATTGGATTTAATGATGTGTTGATGCATAATATTAATTTGTAATATTGCTATGTGATTTCCAACCAATTACATCTTATTACCTTTTAATTTTTCTCAATTATTTCATACTTCTAATAGTCTACTGATTTTGTTGTGATTGATGTATGTTTACTTTAAAATTGTCATTTAATTGGCTTCTAAATTGCATTTGGTTTATTTTTTTGTTAAATGCCATCTAATTGCTTGCTTTGTTGTTATGGCAAAAAATAGAAAGACTAAGGAAGAAGAAAAAAGTAAAAAAAGAACGATGAAATTTGAGAAATGAGAAACTTCAACTAAAAGACAAAAGAAAATGAACAAAAAGAACAATGAGGTAATTAGCATATTACAACATGGTTAGATTGTCTATTGATCTACGTCTGTTTTACTTCAGGTAATAATTGAATACGGTTTGTTACACTCATTTAGTAAAACAAATAAATTGTTAACATATTTTAGGAGGACATTCCACCTCATGGGTACAAGGTGCATTATTATTCAAATTTTGAAATGTTAGAAAAAATGCTTAAATTACTCACACCAAAACAAAAGGAACACTTTAGAAGTGGACTATTTGAGTTCTTTTTAGACTATGGGATAAATAAGTTTCAAGGTCAACTACTTGTTCATCTATTAGGAAGACTATCTGAAAAAGATAGCAACAATGAACAACTGGTCTTTAATTTAGAAGGATATACAATTCGATTTTCTTTGAAATACTTTTGTTTGATAACTGGTTTTAGATGTCATCCATTATGAAGTCCATAGAATTAAATAATCGGGAGGATAGAATATATTTGTTGAGAGATAATGTCTTCAGCAACTTAGATGACATTGATAGGAATAACGTACTTGCTTCTTTAGCAGTATGTAAATATGACGATGACTCAATGGTTAAGCTTACCAACTTGTATATCTTAAAATGTTTTCTTAACTGCAAGCAAAATCATAATAAGGTGGAATGGAAGAACGTAGAGATATTAGGGATGATGACACTTTAAACACCTCTCATTGGGGTAGGTTAGTTTTTACTTTGACAGTAGAATTCTTTAGAAAGGCTGCTCAAACCAAAAGTAAAAATTGCACCTTACAAGGATTTTCTCAAGTCTTATTATGTTGGCTTACGGAATAATCTCAAAACTTTCTAAGCAAGGTGTTGGAATTGTAACACGAGTGAGTGAAGAATGCCCAAGAATGCTAAGATGGAGACCAACAAAGAAACCTGATAAGAACTATCTCCAAGAGCTCATCTTTAAAGCGAGCGATGTAAGTTTACCAACCATTGTGATTTCATTCTTATCTACTTTAACTTCCTCTTTGCCTCATTCATTTGTTTTTATTTTATACAGTTTAAAGTTGTCCATTTGAATAAATCTGAAGATGAATTACATTCAAACTACTTCCAATATTTTGCAAACAAGCCACTGGAAGTAATTGAAGAAAGATGGAAATATAAGAGGTCAATCTGCTTGGATGATGAAGAAGAAGTTTGGAATGAACAAGAGGTTCAAAGCTTAGGTGTAGATGGTTCTATTAGAGGGGACATCAGAAAAATAAAAGAGGACTTTGAATCTTTGAAGAAAGAAACTGTTAAAATTTTGAAAAATATGGCCACATTGTTTGAATTGTTCAACTCCATGAATAAATAATTAGCTACAAAAAACATAGAGAAGCAATCTCAAGACTTCTTCCATCCTAATAGACCTCCAACAGCAAGCCTTCAAAGAATTGAAGATGAGATAAATATCCAATGATTGGAAGACAAAGAGGTAATATGTTTATTATATTTGTTTACCAATACAATTTGATGTACGTTAACTTACTGATAATGATTATTTTTCTTTTCTTACTGAACAAGAAGAAGAAAAAGATGGGAAAATGAAGGAAAAGAGGAAGAAGATGAAAGTGAAGAAATACAAGAAGACCAAGAAGATAACAAGTTTAATACACTTGGAAAAGTGTGTTTTGATAACAAGTTTAAGAAGATAAATCCAAAAAAGAAAATGAAGAAAAAAACATAAAGAAAAAACATGGCAAAGAAAAGAAACCGGTAATATTATTTTCTTTACTACAATTATTTTCTTATTACCATGTGATTGTTATCTGATTACTCTTTGATTTCCATGTAATTGCTTTTCAATTACCTTTTTATTACTATCTTATATTTGTTTCTAATTCATTTTCAATTTGTTTTAGGTTGTTTAGAATAAAATGTGGACAAGAAAGTCTTCACAAGATAAGCCTGAAGTGGAATATGAACGACCAAGAAGAAAATTAAAACCCACATCTAAGGTTATTGATTTGGAAATGGCGAAAAAACACAAATATCCAAAGATATGAAATACAAGCACTGTTATCAAACTACCTTATTTTGATTTGAACATTTCACAACCAAAATGAAATCAAATTTCTTTTGGTAACTTTTATAGACTTTGGTGTTGATGTGGACTTCCTAGACTAGTTTTGTGTTGATAATTTCTTCAACAATATTTTGTCACATAATGTTATACAATTAGAATATTTTATTGACAATGACTTTGATATTATCACATGTTGAGTTTGATGGAATGAACACATGCACAACAGAAGAAAAAATGATCTAAAATAATCTAATTAGATTAATTATAAAGATAAGCATGCATGCAATCAAACAAGTAAAAATGGAAAAGAATACAACCTTTGTAGTCTTTGAATCCTCCAAATCAACTCCAATCTCTTCACGAACGATTCTAGACCACCACGAAAATCTTCTCGACTATTCTCTGACCTTAGAACGGGATGGTGGAATCTGGTGAATGACTAATTTGGAGAGGAAAAAGTTGAAGCTTTGAGAGAAAAAAGAATGAGATTATCACATAATCTCATATAAAACCACTATGGCCAAGAGTTCTTCAAAAGCATTAAATACTCCATTTTAAAGACCATTACATGCAACCATGTAATTTTGAGTTTGATGAGAATTTAACACTAAAAAATCCACTAATTCAAAAAGTGAGATTTAGTGGGACAAATGTCTTCAAATGAAGACAACACTTAGCTATGCAAAAGTTGACATTTCTCACTCACAAATGTTGGATCTTTCCACTAATTTTGTCAAAGTCTGACTCTCAAAGTCCAAAGTCGACAAATATGACTTTTTGACTTTCAAAAATCAAAAGTCAACAATTTAACTTCCATTGCATTTTTTACCTAGTCAACAAATTGACTTTTAATGCAATTTTGACCAAGTTCATTTAATTTCAAAATTAATTCTAATAATCAATTTTAAAATTAAATTAATATTAAATAATTAATTAAACAATTTAATTAATTTAATTTAATATTAAATCCAACACTTTCTAATTTATATGAATCATTATTCATAATCTTGATATTTAAATCTTATTTAAATATCTCCTATTTTCTCTCTCTTTATGTTTAATTCACAATTAAATATTAGGTTAAATATAAACGCTTTGCTTCAAAAACCAAATTTAAACACTTCAATTTTGTTCGTCATACTATTCTAAGGTTTAGTCTGATATGAGCTAGTAAGGGGACCTCATGGACCTACAGATCATGGGCTCCAACGATCTACGATTAACGGCTAAAATTTTTAACCTAATTAACTACCATTTGTTAACTATCGAGTCATTTCACTAAAGCCTAGTAGTTGCACTCCCCTCACTATAGATATATTATGTCCACTCGATATAACCATGATTAGTAAATTAATCCTTCACAGGTTGTTTGTAATAACGGTTGGGTCAAAAGTTGTTTTACCCCCGATATTACATTTTGCTCCTTAAGTTCCACTTATCCTCTAATGAACAATTGATTTATGATCCAATCACTAAACTGAGTCCTTCTTGGGCCAATGAGATGGTGGGTCCATTGTTCAAGACTCAGAGTCAGCATTTAAGAGAACAACCTCTCTACTATCCCTAAAAGTGGGTAGGAGTGAATTTCGTCTTGCACCCTATGTCCCCAGCTATCTACCAAGTCTTACCTCTGAAATGGGATGCTTATTGAGCTGATGCTGTTGAGCCAACCTTCATGCATGTAAATCTAAAAATAATCCCGAATAAATAGGAGTTCATAGTTAGCTCAAGATTAAGGTCAAGTTACCTAGGTCATCCCTTTGAAATAGTCAGTCTTAAACAGTAAACAACGTTATAAAGTAAGAGTGACTTAATTCTTAGTTTGATCTAATGCAAACTCATTGCATAGGACGCCTCCACTCTTCATGTCAATACATGAACGAATCAAGATCACTTCGTTTGTAGCACTTTACAACAAATTGTAACAACTACAGAGTGAGCTGCATCTGATAGTGTTACTAGAATAAGGTACCCAGCCTTATTCGTATACTATAGACCATTTTGACTATTTACTAAACTTGATATACTCTTATGTCTCCATATAAAGTTCATGTATTCATATAATAGTCATAGATCTTTTAGTTTATTGGATTTAGACTTTACAAGTGCAATTCACATATTCAATAATAGTTTTATTGAATAAACGTCAATAACACCTTTATTGATAATAGAATACGTTTAACATTACAAACTGCGAGTTTTAGGACATACATTCCAACAAACTCCTACTTGGACTAAAACTCCAGTGGGTTTTACATATATATACAAATATATATACAATGTTGAGTAATGAGAAAATAAATACAATGAACCAGGGCATCAGATACCCAATACTTCTCCCACTTGTCCTAGTTCTATAAAGAAAAGGCAAAGCCTGCTCATCCATAGAACCAAAACCTGCTTTTTCCTCCCTTCATGCTTCTGTTTAAACATAAACCAGTTACTTTCTGATTTCCATATGATTGCCTTTTATTTTTGTCAATTAGTTAATTTCTGATAGTTATTTGATTGTATTATGATATTGTTATGATTGCCTTTTATTTTTGTTAATTGGATAATAGTTCTTGATAGTTATTTGATTTTGTTCTGATTACCATATGCTTGCTTTTTCATCTTTGTCATATTGTCATTTGATTACTTTTTAATATGAATGTATTCAAGAGTACTTGACTTGCATACATATGTGCAGAGAATTTGAGTTTCACTCAAAGGATAATAGCAACATCATACATCTACTAAAAAAAGATGCAAAATAAATCCACTAATATACTAAAAAACCACTAAAATAATACAGTGTTGTACTAAACCTATTAAAATAACACACTGTTCTTACTCACATGAGAAAAAATGAACTCAAATGAAAATAAATAAAAAACCTACCTTTGATGCCCACAATATGATCATTCAAATAGGTTGATTTTTATATATTCATTTATTATAACCACTATGCTTACAACGGGTACACTTCTTGCACTTTCTCAATTAACCAATTGAAGGGATCCTTTGCTTCTGGGGTATTCCTATTATATGTTTAATAATCAGGGGCAATAGGGCGAACAACACCATTGTAAGTTGATCCCAATGTGCTAGCAAATACTTTGAGACAAAAGAGTAAGGATTTAAATCAATGGTATGAATAACAACAAGAGCACGACTACATGGTATTTCTTCCAAATCCTAAATACGACAAGTGCAACTATTACAATTCAACTTTACCGAAAAAGTTTTACGTTCATCAAGTACTTGATATTCATAATCACCAATAGGATTAACCTAAAAAAAATTATAAAATCAAAGTAAGTAATATAAGTATGACATATACAATAAAATAACTCTTAAACTAATTCATAAAGTTTAATACAATCAATATAATATGGCAATCCAATAATAATATGACAACAATCAGTATAAGATAACAATGTAGCAATCAAACAGAAATCAAATAGCAATTACATACAGTGAAACTCTATGATTCATCAGCTAGATTTCTCACTACTTCTTCAGCCCAACAAGTCAAAATACTCTTCAAGGAGGATGCTGATTTACTTCTATCATAAAACCATTGTTGAAGAAACTCTCGGATTGCATCAAGTAGTGAAGCGACAGGTAAATTTCTATCATTTTTCAACATTGAATTCAAACTCTCGGAACTATTAGTTGTTATCATTTAGTATCTTCTTTGCTTAGAGTAAACGCATGCCCATCTCTTAAACCCAACATTCCTAAGATATTCTCTAATAGATGGGTGTATTGACTCCATCCATCTAATATGCAACTCATAATCATCTATTTATATGATTTTGTACACTAGTGGGAAAAAAAAAAAAAAAAAAAAAACTTCTATTGTAAAATCTTTGAATGAAAGCCTCAAGTTGCTCAAAAGATGTTCCACACAAATACAATATTGAGCCAATGGAAACACATTTAGAACAATTTTTGAAATGCTTATATGCTTATCAAATACAATAATTAATCCCTTCTGATCTTCAAAACAAACTTTTAACTTCTCAAAAAACCACTTCTGAGAGACATCTATACTGAAAGTAAGAGGAAAATATTTCTATTACCGTCCATCGTTGAGGCAGATAATAACGTTCCAGCAAATTTGTATTTTAAAAAATTTTCATCAACATAAATATTCGGTCTGCAATATGTCCAACATTCAATTGATGACCCCATAACCATGAAGCAATATGTAAAATGACCATTTGAATCTAATTCATATTCAGTAAATGACCTTACAACAAATAGGAGAAAAAATAAAGCACTTAATATAGGTACAAGTTATTCACTAATATACTAATTAATAGGTATATTAGTCAACTGATTGCTTATTGATTACAATAAAATTGATCAATGTCATACCAAAATAAATGAAAAAACAAACATGATACATTTCTTTTAACTTAAAAGAAAAAAAAAAAAAAAGCTTGGGAATCAAGCCATAAAAATCACCAACATCTCCTTTCAACATCTTCATAATGGATTATTTTGCCCTCCAAGCTTTATAATAACTAACAAACCTATTATTCATTCGTATATGATGTATTATATCCCTTGGTGTTGAATTATCATAGCTATGTCTAAAGTTTTCAACCATACAATGACTAATAAACTATGAAGATGTTTGCCTTTAAGAAGCACGAACTATCAAAAAGAAATTACGTTCACTAATTTACTTTCGAATCATCCACAATTCACTACTTTTATAACATGATGCTCTAACAAACCATTGGCAACCATCTTGAATACATTTCAACTCAACAGATTTTGAATTTGACCTAAAAGTTCTAAATTCAAAATTATTCTTTACAACTATGAACTGAAACGACTTCAACATAATTTCCTTACTAGCAAATAAGTCTTTCTTCTTCAAAGACAATGCATAAGACATATTGTTGATATGAAAAATCTCTAAGAACTCCTAATTCACCTTCAAAATTAGCCTCAATTACAAAAGAAGGAAAAGTAACTTAAACATCTAAAAGCGTATTCACAACATGAGCAACTAAATGATATTTTGTAAATCATCCTTAACCATAGTAAAAAACCAACATACATCTTTATCTTCAAGAATCTTAACAACACGTTGAACTCTTACTACCTAAGTTCAATAAAACTGAAAGTTTAATAGATAAATGAAGTTGAAGTTCCTTCCGTATGAAGTTAACAAAAGACTCAAAAAACATAACTTCCTCAACCAAAACACCAATAGTTTTATAACCTACATAGCATTGTCGATCATCCCATTGACCACTATGGAAAACAATTATAGGAAGTTTAACCATCACTACAAATATTGCAAAAACATATTAAAAATAAGATAAGATAAGATATAACTCAAAATCGGAATTTGATTGTCATCAGAAAGTAATCACATGAAAATCAAATAGAAATCAGATAACAAACATAATTATATAACTTATATTGATATATTAGTAAATAATACAAAAGATAGCTATTACATGACAATCAAATAACAATTAAATAGAAATCACTAACTACTAAGTACTAAATAGAAATCAGACACCAATAAGATAAAAAACACAAGCTATGTATCATCAAATAGAAATCAAGATAGTAATCTTAAAGTAAGATACAATGTTATTCTTCTCTATTTGTGAAAAAAAAAATCACAAATAGAAAAGACAGAAATTGATAAATTTGAAAACAAACCCCCCATAAACTGAGAAATTATTCTCTATTAGAAATTTACTGAGAAATTCGATATTGAGAATAAGAAAGTAGAGATCGATATTGAGAAATTCGAAAACAAACCCTCCATAAGTTTGAATATCTCAGGTTTGTTTTAAATCCACAAATCCGAACTCTCATATTTATTTTCGAACAATAAACTCCACAAATCGACTGAGAAATTAGGAATCAAAACCCAACAAATTCGAAATTAAAATGTAATCAAGACCTGAGAAATTCGAAATTAAAACGTAATCGAAACCAATTGAGTGCAATTTTTAAGGCTGGTTGTTGTAACAACCATCCATAAATTCAAAATTTTCAACTTTGATTTCGAAAAAAAGGAATCCACAAATCGATTGAGAAATTAGATATCAAAACCTGAGAAACTAAAAAACACGGGAGAAAATTGAATGCAAAATCGAAATCGACTGAAAAATTGACTGCAATTCTTATGGCTGGTTGCAAAAACTTGGATGCCGAAGGAGAAGGAAAAACACGAAAGGAGATAATTCGTACCATTAACATTTGAGAAACATACGTTGTGAGGGAAATTTTGGAATAATGAAAAAAATTCGACCAAAAATAAATGTGGAATATTTTATTATATATTTTTACCATATTTGTAACTAAAAAAATATATATGGATGCGAGGATATAGGTTAAAAAAGCTATATGATAAAATTTCTTAATTATTACCCCAATGATTCACCGGTTCATAGTTCCCATTCACTCCAGTGGTCCCCGTCTGATGTGAGGAAAGTGCCACGTGTAAGGCATGGATGTCGACATCACATGGAGAACGATGCTGTTGCGCTGCACTGTATTATAGATGACAAATATTGAGAAGTACCAGGAAAACGGTCGACTTTTGTGGGCCCATTTACTTGCCCAAAAGGCACTACTATGATTAGCTCGTGGATCAGGATCTTGACCGTCCGTTTTATGATTATCAGGCGTGTCAAGATTCAACGGTTCAGATCCATGGTCAACATTTTAGAACGTTATTTTTACTTTCTTCTAACCTGTAATTACCAGGTTAGTAATTCAATTTTTTCTAATCTAATTGTACAAAAAAAATATATTTTTTTTCCTTTTTTAATAATATGAGAGTGAGGAATTCAAAACTCTCACATATGAAAACAATAGGATAAATTTTATTTCAGTTCAACTATTCGTGTGGGATCAAATTGACTAATTTATATCACATTTATTTTTACTTGTGTTTTTTTTCTTTTCATAAATATTATCAAATCATTGCTTCAAAATTGAGACCAATTACATGTCGGCGATCTAAAATGTAAATTTGAACATAAATATGACCATATTTATGTTGAATCTCAATTTTTATGCAATGTTCTATTAAAATAGCAATGGTGTATCTTTTGTAAAAGATTGAGAGTACATTATTACTTTTGACACATTTATGTAGGGGAAATTTTTAAATAAATGGCAAAATTCAGGATACTTTTCATAAGTTATCCTCCAAAAAAAAATCGTCACATTCTCTTTAGTAGCTATTTTCAATATATATATATATATATATATTTAAATATCTTAGTATATCCCAATAATAATCTAGAATTATCTGTAACAATATTCTAAAACTCAAAAAGTTTTTTAGGGTGTTAGATTTTATTTTATGTGTTACTTCTATTGACATATAAATTTACAAGTCTCGGTACTACTTTAGATATATTTTTTAAAATCTACTTCAACCTAAAATGAGTTTATATTATAAATAGACACTTGACAAATTCTCTAGCTTAAATCATAAACCTAAAGTTCTCTGTAGTCGTATGAGTTATATCTTCTAATACAATAAAAAGCAAGTAAAACTCAACAAGTCATACATGTCGACATTAGGAATCTACTTTTTTTTTTTTTTGTTGAGATTATAAGGAGTGAATTGGTTATTATAGTTTTATCTTGTTATGGTTGAGTTGTAATAGTTTTTGTTTGGGGCATAGATTATTTTAATATGAATTATAATAGTATGTGTCTGAGACTAAACTATTTTAGTTTGAGAATAAAATAGTAAACATTGTAATAAAGAAAAAATGATGAATATAAAATAGTAAATACTGTAATAAATTGAAGTTTTGAAATAATGTTGACTGTAACTAATTGAAAAATACAAAATAATATTTATTGTAACAAAAGATGATTATTATAGTCTTAAGATAATGATTATCCCAAACACTATCAACTCTAATTTGTCTATCATCTTTATTGTTATTATTATTTTTTATTGCATCATAATTCATAGCAATATTAGGAAATAATTTTGATTATTCAATATTATGTTTAGTGTTGGGCCCATCCTTGATCTTCGCCATTAATAAAAGACGCACTCATTTTTATCTCCTTCTCCCACTCCCACTCCCACTCGCTCCTCCACTCTCTCACTCTCTCACTCTCCTTCTCATCCACCATTTTCTTGCAGAAAAATCGGTAACCAGAGCTTTTGTCTCCTCTCTCATTTCCACTCACAACTCTGCTTCCTCAGAAGCAAGGGTAATGGAGCGCCCAACTCTCTGTTTCTTCTTCATCTTCCCCCTTTTCCTCTCCTCATTTGCAGGTAAATTCAACCCAACCCCTTTTAATTTTTCTCTTGTACAATGCTTGCTCTGTTTTTATTTTATTTTATTTTATTTTTGTGTTTTGTTGTTGCAGAGAGTGGTTCAATTGGAGTGAACTATGGCAGAATCGCCAACAACCTTCCTTCCGCCGTTAAAGTTGTGAAGCTTCTCAAAACCCATGGCCTTCAAAGGGTCAAAGTATACGACACTGATCCGGCGGTTCTCAGAGCTCTTTCCGGCTCTGGGATTAAGGTCACCGTTGATTTGCCTAACGAACTCCTCTTCGCCGCAGCTAAACGTCTTACCTTCGCTTACACTTGGGTCGAGAAGAATGTCGCCGCTTATTACCCTTCCACTGAAATCGAAGCCATTGCCGTAGGCAATGAAGTATTTGTCGACCCACATAACACGACGTCGTTTCTTGTTCCTGCGATGAAGAACATTCACCAAGCTCTCGTTAAATACAACCTCCATTCCGCCATTAAAGTCTCTTCCCCTATAGCCTTAAGTGCTTTGCAAAACTCTTACCCTTCCTCAGCTGGTTCATTCCGACCGGAGCTCGTCGAGACGGTTTTCCGCCCAATGTTGGAGTTTCTCCGGCAAACAGGGTCTTATTTGATGGTTAACGCGTACCCATTTTTCGCCTACGAGTCCAATGCCGATGTGATTTCTTTGGACTACGCTCTTTTCCGAGACAATCCCGGTGTGGTGGATGCCGGCAGTGGTTACCGGTACTTTAACTTATTCGATGCCCAAATCGACGCCGTGTTTGCAGCAATGTCGGCTCTGAAATACGACGACATTAAAATGGTGGTTACTGAAACTGGGTGGCCGTCGAAAGGCGACGAGAATGAGATCGGCGCCAGTGTTGAAAACGCCGCCGCGTACAACGGGAATCTAGTCCGTAGGATTTTGAACGGCGGCGGAACTCCATTGAGACCCAAAGCAGATCTGACCGTCTATTTATTTGCTCTTTTCAACGAGAACAAAAAGAACGGTCCCGCATCGGAAAGAAACTACGGTTTATTTTACCCTAACGAAGAGAAAGTTTATGAAATCCCGTTTACTACGGAAGGATTGAAAGATTACCACGACAAACCGTCGCCGGCGCCGGTTACCGGCGGCAACGGGCCGTCGGGACCACCAGAAAGCGGCGATGGTGGTGTATCAAAGAGTCAAACGGGGAACACGTGGTGCGTTGCGAGTGGTGAAGCGGGAAAGGAGAAGCTGCAGTCGAGTCTAGACTATGCTTGTGGAGAAGGAGGGGCGGATTGCCGTCCGATCCAACCCGGTGCCACGTGTTACAATCCTAACACGCTTGAGGCGCACGCTTCGTATGCTTTTAACAGTTATTACCAAAAGAACAGCCGTAAGGTTGGCACGTGTTACTTCGGAGGGGCGGCTTACGTAGTCACTCAACCACCTAGTAAGTACTCTATAATATTTATTGTTAATTATTTTTTTAAATGCTCCCGTTAGCGGATCTGACCTGGATTCATATGCTAAACTGCGCTGGTGTGGACCACGAGGTTGAATAATGGTGCTGCACGCCAGCTCAGTAAGAAGTCAAATTTCACAGCCCACATGCCGGGCACTATTAAACAAGGGAATCTAATTTTGCTTACGTGGCACTTTTGAAAAAAAAAAATTAAAAAACCATAGTAATAATTTTAAAAGTTTATCAGGATAAAACTTCAAATTTATTTTTTTAATGGGACTTCAAAAAGGAAAGGAAAAAAAAAACCCTTCATATTTTTTTTTTATTTCTAATTTTTTTTTGTTGGTTAGGAAATCTCTAAATTTGTCCTTAAATTGTGTTAAATCAACAACCCTAAACTCTTATTTAATATTGGAATGGTAGGAATGATGAGAACTGAATTAAATCTTTTAAAAACTATAAGAACCAAATTAAATATTTTATCCATTTGTTGTGATAAAAGATAAAAGAGAAGTAAGAAGAAGGATTTATCTTTTTATTTAATTCTTATGATTTGAGAATAAAGGAAAAGGGGAAGAAAAGCCCTGGAATTGAAGTTTTGTTTCTGTTTGAATCAAAAAGAGAGGAAAGGATGAATCTTTATAATGGATGGATAATTAACTCTCATTTTTCTCAATAAGAAGACAAGAACTCAAGAAAATTTGAACTTTTTTGGTTTCTTTTTTCCTTTTTGGATGATTCTCATTCCTTGGAGCAAAATTTTGAAAATGGGTTTTTTTTTTTTCTTATTTTCTTTTTTGGTGGTTTTTTCTATTGCAGAGTATGGCAGTTGTGAGTTCCCAACAGGGTATTGAAGAAAGGAAGAGAATCTTAATGGGAGCAGTTGAAGGTTGAAGTGAAGAAGGGATAATAGCAAAAAAAAAAAAAAGGTTTTTTAAGTTTGTTTTTAGAGAATATTAAAAGATAATTAATTCTTTTTGTAATCCAATTGCTTAGGATGATGATGATGGTGGTTGGATTTTGGGGGTTTAATTTAGAAGAGTTCCTGGTCTGTAATTAACATGGTTTTCCTAATTATTAGACTCTATGTACTTTTGTCATTTCTCTAATTGATTGCTAGTAATTCTAAATTTTAACACAAAGTTCTAATAATCTATCTTTGCTTTGATTATAATATATTTATTGTTTCAGTCATATATTAAAATTTAATAATGATATTGGTAAATGGGAGAAACAAATACACTGCTCAAGTAAATGGGTTGGATACAAATTGTGTAAATTATGTCACTGTATTCAATGTACTAAAGAATCTATGGCATGTTCCCTGTGGCCATTAATGTATAGATATTATATACATATGTTTGCCATATAATAAAATATTTTCAATCCGAAAGCACAATGGTCTTTTAGAATTTGACTGTCATTGAATTCTATTGTTTATTTGTTGTAGCCATGTGCTATGAAGGCCACACCTATCACAATTCTTACATCTCAAGGACTAATTTCGTATATCTTATAAATATTGTGAATTTTCTCTTTTTTTTTTTTTGAAAAAAATATCGTATCTTTAATATGTCCGTCTATATGAGTTCACCGGTCTTGAATCAAATTTCATTTTTTGTTGATTGAATATTCGTTTTGGCTTCATGATCGATGACTTTAATACCATATTAGATAACAAGATATTTCATCTAAAAACAATGAGAAAAGTATCTTTTTAGTCTAGGGTCTTAAAGAATTTATGCATTTGCTCCTTAAATTTAAAAAAATTACTTTTTAGTCATTGAGTTTTTAAGAATAGGTGCATTCGATCATAAATTTCAAATTATACACATTTAGTCACTCAAGAAGCGTTTGGGACAAGAAGTTGTAATAATTTGTATTTGGGGTGTAGATTATTTTAGTTTCGGTTATAATAGTATATGTGTGAGATGTAAACTATTTTAGTTTGAAAAGAAAATAGTAAACACGGTAGCAAAAAATAAAAAAATGATGAAGGTAAGATAGTAAAAACTGTAGCAAATAGTAAATACGGTAACAAAGAGGAGTTTTAAAATAGGGTTGATTGTAGCTAATTGAGTGTTTTGAAATAGTATTGATTATAGTAAGAGATGATTATTATAATCTTAGGATAATACTTACTTCAAACACCCTCTAAAATTTTAAGATGCTTGAAGTAATTTTTTTAAACAATTATATGATACTTAAAATTAAAAGAACTGTTTTTTTTTATACTAAAAAAAATCAGTTTAGAGAGAAGTGATAACTTTTAAAAATTAATTTTCTAATTTAGTATGTTGAATACCCTATATAAATAATGATGAAAATTTATTTGAGGGGCATTTTAAACCTATTTTAAAATATTTGGATATTAAAAAAGTATATTTTGAAAATTTAAGGATCAAATATACGTATTCTTCAAAATTTAATGACTAAAAAGATATATTTTCCAGAAGTAATTGAGAATTAGATGTGTAATTGGTATATCATAAGAGATTGTGAATTATGTTCATTTTTCCGTGTAGAATCCCCAACACACAACTACAAGTAAGATTTGAGAGATTGAACTACCGACATTTTATACGGTAGTTGATGTTTTATTCATTGAGTACAATAATAAAATTACAAAACTATTGTAGCTCAATCATTCTAGCTCAATTCAAGTGAGAATAACTTTGAAGATTTTATTTACAAAGCATGGTCCAAAAACTATAGGAAAAGTTAAGCATTATCCAAAAAGAAGTTATTAACCTCAAAATTTGTCAAAAATGGATGATTGGAACGTAAAGAAAGGGATTCAAAATGTACAATTCATTATTTGAAGATGGTGATGTGACCATGAGTAGAGTTGCAAACATTATGCCCAAAATTATGGGCATATCATTTAGGATGTTGAACCAAATATCAATGATCACATGATACTATCACTAAAAAGAGGAATAAATAAATAAATACATTCTTCAAACAAAAAGGGCAAAAAAAAAAAAAAAGGAGGAATATATCCAAGAAAAAAAGACTGAGTTTAGTGATAGTATCAAGAAATTCCTGCCCTGCTACTGGTCCACCAATATTCCCATCTTTCGAATCCATCATTTTCTTTTTCCTTTTTCACAAAAAAATTATGACATTTTAATCTTTTTATTATACATATACATGAAAAAATATGGGTATGGAAATAAGTTAAATTGTTAAGTTGGGAGACTTGTATTTGTAGAATTTTTAGGGACAGTTTGGGACGTTGGGTTAATATATGATATTATTCATATGTTTGTGTTTGAAGTGTATAATTGAATTTATATGTGTGGAATATCTCCTGGAGTTTTTTAAACTCTAAATAATCTCCTTTTAAGATGTCTATTTTTGTTTTGAAGCTTTTTTATTGAATAAAATATAGATTATAATTTTTGTTCTTTTAATTTTTAAAATTTTTCTTTCTGCCTTTCTGTCTTTCTTTTGTTTTTGGTAATGAACAATCATTATCTCATTACATTTCTTGCAATAATATAGTTAAATAAAATAGTAAACCAAAGAAAAATCAAAACTTTAGATTCATAGTTTTTCTCTATGAATTTCATCATCATCATCATCTTCTTCTTCTACTTCATATAGTTGCTATCTATTTTTACTCTATCATTAGTTTTTTTAATTGAATCTCCCCTGTCATTTAGCAGTCAATGGAATGTCACCATATTTTTTCAACCATTTTACTTTTGGTTCCTCCAAATTTGGAGGATCATCAGAAAACAAATCTCAATTTTTCACTATTTTTTGCTAAAAAATGTTATAGAAAAAAAAAATCAATTTATGGTTTTTTTTTTTCTTTTTGTTATGTGTCACATATTATTCAACTACATACATACTTTTCCAAATATTATTTAACACTCATTTGATATGTGAATTCAATTAAATAAAATATATTTTACAAATTTGTGCATATAAATATTGCACTTAGGGTAGAAAAATACTATTATTTATATAATCAACAACCCTACAACATAGTTTAATAGTCATTTGGTCTTATAATAGTCGAAAGTAGTTGTCGAAGTTGATTATTAAAGATGATTTTCACTGGAGTTTATAGTTGAAGGTGATTGTTGAAGCACGAAGTTGGTTGCATGGAGATGATATTGAAGTTGGTAGCCGGAGTATTTCGTCGGAGGTGGTTTTTGGAACCCAAAGTTGGTCGCGTGAACGTGGTCGTCGAAGTTAATCATAGAAGATGATTTTCGCCAGAGTTTTTTTCGTCATAGGTGGCTGTCGAAGCCTATAGTTGGTCATCAGAGTTGCTCGCTCGAAGGTAGTCATTGAAGGTGATTTTCGTTGGAGTTTGTAGTTTGAGATGTTCTCAGAGCTTATGAAGGTGGTTTTTGGAGTTGGTTATCGGAGTTTATTGTCGAAGGTGGTTGCCGGAGCTAAAAATTGACTATCTCAGTTGGTTGAGCGAAGGTGGTCGTCAGAGTCCAAAATTGGTTGTCAGAGTTAATTGCGGGAGTTGTTATCGGAGGTGGTTGTCAGAGCCCAGAGTTGGCTTCCAGAGTGTGGCAATGATAGTCACCGACAATGGCGGATGGGTGGAGGGATTGAAAACATTGGAAGAAGGGAGATTTGTGGTGAGTTGGTAAAATATACCAACTTAACTCCATCAACATTTAAAATTAGTGACCAAACATTGAGTTGGTATATTATATCAACTCAACTATTGTTGGTGAGCCAAACACCCTCTCAAGGAGTTAATAAGATATAAGATTGATAGTCGTGAGATTCGCAAATTCTTTCCACCAAACAATGAAGTAAAGTTAAGAGCTCTCCTCACTCCAACTTCTTGGGTCAAACTATTTTGCACACATCTCGACTGTTCACCAATATTACTTCATTTTGTCGAAAAGATAATATATTAACACAAATAATTAAATACATGAGAGATCCTCTCTAATAATGGAGGAAACCTACTTCCAAATATAATTCAACAAAAAAAAAAAAAAAATGCTTGTCTTCCAAGGAAGACGAAGAGGTAAAAAAAAAAAAAAAAAACATCGAAGTGAGGCCTCAAAGTTCCTTACACAGTGTTTCTTACTACATTTGGTTCTAAAAAAAGAAAGAAAAGAAAGAAATAGTAAGATATCGATGTAATTGTCATAATGAACTAAACCTATTCATTCTAAACTCTTTATTAATTAAATACCAGTCTAAACCATAGTTGTTATAATTGTTTCCATCTAAATTTATCAAACAATTTCGATGCACCAAAATGAAATAGTATTGAAAACGTGTAAAGATGGAAAGATTTTCTATACTACAATAATATGAACATCAACATCAACACAGTTTTAAAAATAAGATAGAAATTCACTTACATCAATATGAAATCTATAAATATGTATGAAGATAAACTTATAGCATAAACAAAGAGAATATGGTAATACGACAAAACACTATAAATTTAATAGTATTACTACAGAAATAGAAATTTTGTGGTATAAAGATTAAGAAAGATTAGGAAGAAATTGATATTGTAGAAAGTGTATTGGAAAGTGTGAAAGTTGTAAGAAATGGTTGTAATAATGATAAATGTTTGGAAAAAAATGGTTAAAGATGGAAGATTAATAAAGAAATGAAGAAGGTGAAAAGGTATGGGTACAACTGTGATAGTGATGGTAGGTCTCCCACAAACAGAAGAGTCAGAAATGGAGGAAGCACAAAGATTCTTGTTGCCTCCTTCATTCATCACCATGTGACAATACTTTAGTATCATTATCTTTTTTAATTTTAATCTTACAAAAGTTTTGCCATGAAATATAATTATTTTCTTAATATATTTAGACATATTTGCATGCTATTGGAAATAAAGAGAGGATTTTTTTTTAAAAAAAATACATGAATTAAATTCAAGACGAATGAATTGATTTCACGTGTCAAATAACGTCAGATTTATATATACTCAAACTGATTAATAAAGCAATAATTAAATAATTAATGCTTTGAGAAATTGTCACAAATAGAAAAAACGTCAAACTATTCATAGAATTAGAAAAAAAAAATGATAAAATTTTATCAACGTATATAAGTGATAGACTTGTATCAATTTTTATCACTTTAGTATTAATAATAGATTTTTATTAGTTTCTATCACTGATAAATTTCTATCAACATTTATTAGTGATAGACTAGTATCAGTTTCTATCACTGATAATATCAATGATAAACTTGTATCAGTTTGATAGACACAGACAGACTTCTATCAGTTTCCATCAAAGAAGATTAACTTTTGCTATTTTGTATAAATAGTTTCCTTTATTTTTCTATTTTTGAAAATCCCTCTAATATTTTCTTTATCGCTTTTTTTTTAAGTAACAAAGGAACTAATTGAAAATGTTTCAGAATTGATGGGTAAAATTGAAAATTTTGAAAGATTAGGTACTTAGTTCATAATTATAAATTAGATTAGTAACCATAGCCATAATACATACTTCGACATCCTCTTTTAAAGTTCCAATTTTTACTTCTTTTTTGTGTTTCAATCGGATATAAGGGGTTGATGTTTGGTTATCCTCAAATGGACATAAGATGAGTTAACTAGTCATGTTGGGTCGTGTGCTTGACACTTACATGTCATTTGATACGTAGTGATATAGTGTGTCCATCATACTCCGACACATATTTAAATCCTCAAACTTCAAAATGAATAATTTAGCTCCAAAATTTAAGAGATAGTTTTAGATAGTTTAATTATTCATGATCTATAATATTTTTTTCTTGAAAAATGTGACCTCCTTAAAAAAAATGTATTAAAAATTTTAAAATTTAGAGAATAAAATGTTAATTTAGAAAGTCAAAGAGACCAAAAGTTTATTTTGCCTTTAAAAAAATCGTTCATAGTCTTTTGCCTTAAATTATTCACCTCCCACTCCCATTTTTGAAGAATAAAGATTTCGATGGTTCCATACAAAATTTTCACCCTTTTTTTTGGCTTTTATTTTTATTTTTTTGCCCTTTTTCTTTAGTATATAACTTTTGACATCTCTTTTTTAAGACGACAAAAAATAGCATATTAAAGAGGATACTAATTACTAATACTTTTTTTTCTCTCTCCCTTTTAGAATATAATATTTTTCCCTTTTGGTCTCTCACATTACAAGTGAGAAGGCTAAAAAACCATGCATACTCTAATCCTCGTGTTATACCCATATTGTCTAAACTTTTTAGATAAAAAATATATTTTTTTAAATGTTTCCATCTCCAAATTCGAGGAAAAAAAAATCTAGGGCTCGAAACAAGGATCCTAAGAGGCCGTTTGGATTGGGGTTTTCTCAATACCCAAGAATTAAGGATGTCTGAAATTATATTTCTGGAAATAAAATTACTATGCTTGGTTGTGCATGGGAAAACAATGTCTGGAAATAGTATGTGTGGGAATAGTATGTGGGAATTAAAAAAAAAAAATCCAAACGGCTCCTGCAAGAAATATGTTACAAAATAATTTAGTAATAGTCCAAATGCAATCATATTACATTTCATATTAATTTTACATTTGTTGCGGATGAATTACTAAATCCAAACGACCTCTGGGCATTGACTATGTTATTTTGTCTTAATCAATTCTCTCTATCGTTTATGCTCTCTACCTATCGTATAGCAAATTTCCTCTATCGTCTACATCCTATCAGGTACTCTCCATCGTGTACACTTCCAACCTGATCGTCTACATCCTATCGTGTACTCTCCATCGTGTACACTTCCAACTCGATCGTCTACATCCTATCATGTACTTTCTGTTGCCTACACGCTCAACTCAATCGTGTAATCTCCTACCCCATCGTCTACACGCTTACCTCTATTGTGTAGACGCTTGTCCTATTGTTTACCTTTTTTCCAACGATCGTCTAGATATTTGACAACGATCGTCTAGCCTTTTCCCAACGATCGTTTAGCCTTCACTTTTCTGTCGCCTACACGCTCAACCCAATCGTACAGTCTCCTACCCCATCGTCTACACGCTTACCTCTATTGTGTAGACGCTTGTCCTATTGTTTACCTTTTTTCCAACGATCGTCTAGATATTTGACAACGATCGTCTAGCCTTTTCCCAACGATCGTTTAGCCTTCACTTTTCTGTCGCCTACACGCTCAACCCAATCGTACAGTCTCCTACCCCATCGTCTACACGCTTACCTCTATTGTGTAGACGCTTGTCCTATTGTTTACCTTTTTTCCAACGATCGTCTAGATATTTGACAACGATCGTCTAGCCTTTTCCCAACGATCGTTTAGCCTTCACTTTTCTGTCGCCTACACGCTCAACCCAATCGTACAGTCTCCTACCCCATCGTCTACACGCTTACCTCTATCGTGTAGACGCTTGTCCTATCGTTTACCTTTTCCCCAACGATCTTCTAGATATTTGACAACGATCGTCTAGCCTTTTTCCAACGATCGTTTAGCCTTTACCTTTCTACACGCTCAACCTAATTGTGCAATCTTCTACCCCATCGTCTATACGCTTACATCTATCGTGTAGACGTTTGTCCTATCGTTTACCTTTTTCCCAATGATCGTCTAAATATTCACGGCTGGAGGGAAGAAATTTCGTGATAGGAAGAGGAAGAAGAAAAGAAAACCCACACTTTTCAATGGGCATTCAATTACTTCTTTTGAGTGGGAAAAAAAACCTAGGAATTATCTTTTCCAAGGAAAATGAACAAAACCCACCAACCAAATATGGGTTTTATGTAAGTCTATTCCCATTCCCACCTTCTTTTCCCTCCAACCAAATGACCCCTAAATGCTTCAAAAAATTGTCAATTCCATCCTTGACCTCTTAGAAGTTTAAATTTTATTTTTAATGTACATAAAAAAATTTAAATTAAAATCTTTATTTTCAGAAAGAATAAAAGTAGTCGACAAATAATGACGTAACATAAGAATACATTATATTAATTTTTTAATAGTACATCTAGTTTGACATAATGAATATAACACCTTTGTATAAAATTTAAAATTTGAAGTTGAAATATTCGAAACTCTAACCTCTCCATCGATTAATCAAGAAATCGAGTGAATATTAAAGTAAGAAAGAATAATAATATAATCTTAATAAAATCAAAATCCAAAACTTATAGGCATTGTTAAACTTTTTAAACCATAGATAAGATAGTTCAATCTAGTCCTATTCAAACGCCTTTTTCCTTTGATTCCTCTTTGATCCAACTCAATCCACCTCTAATTTCCGAACTTTTCTCACCTCCACAAAAGCTCTCTCCTAATTTTTCTGACCTATTATTTAACAAGACCGCCACAATTTAGCTATTCCTAATAATTATTAGATGTAGATTCAAAATTCATACACAATTTATCTTGCATAAAATCACACATTCAATTCGACCATACAAAATTATCAACCCCTTGTGGCGGCTTGATTGAATAATTTCTTTCATCGGAAAATCCCCAATTCCCGCCATAATCCGCCATGCCCAGCAAACTCCGGAAGGCCCTCTACGCCGTGAAAGACCAAACCAGCATTGGTTTAGCCAAAGTCTCCTCCTCCGCCGGCGGCCCCAATGCCACCTCCTTAGAAGTCGCCGTCCTCAAAGCCACCACTCACGACGACGGCCCTCTCGACCACCGCTACGTCTCTGAAATCCTTCAACTAATCTCCGCCAACAAATCCAACGCCGCCGCCTGCGCTCACTCCATAGCCAAACGCATCACCAAGACCCGTAATTGGATCGTCGCTTTGAAATCCCTCAATCTCGTCCTCAAGATCTTCCAAGACGGCGATCCTTATTTCCCTAGAGAAGTTCTCCACGCTATGAAACGCGGCGCCAAAATCCTCAATCTCTCGAATTTCCGAGACGATTCCAATTCAAGCCCTTGGGATTACACTGCTTTTGTTCGAACTTTTGCTCTTTATCTTGATGAACGATTGGATTGTTTCTTAACTGGGAAGCTTCAGAAACGATTCACTCAACGGAAAATAGAGAGTTACCATGGAACTACCCGACGGATTAACGAGCCGATTCGTGATATGAAACCGGCGATGTTGATTGATCGGATTACTTACTGGCAGAAATTGTTGGACAGAGCAATTGCTACCAGACCCACCGGTCCGGCGAAGGGGAATCGATTGGTTCAACATTCTCTTCACGCTGTTGTTCAAGAGAGCTTTGATTTATACAGGGATATCACCGATGGGCTTGCGCTTCTTTTAGATAGCTTCTTCCATTTACAGTACCAATCGTGTGTTAATGCGTTTCAAGCTTGTGTTAAAGCGACGAAGCAATTTGAGGAATTGGGTTCGTTTTACGATTTGTGTAAGAGTATTGGGGTTGGAAGAACTTCTGAATATCCGAGTGTTCAACAGCCTTCCGATGAGTTGATTGAGACATTGCAGGAATTTTTGAAAGATCAAGCTTCGTTCCCCTGTCATGGCAGCCGGTCGCCGCCACCGCAGGCGATTCTCCCCGGACCGACGACGAAACTCACTGACGATCTCGAACAATCCGAATCGTCGGATAAAAATTCCGAGAGAGGGTCGGATTTGAACTCTGTGGGGGATATCATGAGCGCTACTGGAAGTTGGACCAGCCCTGCTAATTCCGTCGAGCAAGACGGTGAAGGGTATTCCGATTATCAATCGGAGAAGCAATCCCGGTTGGGAGATTTCGCTAATGAATCGAATCTGTCTCCGAATTTCGCATTCTTTGAAGAGAATGGAACGCCTTTTCAAGAACCCCAATTCGGGGCTACTCCGAGTGTGAGATTTGGGGACTGGGAGCTCGTTCTGGCGGAGTCCGCGACGGGTTCGCCGCAAGAATGGCCGGATTTTTTCTCTCCATCCATCGGCGACGATCTGTTTGCTAAACCCTTTTCGCCGCAGCACCATTACAACAACCCATTTCTTCAAGACTCAGACGATTTATTGGCAGTTCCGCCAACGTTCAAAGCAGAGAGGGAAATCGCTCCAACATTTCGAGCTCAGAATTCGAAGGAAACAGTGAGTGTAGCCCCGACTTTCAGAGCAGAAACAGCAACATTGAGCTCAAAGAATCAAAATTCTTCAATGTTTGAAGCTTGGGGGACGGTTCAAAACGGACGTGGGTTTGGGTTTGATGATTTGGGGGTTGAAAACGATCCATTTGCAGGGCCGTGGAGTAGAAATTTGAATGGAAATGATCCAAATTTTGATCAAGAAAGTTTGATGCAACAGCAGAAATTATGGAAAGAGCAGCAAAACAAGATTATAGCGAAGCATTTAGTGTGAATTTTGGAGAAGAAAAATATGGGAAATTGGGATGTAAATTTAACAGGGTTATATTTGTTTGTAAATAGCTTCGCAGACTTTATTCAATTCATACGAAAATCTACCTTGGATAATGCAAAACATATAGAGATAAATGAATACTCCAGGAAAGAATAAGAAAGTTTTTTCAAGGGCTTGTCTCCTAAAGTGCCTCTTTTACATTTTTTTAACTAAAGCTAAAAAATGTTTAAGAAACCATTTTAAAATTTTAACTCACTTAGGGGACATTTGAGATATGGATTTAGTTATTATAGTCCTAGGTTATTATACTTATTACGATAAGTATTTAGTACTTTGCCTTAGACTTTAGGAAAAAATTCTTGCAATTAAAAATCTTCAAAGCAATAGCATAATTCGATTTTTAGCAATAAAAACCTTGCTGCCTTCTAAATTTGGGGGTAGGAGAGGTATTAAAAAGAAAAACTTGCTAAGGCATGAGTTGATTATGAGAATGGTGCCTTTCTCGTAGTTAAACCAAAATGAAGGTGAGATGTCTAGATTGGCACATAACTAAGCTGGAATAAAGAAAAATCAAAGAGAAACTTTTTGTTAACTTTGAACCATAAAACTTATTTCTGAAAACGAAATATTAGATAGCCTTGGAAATGAGTAAATGATTTATTGAAGAATAAGCTTGCCACATCTGAGGTCTAGAAATATTTCCATAGGTAGGAAAATAAAGCTAATGAGAAACACGAATCTAATAAACTTGAATTAGGAAGCGCTTTGAGAGGTCTAGCCGATACATCGGAGTAGGTTGAGATATATTGAGACTTTAAGTATATGCTTGAGGACAAGCATTGTTTTAAGTTTGGGGTGTGATAACTTGTAGAAATATAAGTTATTCTACTCTTTTATTGTGAACAATTAAGAAAAATCAAAGAAAAATCCATCAACTTGACAAAGAATTAACGTGAATAATTATACTTGGCGATCATGAGATTACAAAACTAACAATCCTTGAAAAAGTATGAAATATGTCACTTTGGGGCATAGATTTCATGGACCCGTTTCCTCCATCATGCGACCACAACTACATCTTGATAGCTGTTGACTATGTATCTAAATAGCTTGAGGCTATTTCTTGTGCTAAGAATGATGCAATAATAGTATCTAAGTTCCTTCATAAGCACATTTTCATGCGGTTTGGCACCCCAAGGGGGATCATAAATGACGAAGGTACACATGTCATTAATCGCATCATTAGCAAGTTGTTAATTAAATACAATGTTCACCACAAGATTGCCACAGATCAAGTCCATCTTGGAGAAGGTGGTAAACACTACTGGAAAAGATTGGGTGATGAAACTCGACGAAGCTTTATGGGCCTATCGCACCACATATCAGACACCTCTTGGGATATCTCCATATGCATTGGTATTTGGTAAGACATGCCATCTACCCTTGGAGTTGAAGCACAAAGCTCATTGAACAACAAAGAAACTAAAACTTGGCCTACAAGCTGTTGGCAAGGCGAGCAAATTACAATTAAATGATCTTAATGAATGGAAGCTTTAGGCCTATGAGAATGCAAAAATTTATAAACAAAGAACTAAGCGTTGGCATGACCAACACATTTGTAAGAAAACTTTATTTATAAAACCCGCACCTTACTTTTCCTTTTTTAATTATGTTTGTTGTTTAAGTTAAGGAAATTAGTAGGTTAAATATTTAAGTTAGATTGGATTTGTGCGTTTTGAGGTAAAGGATAAGTTTGAAGAAGGAAAACGTTTAAGTATGAGAAACTTGGCTCTCGGATACTATTGAGCTAGCCTTGCAAAAAGAAATTCTGGCTAAGTGTTAGTCGTGATGAGTGGTGGCCGAGCGTTGAGTAAGCATAAGGCAGGCATCGAGTAAATGCTGTCGAGCGCCAAGTATAAGTGATCGAGGAAGGGGTTGAGCATCAAGGGTAAGCGAGGAAGGGTCGTGCATCGAGTAAGGAGTGCGTCAAGAGAGCTCCCAGCACCGAGTTTCCCGTCGAGCATCGAGTTTCTTCCATTGAGTATTCAGCAAAGAACCACCGAATTTTCTATCGAGTAATGACCCTTTTCCATCGAGGATCGAATTTACTCGAAACGTTTAGCTTTAAGCTTTTCTTTTAGTTATCTAGACAGATGGCTTAATTTGGGCCCTTAATCTCCACTAGTGGGTGAGGTGGCTTAAGGATATTTCATGCATAAGGGCTGGACGGTAGTATAAAAAAGGAAGAGAACTTCAAGAGCTCGTTTTGGACGATCCCTTCGAGCAAATCATACAAACTTGGTACCGTTGGAAAGCTCTTTAAGTCTAGTTTCTAAAGCTGAGCCATTGAAAGGAAGTTTTGTTGGAAGAAGGCTGGAAAATGAAGGAAGTAATGATGGATTCTGTTTTTGGGCGAATCCGGGCCATCGACCAAGAAATCAAGATCCAAGCCAAAACACATGGAATTTCAAGCTGAAAATTTAAGGTAATATGAGTAAGTCTGTAGAAGGAAAATTTTCAAGATAAGGTCTGGGGTTTGAGTTACATATTTTGGAAGCTAAACCTAGAAAGTGTTGAGCAAGCAGGCAGCTTCACGGTCTAGGGCTACTGGGGAAGATTTAAAGCTCAAGATCAAACGAAGAGTTTTAGCGAAAATTTTGAGGTAACATTGTTAACACAATTCTAAGAATGTTTTAAGAAGGAATTTTCTTAAAATGCTCCAAGAGTTTGTTCAACAAAAAACTCTGCAAGTTCATCGCCAACAAATTCTGATGAGGAACATCATCTAGCATCAAGTGCAGCAGCAACATGAGCAATTCCACTTCACTTTGCAATACATTCAAAAAGTGCTTGCTTAGCTAATCACTGGCTCTGCTATCCCGCTGCATCTTCAACAATTGCAACACTTCCCTGAGGAAGAAGTTTTTCCTCCCCCGCCTAATGATAACAACAATGCGGGAGGAAACTAAAGTTGGACGTGTTTTTGTAGGCTTTGTCAATTTTCATTCAATGTTTTATATTTTCAAATCGCCTTATATATTAACCGAATTGAATGAATTGACAAGTTACTCATTGACCGCGTGTCTTTTCTTTGCGTTTGTCCCTTGCTTATAATTACTATCTTGAAATATTCCCTTGCTTTGATGTGTTTTACGAATGACCTCAATGATGATACTTGTGCTAGCCAATACTTGATTTACTATGATAAGTATTTAGTACTTAGCCTTAGGATGTTACCTTAGGAAACATTTCTTGCATTTAGTATGCATGCAAGCTTTATCTAAAACCTCTTTTGCAAAGTATTTCAAAGCAATCGCATGATTTAATTTTTAGCAATGAGGACTTTGCCGCCTTCTAAATTTGGGACTGAGAGAAGTTTGAGCTAAATATGTTTCATAAAAAGAAATAAAAAATGGCATTGAGATTGAAACCTACTCGTAGTTGGATCTTCGAATGATACCCGTGTGGGCAAACCAAAATGAAGGTGGGAATCATTATTAACACAGAAAATATTTGACCACAACTCCACTGCATGTATTAAAAAGAATAGGTTCTTTGCACAGTGAGTGGATCTCTGATGCATAAGACGGAGCAACAGAGCATGGAATCTAATGCGAAGCGTCAGATCATCATTAGAAAGAGACAATGATCTTCACCTTTTGACGGCTATAAATAGCCTTCCCAAGAAGTTGAAGGAACATCATCCATTGAGAGAGGGGAAGTTTTGTAAAAAATTCTGCCCAATCTTCTACAACCACCGTTCCTTCAAGCTTTTCTGGTGAGAGTTTTGAGTGAGAGCTCGATAATTGTCTGGGGAGGAAGAAGGAGTTCTTTCAGATCATTGTAGTCAACATTAAGCAGTCATCACTAAAAGCCTTAGGGAGCAAGAGATTGTCACCTATGGCTTGATTTCTTCATTTCTCTTTTTGTTTCTTGCATCCTTTGTTCCTTTATATTTGTATTAAGTTTAGTGATTAAAGAATAATATTCTTAATATGAATGCAATTCCTTCCATGTTTCGTACATTTCTATCTTCTTCCACAAGCATGAGTAGCTAAATTATCCATAGGTTGAGGGAGACTAGTTAACATTTTTCACTGTCGTGCATAAGTAGGCATTCATCTTGTTCTAGCATGTGCTTATTGATTGCTAAGATTAAATCGAGAGATTGATCTAAGTACAAAAAAACTAACACCTTGAGCAAGGAAGTGATTGTGGAACCTGTTGGACAAGGAAATAAGTAGCTTTAAAAATAAAGATAGTCTTTCATAATCAAAACTCATCCCATTCATCCTAGAGATAGAGTAGTGTGGCACCAAAACCGAGAGGTGGAGTTCATTAACTATGAGTTTTGGTATGAACGCTTAACTTATACACTACTTAGAAAAATGTTGATGAATCTTTCTCAACCATGTTCATTTATTTATTTTTCATCCGTTTTTGTTGTGCACTGCTTTATATTGAATTACAATTTTCATCGCATCTATTTCATCCATCCTATTACTTAGATAAATAGGATAGTTAGATATACACACTTCCATTGCTTACTTTATAATCAAAACACTGTATCAAGATCGAGTAAAATTTCACCACACATTTTAATCACATGTCTCTGAGTTTGACACTCGGATCACATTGAGGCATATTCTAGCTAGATTTATACTTGGATTTAACTAGAGAAAACAATGCATCTAGATTGAGAGATATTCATATTGAGGGAGTACAACATAAGCCATTTCATCGTAGCAATCTAGAATGGTAACAAGTTTTTGGCGCCGTTGTCGTGGACATTAGCAACTAGAATTGTGCAAAAATTTTTGCTTTTGATTTTTGTAGTAACTCGATTTTGGGTGTATTGCATCCGTGTCCAAGGAATGAAACACACTACATGAGCAAAGGCATAGTGTCTTAGCTGTTATATGACCCTGAAATCGAGCAGATACTCCATTGTCAGATAAGAAACAACAAAAAAGGCGTCAAAGGAACAAGGCTCGAGCAATGAATGACCAACCCAACCCCTTTGTTTCTTAATGTACTAAACAATCTAACAACACAGAACACGGCCAACAAGACATTGGCAATGGCAAACCCCATACTTTTAGCATATGATCGCAACAGACCTATTCGAGACTATGCATCACCTAATCTATATGATTTCTCACTAGGAATTTTGCGACAGATAGCTGAAGGAGCCAGTCCAAACGGCAGGGCAGTTATTGTTGGATTTGGTTTCCTAAATCTCATATATCTTGTAGTTTCTAAAAACAAATGATAATTTTAATAAAAGAATAGGTATTTTATTAACATTCAGACTGCATTAATTCAATCCAATAAACTAAGATCCAAGATTATGTGATGTCATTTAAACAGTATGTGGTAGACATATAAGTGGTTCATGTTCAAGTTATAATAGAAACGGTCTGCTTTGTAATTGTTACATGAGTTGTAAATGTTACTGAAAATATGAGCCATATTGTTCATGTGAAAATATGTGAGTGGAGGTATCTTGTACAAAGAGTTTATACAAGACCAGAATGCAAAATGATTGGTTTTTCTTTAGAACACCATTACTTGAAGAAACCAACATTTCACTAGGATGAAAATAGGTGACTTGGCCTTAATCCTGAGTGAGTTGTGAACTCTTGTTTATGAAGGCAATCTTTTGATCTGTATGGGTGAGAGTGGCCAAGTTAGCCGACTTAACAAGCCATTTTGGGGATTTGTTTGAGTAGGGAGTTGGCAATACACCTACACAAGAATAAATTTACTTCTCCCGATTATAGGGAAAGTAGATAAATTGCTTCCTTAACAGCTAATTCCGAAACTTGAAAAATAAGGCATTAACCTCTCATTGGCCTGAGAGGTGTTAGTTTATAGTTGGATTATAAACTGTTTGTTTATTATAGAAATCAATGGTACTTAAGGAGTTAGATGTAACTACAGGGGTATAACGGTATTTTGACCTTACTGTAGTTATGAGCAATTTTTGAAGAGTCAACTTACTGCTGATTGGTTATATTCATGGACACAGACATATGTGTGGAGTGCGAAGAGTGCAGCTATCGGTCCATAGTGGAGTGAGTCTATCGCTGTGTGTCACAGATAGAATATGATATTTTACTATTATTTGTAAATATCCGATAGTTAATCAATATCGATTAATTTAATTAAAGACTTTAGTTAATTAATCTCATATCATTGAAGTTTCTAATCTGTGAGTCCATAAGGTCCCCTGTTAGCTCGCTAAGAATAGTAATGAGGAATGATTTGATTTGTTCAAATTACTTAAAGAAATTTCATATTAATATGATTAATATATAGTGTATCCCGATATATTATAGAATATGGTTAATTATAGATATGATCTATAATCCAAATTACATAAGAGAGATGTATTTGAATGAGATTCAAATATTAAATTCATATGAATTAGATTCATATAGAATTACAGTATCAGAGAGATGTATTTGAATGAGATTCAAATATTAGAATTATATGAATTGGATTCATAAAGAAATGTATGCATATAAATATGTGATATTTATACGTCAATTAATTAATCCTATATAAAATATGATTTATTATATAGTTGTTTAATTTATATATTAAAATGGTTAATTAATTAATTAATTAATAAGTGATGAAGAATGGATGCTAGTATAAATATGTATATTAAATTAACTGTATATTAAATATGATTTAATATATAGTCATTTAATTTATATGTTAATTGATTAATTAATAGTTAATTAATTAATTACCAAATGATGAAAAATGGAAAAAGTTTGGAGAAGGGGTTATCCTCTCCCTAAAAATACATCATTATAACCCATTTGGGGTAAGGGGTTTTTCATTTGGTGAAAGAAAACCTAGCCTCTACTCTCAAATTCTCCCTATTCTCTCAAGAACATTCCTCTACCTTTCATTCCTTTTTCCAAGGTGTTAGAGTCCACACATCTAGCTCTTTAGAGTCCTAGAGCATAATAGGGAAGCTCTTGCGGTGATGTCTTTTGTTTGTTAAGAGATTCAAGTTTGGTTGGTGGGAAAGGAGACGAAAAATTGAAGAAAGGGAATCTTCAAGGGTGAGTTTTCTTCTTTCCTTTCTTCTCTTCTTCTTCATTAGGAGCATGCGTAGGCTTATTTGAATGTTTAACTTATTTTCTGAGATTTTGTTCACTGTTTTTAGGTTTTATAAAATTGTTTCTAAAAAATGCAAGGTAATCACACGGTTCCGTGGGAATCTGATTCTCTTTAGTTTGGAGGTACACTTGGAAAAGATCCACATGCACACCTAAAAAGCTTCCTTGGAATTTGCAATACATTTGTGATTCCAAATGTTACTTCCAAAAAGATCAGCTTGTTTTTGTTTTCATTCTCATTAAAAGATGAGGTTAAATAATGGGCATACGAATTGAAACCAGGACAAGTCCCTTCGTGGGAGCATATGATAGCTTATTTTATGGAAAAAAATTCCCGTCAACTGAGAATGCCAAGAGGCAGCGAGAAATCACAAATTTTCAACAAAAGGATCAAGAAACGTTGAGTGAAGCTTGGAAGAGGTTTAAGAAGTTGATAAAAAATTACCCGTATAATGGTTTACCTAGCTACTTGCAAATGGAAATGTTCTATAATGGCCTCACAGAGGCATCGTAAACTGTAGCTGATTTGGCGACAGGAGGAGGCTTACTGCAGAAGACATATACTGAAGCTAAAGCTATACTGGACCGAATCTCTCAAAATCATGAAGATTAGGAGGATAAAGGATTCAGATCACAGTCAGGTTTAATGAGAGGAAATACCTCGAAATCAGATATTGACACTATCGTGACATTGCAAGCGCAAGTGGCCACAATGATAAAACTGCTACAGGCGATGATTATGAACAATGACGACAGAGAGAATGGTAACCAAATGGGATCCGTGAATCAAGTATTGGATCTAAGTTGTGTAACATGCGATGGACCACATATCCTTTGGATGTACCCACATAACCCTTAGTCGATATGCTTTATTAAGAATAATCAATTATCTAACACTTACAATGCAGGTTGGAGGAATCACCCAAATTTTTCCTATGGAGGTAATCAACATCCTAATGCAGATCAACATGGTAACCATGGTATGAATAGAGGTGGACCACCTGGGTTCCATCAAGGTTAGCTAAGACATTGTCAAGTACCTGAACCACCACGATAGCTATCTTCCTCGTCATCACCACTTGAAAACCTACTGAAAGAATATATCCAAAAGAATGATGCTTTCTTACAAGTCCAAACATCTTCAATAAAAAATTTAGAGCATCAAGTTGGACAACTTGCAATAGAACTAAAGAAAAGACCGCAAGATACTTTGCCAAGTAATACAAAAGCATTGTGTCATATGGGCAATAAAGAAAAGAGCCCACTTGCCAGACCAACAGAAAAAAGAGAGTGGAGTTGTTTCTGACCAATATCCCACCATGCATGAAACACAAAAACAAACAACAACAAACTAGATAGAAGAGCATGAGAATGAACGTAGAGGGATATCAGTGGAGATGCGACCACCATCATATCTATAGAGATTAAGAATAAGGAATGATGAAAATCAATTCTGACGCTTCTTGGACGTATTAAAACAATTTTACATCATTATCACATTGGTTGAAGCATTAGAATAGAATGCTCGCGTACGTGAACTTCTTAAAGGATATACTTTCTGGAATAAGAATGATTGAAGCATTTGAAACGATAGCACTCACTTAATAATGCAAGGCGATAATATAAGAAGAGCTTTTAGCAAAGATGAGGGACTTTGGTGGCTTCACCATTCCTTGCTCCATTGGAGGGGTTGACATAGGGCAAACCCTATGCGATCTGGGAGTTAGCATAAATTTGATGCCCCACTCCATTTTTAAGAAGTTAGGAATTGGTGAAGTGCGACCAACCTTAGTAATGCTTCAAATAGATGATTGTTCTTTTGCAGGACCAGAAGGGATAATCGAAGACGTACTGATAAATGTGGATAAATTCATTATGCCCGCAGACTTTATAATTCTTGACTATGAAGCAGACCATGATGTGCCTATCATTTTGGGTAGACCATTTTTACCCACTGGACGCACACAAATAGATGTGCATAATGGGGACATCACAATGAGAGTGAACGAACAAGAAATGAAGTTTAACATCCTCAAGGCATTAGAATTCCCTAACGAAGCAGATGTATGCCATACGGTATTGAGAATGATTGGCTTTACAACGCAGATCAAGAATGAAGATGTCGATGGAAAAACAGACCAACAGCCCTCGCATGCTTGCTATGCGCCAAAAGTTGCGCAGAAGAACTTTGAACCATTAAACATGGGGGACTAAGAAAATAAGTCAAGCCTTCATTGGAGTAACCTCTCTCGTTGGAAATGAAAATGCTCCCCTCACATCTCAAGTATGCCTTCCTCGGTGGGGAAGAGACATTACCGGTCATTATTTTAGCCACCTTAACCTCTGAAAATGAGAGAATAATTTTTTGAAGAAATATATCAGAGCCAACTATGGACCATTGTAGACATAAAGGGGATCAGCCCTTTATAGTGCATGCATAAAATCAAATTAGAAGAAGGAAAAGAAGGAAAAGAAGGTTCAATCGAACATCAACGCAGGCTCAACCCTGCGATGAAAGAAATTGTGAAAAAGAAAATCATCAAATGGCTGGATGTGGGCATAATTTACCCTATTTCTGATAGCAAATGGGTAAGCCCTGCACAGTGCATTCCAAAAAAAGGGAGGTATCATTCTAGTCCTAAACTATAATAATGAATTGGTACCCATTCGGCCTGTGAATGGGTGGAGAATTTGTATGGACTATAGGAAATTAAACACAGCAACCTAAAAGATCATTTCTCATTGCCATTCATTGATCAGATGCTCGACAAATTAGCTGGAAATGATTTCTTCTACTTCTTGGATGGATACTTTGGATATAGTCAGCTAATGAAGCCCCTGAGGATGAAGAAAAAACCACATTTACATCCTATTATGGGACATACACATTTCAAAATATGCCTTTTGGGTTATGTAGTGCGTCGGGTACCTTCCAATGCTATATGATGGCAATCTTTTATGATTTCTTGGAGGAATCAGTGGAAATTTTCATGGATAATTTCTTCGTGTTCGAAAAATTCTACAATTCATGCTTAGCCAACCTTGAGCAGGTCCTATAAAGATGCGAGGATACCAATCTTGTATTGAACTGGGAAAAATGTTATTTCATGGTGAATGAAGGAATTGTGCTAGGACACAAGGTATCCAAAGTTTGCTTAGAAGTGGATAAAGCCAAGATTGGATCTATTGAAAGAGTCCCCTCCAGTGAACATGACAACTTTAAGAAGTTTCCTAGGTCAAGCAGACTTTTACCATAGATTCGTTAAGGATTTTTCAAAAATTGCGTGCCCATTGAATGTGCTACTTGAAATCAACAGACCTTTTGTTTTCTACGAACACTGTTTGCAAGCATTTGAGAAGCTCACACAAACATTAGTCATTCCACCCACTTTGATCGCTTCCTTTTGAACTAATGTGCGACACCAGTAACTATGCAATAGGTGTTGCACTAGTTCAGTGCAAGGAAAGGGTTTTGCATCCAATTACATACACCAGTAAAACTTTAAATGAGGCACAAGTTGATTATACAACTATTGAAAATGAGTTGTTGGTTGTGGTATTTGCAGTAGAAAAATTCTGAGCCTATCTATTGGGATAAAAGTTCATCATCCATATGGACCATTATGCAATTAAATACTTGATGATAAAGAAGGATGCAAAACCAAGGTTGATTCGATGAGTTTTGTTATTACAAGAATTTGACACAGAGATTGTTGATAGAAAAGGAACTAAGAATAAGGTGGCCAACCATCTATCTCACATGGAAAATCCAGAAGTTGATCACATGTAGCCTAACATCAATGCATGCTTTCCTGACGAAGTCGTGTTCAAAATTGATGAGTTTTTACTGTGGTATGCTGACATTGTCAATTTCTTGACATGTGAACAATTTCCTTAGAATTATAACGCGCAACAAAAGAAGAAACTGGTGCACAAATGTAAGTTCTACTATTGGGATGAATCCATCTGTACAAACGTAGTCCTGATCATATCTTCAAGTAATGGGTCCTTAGAACTGCATACTAACACGTACTTTCTCAATGCCATGAGTCACCTTTTGGCGGTCATTTCGGCGAAGATAGAATAGAAACCAAATTCCTTCAATGTGGGCATTACTGGACCACCTTGTTTAGAGATGCCAGAGACTTTGTAGTACAATACGACAACTGCCAACGGACAAGTAATATTTCAAAGAGAAATGAGATTCCTCTAACAACAGTTTTAGAAGTTGAACTGTTTGATGTTTGGATTCCATGGGCCCGATTTTTCCATCATGCTGGCACAACTACATCTTGGTAGCTATTGACTATGTATCTAAATGAGTTGAGGCTATTTCTTGTGCTAATAATGATGCAGCAACAATATCTAAATTCCTTCATTAGCACATTTTCATGCGATTTGGCACCCCAAGGGTGATCATTAATGACGACTGTACACATTTTATTAATCGCATCGTTAGTAAGTTGTTAATTAAATACAATATTCACCACAAGATTGCCACGGCATACTATCCACAGACCAACAGGTAGGCCAAAGTTTCAAATCGAGAGATCAAGTCCATATTGGAGAAGGTGGTAAACACAACTCGAAAAGACAGGGCGATGAAACTTGACAAAGCTTTATGGACCTATTGCACAACATATAAGACACCTCTTGGGATGTCTTCATATGCGTTGGTATTTGGTAAGACATGTCATTGATAGCACTGAAAATATGTTATTTCTTAATTCTCAGTCGTTACTATGTTTAATGTGTTTATTTAGTGATTTTACAGGTATTGAGCATCTTGGAGGTAGAATCAGTCGTTATAAACTATTCAGGGTTAATTTGGAGCAATTAGAAGCTAATTTGAGCAACCGAGCTTCAAAAGGAGGTGAACGGACAAAAACAACTTTGGACGGAGCATTGCGCAATACTATAAGGCAGTAAATACCTATTTTATGCAAAACAGGGCAGCGTTGCGATACTACAGCAACGCTATGAATTGAAGACGGAACAACACAACAATCCAGAGTAGCATTACGACTCTACTTCTAGCGTTGCAATGTTACCACTTTCCATTTTTGTAGCGTTGCAACGCTGCGACGTTGCTCTATAAATACCAATTCTTCGTTTTAGGTCAGAGGATCTGGCCCCCTTCGGCCTCCAACCGAATTTCCCCTCTCTTCTCTCTTCCACTTTGTATTTTGGGCGTTTTTTAGTAATTTATCGAGTAAATGCCGGATTGTAGCCTCTCCATCTCTGTGGGAGGGTAATATTTTGGTTTCTTAGCTTAGGAATTCGGAGGAACTCGATGTAATTTTGTGAGATTTCAATTGATTGATTGAAATCTCACAAAATTATATTAAGCTCCTCCGATTTCAATTTATTGAAGTATACGAACATGTCTCTGGGTTTTAATCCGAATTTACATTTATGAATTGCATGATTCTAATTTTTGATTGACGCCTAATAATTTTGTCATTTGATTCTAATGCTTTGTGATCACCTTATAATATTTGACAAATATTTATAGGATAATCCCAATGGAAGCAATAGGTTAGTTAGGCAAAAAGGACTGCTCCTGTCAACCTAGAGAAAAACCGTATTGATTGTTTAATTAGGTGTTGGAAGTTAAACATTCATCTTAGCGTTATCCCTAGAACTTAATGTGATTTATCAATTTGTATGGAACAGATTCGTTTTCTATACATTTTGATTAATTAGATAATTAGGACCATTAGTTGGGATTCCAATCAATTGAGCTAGGCATAAACAAGAAGTTTAAGTCATAAATTCATTCAATGATCTAAATTACATTGGGTGAATCCATTCCTCCAAGCTAAGATATATCGATTAATTGCGCTTCTATCTTTACTTCTCGCAATTTTATTTTCATGCAATTTCAATTATCCAACCATACCAATCCCCCCAATTTATCACTTTAACTTAAAACAAACTTGAAGAACCAATCTTTTGTGCTTCCCTGAGGTTCAACCCCGGATTTGCCGCTTGTACTACCAGTTAGTATAATTAGTTAGTTTGATGATTTGTAAATATTATTTTTATAGTAAGGGTTTGGGAGCGACACCAAAATTCCTACTGTCGAATTGGTGTCAAGCCAATTAGTTCTTCTAGTTAGTTTTTAGTTAAAGTTTCTTTTGCTTTGATTTGTTTTCTTTTTGTGTCAATTGAGCATGGCAGGATTTCTGAATCAGTCTTCGACATCCAAAGGTCAAGTTACAAATTTTGATGACGAGGTAAATGGCCTTCACTGCGAGCTTACCGAGTTGACTTCCTTGGTTGGCCAATTGGTGAGAAGGAGATCATAACAAGTTTAGGTGTGTGATAGTTGCCTACTCGAGGGGCATCCCACGCAAGCATGCTCAAGGTTGCAGTTGTTGCCAGCACTATGTGGATTCGCCGAGGAGGGGTATTATGGTTCTTGGGATTACGAGCCTCACCATTCTTGGTGGGGGAAGTCTTTTAACCATGGGTACTCAAGATGGCAACAGAGCTTTGGTTGCCAAGATTTCACAGCACCACATTAGTTGACTCATGCTCAGTCTTCAGGGCCAAGTATGTATTTAGAGGCTTTGGTTGTGGAGCTTGTTGACAGATCTTTTATGTTTGAGGAGGACAACCTCCGTAGGCAACAAGAGTTTGAACACATCCAACAGGCTATAACTTATTTGCAAAGTCTAAGTGACCTTGTTGCTCAACTTGCAACTTCAGTTGGGAGGTCGGATGAGCCGTTGTCAGACCATTCCTTTGATTTTCCAGAGATCTAAAGGTATGAGGTAGTCCACGTCGACACGGTGGAGGAGCAAGAACTGCTTCCTAGAGATTCGTGTCCAGGTATGAAGTTGGAATTTTCAATTTCTGAACTTGCTAATAGTTCTTTTCAGTTTCAACAGGATCTTCAAGCTCAGCAACAAGGATTGATCACCGATGTTGGCTAGCTGACGAGACCACGCAGAAACTAGAGGGCACATCAGAGTAGTCCATCGTCTATACCTCAAAGGCCAAATTCTTTGCAGAGTACTACTACTCTAGCAATGATGAGGACATCACTCCATGCTTGCCAGTTTGTGAGGTTAAGTGTGAGTATGGGCTTAATTTGAAAGAATCTCAGGTAAAAGAGTTAGAGGCTCTCAAGACTCATCCTGTTATTTGTACTGGTATTCCTCTCATTTTTTAATTTTGCTCACCTTCGCCTCACTAGTCAGTTGAGTCAAAGTCTTTATTTTCTGTTGAGTTAGTCCTTCAGTATTTTGATTCTTTTTGTTTACCTTTTTCGCCATATTCTAAAAAACCAAAATTCAACCTGTCTGGTTCTCTTCAGAAGATGAGAAACCTTATAGCCTTACCGGGTTATATAAACTCATCCAAGAAGGGATCAGAGAAATATGAGAATTTATTTGTGCCTTGACAGGGGACATGTCAAGTCGACCAATCGACATTACAAATTTGCCCTTCCTGGAGGCCAGAGGGAGCCAAGTGAAAAAATTTATTACTTTCTTTATTTGTTTTCTAGATTAGATTTCTTTTTGTTTCTCTTTTGTATGCTTTCTTTCCCTCTACCCTAAAGAAGAAGAAGATCAATTTAACGCAACCCTCTTACCACCATCCTGTGTACAGAAAAGTCATCAGGGGAAGTTTTCTGTTCCCTTAACTATTTTATTCTTTATTGGGCTTAAATTAAAGATACATTGGGGACAATGTATCATTTTAAGTTGGGGGTAAGGTATGTTATAACTTAAGGGGTCCTTGAGCGTTGTGCTCGGATGATGTTTGTGTGCTTGAATTTGCTTGCTTGCTCTCTTGCTTGGTTTGTTATGATGAGTAGTTGATGACGCACCCTTTTTGTCATTAGGTTTGTATGAAACTATGTTTAAAGAGCACGATCATGATTTTTAGCCCGTTTTAAAAAAATTTCTTATCTCTCATGCATATTTAAGTCCATTGTCCAACGAAGTTAGGTCTTGCGTGCTTAGAGTTGTATTATTGGGCTTATACTTTTGTTGTCACCCCCAAAGGCCTAGGTGATACGTGGTAAGTGACTGAAAGCTCAACTGAGTAATGCATGCCTAATTTTTTCTCTTTCAAACTCTTGTTTTGTATTGTAAAAGCCAAGTGTAGAGTATGTAAAAAACAAGTTTGTAAAAGGCGGAGTGTGTTGTAAAGTAAAAGCAAGTTTGTATGTCATTTTGGAAGGGGATTACTCCTCTTTCTTGGGTTATGATTAACCTGGGCGGCTATGACACCCGTAGTTTCCCTCTGAGCTAAAGTATCCCAAGGAATGAGTAAGCTTCGACATCTTGTTAGAAGACATTACTCGTAGTTGGATGACTCGCATGACACCCATGTGGGCAAGCCAAAACGAAGGTGATGTGTCTAGATAAGGTTTCCTTTTTTGTGTAAAGTAATATATAATAATAATAATAATAATAAAAAAAATAATAATAATAATAAAAAAAAAAATAAAAGTTTGGTTTCCTTAAGTGAGTTATTACAAAGTTGAGTCTAGGAAGCTTGGTTCTTGAACCTTCGAGCCAGTGTAGGGGAAAAATGAATTGAGGGCCCTATAAAACCATTCCGAGCTTTGCGAGCTTAATTATTAGGCCTTTTGACTCATTCATGCATGAAGAGTTGAGAATTATTTTTAAATGTGCTTCATCGATTGATTATAATCAGATTTCATTGTTTATTGCAAATCTCATCCTTATAGACTGTTGAGACTAGAGTAACGACCCTTGTGATTGAGCAAGCATAATTTTTGGGTGAAATAAGTTGGGGATGTTTGATAGCATTGAAAATGTGCTATTTTCCTCTACTTAATTCTTGGTCGTTACTATGTTTAATGTGTGTATTTTGTGATTTTATAGGTATTGAGCATCTTGGAGGTAGAATCAGTCGTTATGAACTATTCTGGGTTAATTTTGAGCAATTAGAAGCTAATTTGAGCAATCAGACTTCAAAGGGATGTGAATGGAAGAAAACACCCATGGATGGAGCATTATGATGCTCAAACAAGCGTTGCGCAATGCTATAAGGCATTAAATACCTATTTTGTGCAAAACAGGACGGTGTTGGGATGCTACAGATAGCATTGTAATGCTACAAATTGAAGACGGAACAATGCTACAATTCAGAGTAGCGTTGCAATGCTACCACTTTCCATTTTTGCAGTGTTGATGAGAGAAGAAAGGATAAGGCATTAAATATCTATTTTGTGCAAAACAGGGCAGTGTTGCAATGCTACAAATTGAAGACAAAACAATGTTGCAATCCAGAGTAGCGTAGCAACGCTACCCCATCGCCCT